>NC_080082.1:44729206-45040873 GCF_949987535.1 Balaenoptera acutorostrata
TAATGTATTAGTTTATTTCTGGGTTTTCTATTCTGTTCCATTGATCAATGTGTCTGTTTTTATGCCAGTATCACACTATTTTGATTACTAGAGCTTTGTAATATAGTTTGGAAACAGGTAGCATGATATCTCCAGCTTTGTTCTTGTTTCTCAAGATTGCTTTGGCTATTTGGGGTCTTTTGTGGTTCTGTACAAATCTTAGGATTGTTTGTACTATTTCTGTGAAAAATGCTATTTGAATTTTGATAGAGATTGCATTGAATCTTTAGATCACTTTGGGTAGTATGGGCATTTTAACAATATTAATTCTTCCAATCCATTAGCACAAAATATCTTCCCATTTATTTGTATCTTCTTCAGTTTCTTTCATCAATGTCTTATAGTTTTCAGTGTACAGGTTTTTCATCTCCTTGGTTAAATTTATTTCTAGGTATTTTATTCTTTTTGGTTCAATTGTAAAAGAGATTATTTTCTTAATTTCTCTTTCTGATAGCTTGTTAATAGTATATAGAAATGCAACAGATTTCTGTGTATTGATTTTGTATCCTGCAACTTTACTGAATTCATGTATTAGGTCTAACAGTTTTTGGGTGGAGTTTTTAGGGTCTTCTATATATAATACCATGTAATCTGCAAATAGTGTTTTACTTCTTTCCAATTCAGATGCCTTTTATTTCTTTTATTTTATTAATTTTTATTGGAGTAGAGTTGCTTTACAGTGTTGTGTTAGTTTCTGCTATACAGCAAAGTGAATCAGTTATACATACACATATATACTCTTTTTTAGATTCCCTTCCCATTTAGGTCACCACAGAAAATTGAATAGAGTTCCCTGTGGTATACAGTAGGTTCTCATTAGTTTTCCATTTCATATAAGGTAGTGTATATATATTAATCCTAATCTCCCAATACATCCCACCCCCACTTCCCCCCCTTGGTAACCATATGTTTGTTTTCTACATCTGTGATCCTATTTCTGCTTTGCAAATAAGTTCATCTGTACCATTTTTCTGGATTCCACATATAAGTGATATTATACAATATTTGTCTTTCTCCTCCTGACTTACTTCATTCTGTATGTCAGATTCTAGGTCCAGCTACATCTCTACAAATGACCCAGTTTCGTTCCTTTTTATGTCTGAGTAATATTCCATGGTATACATGTACCACTTCTTTATCCATTCCTCTGTAGATGGGCATTTAGGTTGCTTCCATGTCCTGGCAATTGTAAATAGTGCTGCAATGAACAACCGGGTGCATGCATCCTTTCAAATTATAGTTTTCTCTGTGGATATGCCCAGGAGTGGAATTGCTGGATCATATGGTAGTTCTATCTTTAGTTTTTAAAGGAATCTCCATACTGTTCTCCATAGTGGCTGTACCAATTTACATTCCCACCAGCAGTGTAGGAGGGTTTCCTTTTTGCCACACCCTCTCCAGCATTTATTGTTTGTAGATTTTTTGATGATGGCCATTCTGATCCTGCTGTGACGTGATACCTCACTGTAGTTTTGATTTGCATTTCTCTAATAATTAGTGATGTTGAGCATCTTTTCATGTGTTTTTTGTCCATCTGCCTGTCTTCCTTGGAGAAATGTCTGTTTAGAACTTCTGCCCATTTTTTTGATTAGGTTGTTGTTGTTGTTGTTTTAATATTGAGCTGCATGAGCTGTTTGTATATTTTGGAGATTAATCCCTTGTCAGTTGCTTCATTTCCAAATATTTTCTTCCATTCTGAGGGTTGTCTTTTCATTTTGTTTATGGTTTCCTTTGCTGTGCAAAAGCTTTTAAGTTTCATTAGGTCCCATTTGTTTGTTTTTGTTTTTATTTTCATTACTCTAGGAGGTGGATCCAAAAAGATCTTGCTGCAATTTATGTCCAAGGGTGTTCTGCCTATGTTTTCCTCTGAGGTTTTATAGTATCCAGCCTTACATTTAGGTCTTTAACCCATTTATTAGTTTGAGTTTAGTATTGAGTATTGAGTATTAGTATTCAGTTTATTTTTCTGTATGGTGTTAGAGAATGTTTTAATTTCATTCTTTTACATGTAGCTGTCCAGCTTTCCCAGCACCACTTATTGAAGATATTGTCTTCTCCATTGCATATTCTTTGCTCCTTTGTCATAGATAAAGTGACCATAGGTGCATGGGCTTATCTCTGGGCTTTCTATCCTGGTCCATTGATCTATATTTCTGTTTTTGTGCCAGTACCATACTGTTTTGATGACTGTAGCTTTGTAGTATAGTCTGAAATCAGGGATTATAATTCCTCCAGCTCCTTTTTCTTTCTCAAGATTGCTTTGGCCATTCGGGGTTTTTGTGTTTCTGTACAAATAACAACATTTTTGTTCCAATTCTGTGAAAAATGCCATTGGTAAGTAGATACGGGTTGCATTGAATCTGTAGATTGCTTTGGGTAGTATAGTCATTTTCAAAATATTAATTCTTCCAATCCAAGAACATGGTATATCTCTCCATCTGTTTGTATCATCTTTAATTTCTTTCATGAGTGTCTTATAGTTTTCTGCATACAGATCTTTTGCCTCCTTAGGTAGGTTTATTCCTAGGTATTTTATTCTTTTTATTGCAATGGTGAATGGGATTGTTTCCTTAATTTCTCTTTCTGATCTTTCATTGTTAGTATATAGGAATGCAAGAGATTTCTGTGCATTAATTTTGTATCCTGCTACTTTACCAAATTCATTGATTAGTTCTAGGAGTTTTCTGGTAGCATCTTTAGGATTCTCTATGTATAGTATCATGTCATCTGCAAAGAGTGACAGTTTTACTTCTTCTTTTCCAATTTGGATTCCTTTTATTTCTTTTTCTTCTTTGGTAGCTGTGGCTAGGACTTCCAAAACTATGTTGAATAAAAGTGGTGAGAGTGGACATCCTTGTCTTTTTCCTGATCTTAGAGGAAATGCTCTCAGCTTTTCACCATTGAATATGATGTTAGCTGTAGGTTTGTCATATATGGCCTTTATTATGTTGAAGTAGTTTCCCTCTAAGCCCATTTTCTGAAGAGTTTTTATCATAAGTGGGTGTAGAATTTTGTAAAAATGTTTTCCTACATCTATTGAGATGATCATATGGTTTGTACTCTTCAATTTGTTGATGCAGTGTATCACACTGATCGATTTGCATACATTGACGAATCCTTGCATCCCTGGGATAAATCTCACTTGGTCAGGATGTATGATTCTTTTAATGTGTTGTTGGATTCGGTTTGGAAGTATTTTCTTGAGGATTTCTGTGTCTATGTTCATCAGTGATATTGGCCTGTGATTTTCTTTTTTTGTGATATCTTTGTCTGGTTTTGTTATCAGGGCAATTGTGGCCTCATAGAATGAGCTTGGGAGTGTTCCTTCCTCTGCAATATTTTGGAAGAGTTTCAGAAGGGTAAATGTTAACTCTCCTCTAAATGTTTGCTAGAATTTACCTGTGAAGTCATCTTGTCCTGGACTTTTGTTTGTTGGGAGTTTTGTTTTCTGTTTTTTTTAATTAATTAATTTATTTGTTTGTTTTTGGCTGTGTTGGGTCCTCATTTCTGTGCGAGGGCCCTCTGTAGTTGCGGCAAGCGGGGGCCACTCCTCATCGCGGTGTGCGGGCCTCTCACCATCGTGGCCTCTCCTGTTGTGGAGCACAGGCTCCAGATGCGCAGGATCAGTAGTCGTGGCTCACGGGCCCAGTTGCTCCGCGGCACGTGGGATCCTCCCAGACCAGGGCTCGAACCCGCATCCCCTGCATTAGCAGGCAGACTCTCAACCACTGCGCCAACAGGGAAGCCCCTGGGAGTTTTTAATCACAGTTTCAATTTCATTACTTGTGATTGGTCTGTTCATATTTTCTATTTCTTCCTGGTTAAGTCTTGGAAGGTTGTACCTTACTAGTAATTTGTCCATTTCTTCTAGGTTGTCCATTTTATTGGCACATAGTTGATTGTAGCAGTCTCTTAATGATCCTTTGTAATTCTGTGGTGTCCATTGTAACTTCTCTTTTTTCATTTTTCATTTTATTGATTTGAGTCCTCTCCATTGTTTTCTTGATGAGTCTGACTAAAGGTTTATCAATTTTGTTTATCTTTTCAAAGAACCAGCTTTTAGTTTCATTGAACTTTGCTATTGTTTTCTTTGTCTGTATTTCATTTATTTCTGCTCTGATTGCTATGATTTCTTTCCTTCTACTAACTTTGGGTTTTGTTTGTTCTTCTTTCTCTAGTTGCTTTAAGTGTGAGGTTAGGTTGTTTATTTGAGAGTTTTCTTGTTTCTTGAGATAAGATTGTATTTCTATAAGCTTCCCTTTTAGAACTCCTTTTGCTGAGTCCTGTAGGTTTTGGATCAACGTGTTTTCACTGTCATTTGTCTTTAGGTATTTTTTGATTTCCTCTTTGATTTCTCCAGTGACCCATTGGGTATTTAATAACATATTATTTAGCCTCCATGTGTTAGTGATTTTTACAGTTTTTTTCCCCAGTAATTGATTTCTAATCTCATAGCATTGTGGTCAGAAAAGATACTTGATATGATTTCAATTTTCTTAAATTTATTGAGGCTTGATTTGTGACCCAAGATGTGATCTATCCTAGAGAATGTTCTGTGTGCACTTGAGAAGGAAGTGCATTCTGCTGCTTTTGGGGGGAATGCCCTATAAATATCAATTAAGTTTATCTGGTCTAATGTGTCATTTAAGGCTTGTGTTTCATTAATATTCTGTCTGGATGATCTGTTCATTAGGGTAAGTGGGGTGCTAAATTCCCCCACTATTATTGTGTTACTGTTGATTTCCCCTTTTATGGCTGTTAGCATTCACCTTATATATTGAGGTGCTCCTATGTTGGGTACATACATATTTACAATTGTTATATCTTCTTCTTGTATTGATCCCTTGATCATTATGTAGTGACCTTCCTTGTCTCTTGTAACAGTCTTTATTTTTAAGTCTATTCTGTCTGATACGAGCATTGCTACTCCAGCTTTCTTTTGATGTCCATTTGCATGGACTATCTTTTTCCAACCCCTCACTTTCAGTCTGTATGTGTCCCTAGGTCTGAAGTGGGTCTCTTGTAGCCAGCATATATAGGGGTCTCATTTTTGTATCCATTCAGCCAGTCTGTATCTTTTGGTTGGAACATTGAATCCATTTACATTTAAGGTAATTATCGATATGTATATTCCTATTACCATTTTCTTAATTGTTTTGGGTTTGTTTTTGTAAGTCTTTTTTCCCCTTCCTCTTGTTCTCTTCTCCTGTGGTCCGATGACCATCTTAGTGTTGTGTCTGGGTTGCTTTTTCATTTATGTATGTGTATCTACTGTAGTTTTGTTGGTTTGCATTTCCCAGGAGGTTTTAATAAAAGTCTATATATATACAAATGCAATTCCCGTTTCCTGCATTTGTACTCTTCTCTCCTCACTGTTGCTGGTTTTGATATCATATTTGTGTATGGATGATTTCCTGCTTTTACTGTTTGTTTGTCTTTACCAGTGAGCTTTCCCATTTCTGATTTTCTTGCTTCTAGTTGTGTTTTTTTTTTTTTTTTCTTTTTCCCCTGCCTAGAGAAGTTCCTTTAGCATTTGTTGTAGGGTTGCTTTGATGGTGTTAAATTCTCTTAGCTCTTGCTTGTCTGTAAAGCTTTTGATTTCTCCATTGAATCTGAATGAGAGCCTTGCTGGGTAGAGTATTCTTGGTTGTAGGTTTTCCCCTTTCATAACTTTCAATATGTGCTGCCACTCCCTTCTGACCTGCAGAGGTCTGCTGAAAAATCAGCTGATAACCTTATGGGGATTCCCTTGTATGTTATTGGTTGCTTTTCCCTTGTTGCTTTTAATATTTTTTCTTTGTATTTAATTTTTGTTAGTATGATTAATATGTGTCTTTATGTGTTCCTCCTGATCCTGTTGGAACTCTGCACTTCCTGAACTTGGGTGACTACTTCCTTTCCCATGTTTCAGAAGTTTTCAACTATAATCTCTTCACATATTTTCTCAGGCCCTTTCTCTTTCTCTTCTTCTTCTGGGACCCTTATAATTCGAATGTTGGTGTTTTTAATGTTGTTCCAGAGGTCTCTGAGACTGTCCTCATTTCTTTTCATTCTTTTTTCTTTATTCTGTTCCACAGCAGTGATTTCCACCATTCTGTCTTCCAGCTCACTTATCAATTCTTCTGCCTCAATAATTGCATTATTGATTCCTTATAGAGTATTTTTCATTTCAGTTATTGTATTTTTCATCTCTGTTTGTTTGTTCTTTAGTTCTTCTGGGTCTTTGTTAAACATTTCTTGCATCTTCTCAATCTGTGTCTCCATTCTTTTTCCAAGATCTTGGATCATCTTTATTATCATTACTCTGAATTCTTTTTTAGGTAGATTGCCTTCTCCTCTTCATTTAGTTGTTCTTATAGGCTTTAATCTTGCTCCTTTGTGCACAACAGATTTCTCTGCCATCTCATTTTGTCTAACTTATTGTGTTCGTTGTCTCCTTTCTGTAGGCTGCAGGATCATAGCTCCTCTTCTTTCTGGTGTCTGCCCCAGGTGGGTGAGGTGGGTATTGAGTGGGGCCTCCCTTTTGCTCTGTGGTTGTCACCGCCCTGTCAGGGGCATCGTGTACTCCCTAGTTGTTGAAGTAAATGTCCCAAGATCTGTTTCTTAGCTATGTTTCTGATCTGCAGTGTGAAGTGGGTGGGATTGATAGAGTTTCTTCAGCAGAAATTTTACTGTGGTAACCTGAATTTAAGCTTATGAGATGCTCAAGCCCATTTCCTCTTACCTCTTCACACATCACTCTTCAGCAAACAGTTGCTCCCATTCAAAGAAAGGAGAAGTTAGGGACAACTGCAGCAGTGGAGGAGGTGATGACCTCTTCGGTCAGGCTGGGGACAGAGAAGGGAATGGCTAGCCTCAGCCTTGAATCACAGCAAAAGGAAACAGCACACCAATAAGAAGGCAGTGAGGAAGACCTCATAAAATTCCTATTTCTTTTTTTTTTTCCTTGCCTAATTGCTCTGGCAGGACTTCCAATACTGTGTTGAATAGTAGTGGTAAGAGTGGGCATCCTTTTCTTCTTCCTGATCTTAGAGGATAAGTTTACAGCTTTTAAACCTTGATTGTGACGTTAGCTGTGGGCTTGTCACATATGACCTTTATTATGTTGAGGTACATACCCTCTATACCCACTTTGTTGAGAGTTTTTATCATGAATGGATGTTGAATTTTGTCAAATGCTTTTTATGTATCTATTAAATGATTATATGATTTTTATCCTTCATTTTGTTAATGTGATATGTATAATTGGTTCATTTTTGGATTTTGAAACCACTCTTGCAGCCCCAGAATAAATCCCACTTGATTATGGTATATGATCCTTTTAATGTATTGTAGAATTTGTTTGGGATTTTTGCATCTAAGTTCATCAGGGATATTTTCTGCTCTTAGTCATAAGTGGTGACCCCAGCATGATTCCTTCCATTGGAAATGAGGAAGAGCCAAGCTAGTCCCATGCAAGGGAGCAACAGACCCAACCAGCTTCTTTTCAACTCTCCAAGGGCAGAGCTAATTCTTACCTTGCTCCAAAGAGAAATGTGGTCTGAAAAGAGAAGAATCACTTGAAAACTCTAGCAGTTCATGCAGTCTGACGTCATGCTGACCACAGTGTGTGAAATAGCCTAATGAGTGTGTGACATGTGCTGCAGTGGCCTCCCTGCAAGGATGATGGGCTCCCCAATGGATCAACTTCATCCTTAGATTCCCCCTACAGCCAAAGTGCACAGCTGCAGCCATCAGCTTTGCCCGTTCAGCCCCCTAGATACAGCCTGTTTGTACAAACTGAACACTAAACAGAGAACTCGGTACTGCAGAGGCATGGCAAAGGTCTGCTGCCTCCTAAATAACTAAAGTGTAAAGTCTCATGGGATGGATACCCTGCATTTGCAGGGTTTTTGTTTAACAAATCTAGCCAGCGAAATGAATCTCTCATCAGCTAGAAACTTAAGCAAAAAGGACATCCAGCAGTCTTGTTGCCCAGGACTTTCCTGTAATTAGAGAGCAATGGAGAGGATGAAATGATCTGGGTGGAGGGATTCTCAGACCCAGGATTGAGGGTCAAACGAAAAGCAGAGACATGTGACATTTTCACGCAGCTTTGGGAAGACAGGGAGAAAGGAGAGAGAGAGAAAGAAAGAGGAGGTCAGAGGAGGAGACAAGAATAAAAGAGGGAAGGGGAAAGAAGAAAGTGACCCAAAGGACACCAGGAAATGTGCATGCCTGCCCTGCCTGAGGTCCAAACTCGCCAACCCTATCGACCACTGGCCTACTGATGCGGCCCCCAGGGACCTCTGTCAGGAGAACAGTCTGTGGAGTCAGAGCTGAGGCAAGTCACTGAATCTCTCTTTGTCTCCATTTCCTTGTTTTTATCTCAAGGGCAATAATAATAATAACATATACCTCCTATCATGGCTATGAGATTCATTGAAGTGGTGTATGTTACACGTTTAGCACAGGGACTGGCTTACACTTAAATGCACAAGAACTGCCAACCCTCACCAATGCTGTCTGTCAGATGTGAGATAAAGCCTGGTGTCCCTGGAGTCCTCCACTCTTGCTGGGATGCAGCTCCCTCGGGAAAGCTGGTGTTTCCAGTGCCGGTGCTTGGCACCCCTGAACAAACGGCACCCAAGCTCAGGCTGCTTTCCCACATCTGTGTGCAAACCCCCCAGCAATTGTTCTCTATAGCAAGGTAGAGGGGCTGGGGTGGAAAGGCCAGAGACCAGAGACTGTGAATCCTGCCCCTTTCCCCCAGGAAATCCTGCTTTGCACCTGAACCAGCTGGTGACAGGGTGGTTAATGCTTCCTGCCAGGCAGGACAGCTCACTGATCTCTTGCTGTTTTCCTTGAGGTTAGAAGGGGAGCAGAGGTCCTGTTCCCTAGAGGCACTCTGGGAGGAAGACTGGACCCTGGGCCTCCCTGCCCTGCCTGTTTCCCTTTCCTAAATGTTGACACAAAGCCACAGGATGTCTAGGCATGAAGGGACATCACAGGCTGGGACAGGGCAGTCATCTTAGAGGTAATCATTGTGAAATCTGGAGCCTTGATGCCATGTGAGACCCAAGGCTTTCTGCATAACTCTTGCAGAATACATGGGAGGCAAGGATAATGTCTGAGGTTGACCTTCTCCTCTTCAAGATGGTGGATGCAGGGGCCTGCCAGGGTCAGGTTTAAGTTGATTTAAAGAAAATAAGAATTGTTATACTTATTGTGAGCTTGCAGTTGTGAACTATGGTTCATAGTGTTGCACATCCAACAACTGCCCTCTCCCTCCACAGCCATCTTCAGTCCAACATGGTAGGGGCCAGGGCCACCTAGCTCGTCTCCCCACTTCCTCTTTCTCTCCTCCAACCCATTCTCCATGTAACAGCCACAGTGGTACTTAAGAATGCATATCTGATTGTGCCTCTCCCCTGATAAGAACACGGAGGTCCACCCCTGCTCACCTGGCTCAGAGACCCTCTACTGTCAGCCCTACCTGAAACCCTCCCTCTCCACTCACCCCCTCCACCCCCTCCTCCTCTGCTCCACGCTCCAGCTGTCATCATCATCCTCATCATTATCATTGCCAACATTTATTGAGTTCTCACCACATGCCAGGTTCTCTTCTACATATTGCATCACCTCGTTTAGTCTCCACCACTTATGAGTATCTTCCATTATCACCTTCACTGTGCTGATGAGCACACGGAGGCACAGGAAGGTTACATTACTTGTCAGGGGTTACCCAGCCAGGAGCCCCAAATCTGTCCCTTACCCACCTTAGTAAATGGCACCACCAGGCACCCAGCACCTCAAGCCAGAAACCCAGGAAACCCATCCTTGATCTGTTTCTTTCCATCACCCTCCATATGTACTCCAACAGCAAGGCCTGTAGGTACTACCTTCAAAATGCCTCAAACCCGCACACTTCTCGCTTTCCACTGCCCACCAGGCTGATCCAAACAACAATCACTTCTCACTAGAATGACTCCAATAGCTTCCTCACTGGGCTTGCCTGCTCTAACTCATGCCCTTCATGCATTTCATCTCCCTCTTCCCTTCTTTCCTTCCTTTTTTCCCTCCTCCTTATTTTCTCCTTCCTTGTTTTTTCCTGGCTTCCTTCTTTTCTCCCTTTCTCCCTCCAATCCTTTATTCTTTCTTTCTTTCTTTCTGTTTTAAAATGTATATTTTATTATTATTCAGGTACGTGAGGCCAACATATCTGATGATTGCCATTAAAATAACAATCGGTTACATTTCCCAAGAGGAGAGGGCATGTCATGCCATGCAGGGCCACACGGGGAAGCAGTAGGGTCAGTCAGGAGGCAGGGCGAGTGAGGGAATAATGTGAACAAGAGCCTTTATTGTGAACTCCATGGAAAAGAACAGAAGAGGCAGGGTACGTAGGTTTGGGGTTGGCTAGTTTTAATAATTTCGGTGGGCTCTGGAGTGTAGAGGCTGTCCCTAGTTTCCTGGAAGCTGGCCCTGGGTGATGAGGGCAGGGTGATAGTGGCTCAGAATATGAAAGCCTGATAGAGGAGGAGGTTGGGCTGTGGATTGAGGAATTGGCAGTCTCTCCGTGGTCAGCAAAGCCCCCAAATATCAAAGTATCAGAAATATAGAAAATGTAGAAAATTTAAAAGTCTTGATTAATACTCTTTCCTTTCTTCCTTTCTTGTTTCCTTTATTTTTTGTTTCAGAGCTTTTTAAATACAAATAACCTTCCCCAGGTAGAGTTGAAGCCCATGCTCTACCTTTCCACTACAAAATGTCTTTCCTTCTCCATAAAAATATCCAGATGTTTTTAAAGTTTGCATAAATGATGTCATAGTATATGATATAAATGTGTGCGTAGAGTCTCCAAAATATACCTAAGAAGAGTACCAAAAGATAGAAATAGAGAGAATATGAGTAAAACAATGTTTCACTGAAGAGAGTTTTCCAAAATTGAAGAAAGTGCATCTTGAAGGGACAGCAGCATAAACAAAAATAAATCCACACCTGGACACCTCATAGTGAAGCCAGAGGGCATCACAGGCAGGGAGAAATATTTTAAAGGGCATCTGAAGGTAAATATTAACCACAAATGAGTGAGCATTGATCAGAGACTGCTGACTAGTCTGGAAATATTTACCATAGACAGTGTGATAATGTCAGCATAGACATAAAAGACACCTTAACGTCAGCTTAGAATTCTATGCCCAACTAAACTTTCCAGACCTTTGCTTAAAAAACAAAAACAAAAAACTGCTGAAGGATATGCTTCAACCCAAGGAAACATGAATCTAGAGAGAAGACCAGGAAGGGAAAAACAGTACTGAACATGAAAATTGATAGAATATGTATGATGGTTAATTGCATGTGTCAACTTGACTGGATCCTGGGGTGTCCAGATATGAGGTTAAACATGATTTCTCGCTGTGTCTGTGAGGGTGTTTCTGGATGAGATTAACATTTGAATATTAGACTGAGTGGTCCACAGTGGGGAGTGTCGGGCCTCATCCAATCCATCGAGGGCCTGAATAGAACAAAAAGGTAGAGGAGGGGAGAGTGTGCACTCTCTGATTGATTTCTTGAGCTGGGACATCAGTCTTCTCCTGCCCTCAGGCTTGGGGCTTATACTACTGGCTCCCCCATTTGCAGACCGGGCTTTCCTAGGCCTCCAGCTTGCAGACTGCAGATCATAGGATTTCTCTGCCTTCTTTACCGTGTGAGTCAGTTCCTTATAATAAATACCTAGACGTAGATCTAGATGTGGCTACAGATATGTATCCTATTGGTTCTGTTTCTCTGGAGAACCCTGACTAGTATAATATGTTTAATTTATCAGTGACTGTTTAAAAAATCTATTTTCCCTAAATTAGGAAAAGATAAAACTAAAACATGGACAAGGGGAAGGGATGTTCCATGAAGAGTTAAAGCACGTTAAGGTCTGTTTAAGAAGAGGATGAAAATACACAAAAGAGCTTCAGAAAATTTATAGAAATAAAGAACAGGTGAGCGCTTTCCAATTTTCACCATATAAGCCATGTTTTAAAAAACATCCTTGTACGTGTGTTTTGCATGTTTTGACACAGATTCCAATCACATTCACAGTGAGGTTTGCCTATATAGGACCACACAGTATGTGAGTATATCTAGTCATCAGCAACAAAACATCCTTAGGGATTTAGTGTTTTCTGCTCTCTGTAAAATATACCTTCCATGGGGAAAATTAGATGCACGCTAATTAAGGGCACTCTTAAATTGGATCCCTCCTGAATGTATAGGTTCTATGGCAATGGTCAGAAACATCAGACAACAAGGTTCTACTGTATGGAACATAGGATTATATTCAATATCCTATAATAAACCATAATGGAAAAGAATATAACAAAAAATGCACATATATATATATATATATATATATATATATATACACACACACACACACACACATATACATATATATATATAACTGAATCACTTTGCTGTACAGCAGAAATTAACACAACATTGTAAATCAACTATTCAATAAAAAAAAGAAATGTCAGCCTAGCGGTTATATATGGCCCACGGAGAAATTTTGTTTAGCTCATTCAGTTTAATCTTTTAAAAAATTATTTGCCAACACATAAAACAAAGGAAATTCCACATAGAAATCCATATTGCCATCTTCCCTTGGAAAACTGTGCTATTATATTTAGCAACCCTGATTCCCTGAGAGTCACCGGCCACAGGGCAAGGCTGACGGAAGCCAACCCTGGGGAAGGACTTGCACGCTCTTCTTTGTTTCAATCCATTTCTTAGCAGCCAGGCCCAGAGGGCATCTGAGTGCGCCAGTGCTGTGGGGTCTATTGTATTCATAACCATTTTTATTTGAGTATTTCCAAGCCTCCTCTCTGGAACTAGTTACTGTAAAACAATAAATAAGAGCTGCTATTCTCTCTTCTTTGGGAAGAAGTTCACCATCTGCACGGTCTTTGTGGATGCTCCCCATTCTGGGAGCGAACAGCTGCTTGGAACACACCCTCCCCCCAAGTTACATTGTGTTCTATGGCCGCTAAGGGGCCCACATTCTCCCCCAGGGCTGAGAGAGACACTTCACTTTTCTGAAAATTACTGACTCACTTTGTTCAACCTTTGGGGTCTGGGTTAATATTAGAATTATTTAATTATTTGAAAAGATAGTATATTTGCCTGGTTGAAAATTTTAAAAATTATAAAATGATATTTAAAGAATTTTCTTTCTCCCATCCTTTCTACCATCTACCCACGTTCTACACACCTCCCCCCCACCAAATAAATGGACAGTTATTACTTTTTGATGTATCTTTGTAGAGAATTTTTTAATCCGTATACATACAAAAGCAATGTACGGTCTCCCTCTATCTTTAACTCAAATGGTAGCATGCCTCACTTGTTTTCACATTTATTTAAAGTACACATGGAGAATTTTTCACATGGCTGAAGAGAGGACTCCTCATGGTTTTTCATAGTCACTGAAGATTCCATTGCATGGATGTTCACAATTATTCAACCCGACCCCAACTGATGAACTTTTACGTTGTTTCCAGATGTTCGTTCTTACAAACACTGCTGCAACAAATAACCTTGAACATACTGACTAATATAGTTGACATCTCATCAACTAGCAACTCTTCTGCAGAATCTAAACCAGCACAAATTCCCTGACCTTGTACAATAAATAAACCTCATCTCCTCTATTGATCATCTGCTTCTCCCCATTCACAGAAACACCACCACACCACCACAGAATATCTAGACACTTGAAGTCTAAACAACGTAGAGACCTATTGCCTTTTATGCTCTCCAGTGAGTCTTGCAGATTAAAAAAGAAAAACGATTTAATCCGTCTCTCTCCCTATGGCAGTGTTATAAAATGTGGGTTCAGGAGAACATGGAAAATTAGATGATTTTCTTATGTTAGTTGTCTTTTGAGTTATTAGCAGTATTAATATAGTACAATATGCACATAATTAACAAGCCTTCTGAATTTATTACGTGTACTTTTTCTTGTTCCTTTTAATTAGCCAGCAATCTAGTTGGAGGTGGCATAGTGATTCAAATGATGGCTAAATGTGTCAGATGGTGACAAAATGCACTAACCTGCAGAGGGGAGAGAAGAAAATTCTAGAAATACCATAAGACTTTTTTATCCCATTAAATGCATAAAAGTTTCTCAATGTATTATTCATAGTATAACTATAGCACAAACAAAGCATGATTTATTGAGGATTTTAATATAGCCTGTTAATGCTATGCAATAAAGTCTATTCTAATATTTAATATGATCTGTGAATTTTGAACTTTTTTCAAGAATGATCTTGTAGTTTTAAACTAAATTAAATATAGTAGGTGACAAATGAGTCCCTTTGAGCTTCCTTGCAGGCAGTCTGGGCCTGTCAGAGCGGGCAGGTTCAGAAGATGGCTTCAGCTTTGGTGTTTAGACTGCTGTGGAGAAAAGGGTGATGTAGCTGTTATTCTGAGAAGTGTGCTGACTCTGGCAGCTCATCTACTCACAGTCAAGGCAATTGTGAAGTCAAGGTCTTGGGCTCAGTTCCTGGATGGGTCCTGTAACCCCCATCATGAACAATTATCTTTTGGTTGCCAGTGTTCATTCTTGTTCTTTTGGTAACAGTACACCTATGTAATTAAATCTCTCCCATTGGATGGAGCTTGGTGGGACTACCGATGTCCTGCTCTCCTCTAAGGGTGAGCATGTGACCCAAGTTAGGCAGTGGGAGCCTTCCTGTATCAGTCTGTTTAGGTATGATGATGCTACAGTAAGAAGCAATTCCAAATTCTCAGAGGCTGAATGTAACAAAGTTTCTTTCTTTCTCAGGCCACATACCTGTCCCAGGTCAAAAGCGGGGCTTTGCTAACTGCAGTCCCTCAGTCCAGGTTAATTCAGCCTGCATTTCAATACCTGGTCTTATGATGGCAAAGGAACAAAAGAAAACTCTGCAGGGCCTTGTCTCAGTATAAATGCTCCAGGCTGGCACATGTCGTTTCTGCTCTAAACCCATTGGCAAGAACAGCACATACAGCCCCAACCAACCACAAAGCGTCGAGAAGTAAAATGCTGTCACAATCATCCCAGGGAGAGAAAAGGAATATGTGGGCAATAGAACTGATGGCTGACTGCCACACTTCCTCTCTGCATTCTGAATTGTGAGCAGCGAGATAAAAAGAATACTTCTTTTTGGAATCTATTTATTCCGTAGAGCTGCCTGGACCACCCTCCAGAGCAGTCCCTGCCATTGAAACTCCCTGGTGCTGCCCTTTCCTCTAAACCCATGCCCTTCAAATGGATTCCCCTTATACCCGAGTAAGCCTGAGTTGGCATCTGTTTCTCACAACCAAAGAAGCCCAAGCTATCCAGCTAAAAGTGCACTGTGGCTCCAGCCAGCCAACTTGTCACCAGAGCTCGGTGGGGTCCTTCTGCCCCTCCCTCCACGGCTGGTGTCACAGCCCTGTGAGAGCAGCAGCCAGGGCACTAACTGAGCCCAACTGACACCAGCGATGGCAGGGCTTGCCTGCAGGACACTGTTAGAATCCATCCAAACCACCATGATCTGCCTCCCACAGCTGCTGAGAAAATACCTTTCAGACACAGGGAGGTCCCTGCACAGACCTTGCTATAGAAATGGAAGAATATTTGAGCCAAAAGGGACCTCAGAAGTGAGCTTATCTGATCCCTGCCTGGTGGGTGAAGAGGGAAAGCACTTACCCAAGGTCACGTGATTATTTAGTAGCAGAATCCCTAGCTCACATCCTCAGTGGGTGTCCCATAGAGAAAAGTAGAAAACCAACAACAGGGACTTCCCTGGTGGTCTAGTGGCTAAGACTCCATGCTCCAGCAACTAAAGACCCCACATGCTGCAACTAAAGATCCCACATGCTGCAACTGAAAACATCCTGCACACAGCAACGAAGTTCCCGCGTGCCGCAACTAAGACCCAGCGCAGCCAAATAAAAAAAGAAGAAAACCAACAACATCACCCATCTGACCATACCTGGGCTGCCCAGTGCCCAGGCAGGGGCCCAACAGGGTCCCTTGTGTTGTGTCCCCCTCTGGGTGAGCTGGTCCTACTTTGCTTTTTGCTTTTCTAAGAGAAGATCCAGTGTGCGGCCACAGAGACCACCGGGCAGAACCTCTCTGCTAGGAAGCACCCCTGCTCCTGGAGGAGATACAGCGTGGCCACCAGGGCAGTGCAGGCAACCCTCCAGCCCTTCTCTGCTCTGGTTGGCTTTCTGCTGACGGTGTTTACACACCTCTTGTCATCCCTTTGCTTATCCAAATTGCTCCTCCTCCAGGAAGCCCTAGGGTACTTGTCTACCTTACACTCATTTTAACTTCCCGAGTGTTCCAAAGTGCACCCCTTGAAGTATTCCTCAGAAAAGGGGTCCTGTGTAGGGTTGTCAGATAAAATGTAGGCTGCCCAGTGAAACTTGATTTCAGATAAACAATAATTAACTTTTGTAAATATGTTTATTTTTGTAAATATGTTTATTTTCTGTAGGACTTTTCAGAGGCATTAAATGACAGTGAGCATTGCAAATTCCTGAGAGAGTTTATGGTCTGCAGCATTCCCTCAGTTTACTGGATCACAGGGCTAAGTGTCTCAGATTAAGCAAATAAAAATACAAATAAAAGTTTGAATTTCTGATAAATTATTTTTTGGAAAAAAAATAATGCCCTAAACTTTGCATGAGACATACTTATACTAAAATAATATCAGTTGTTTACCTGAAATTCAAATTTCACTGGTTATCTTGAATTTTATCTGGCAACCCTGCTTAGAGGTTATACAGATGCCTGGTGTTTTGATAGGTGTGGGTTAGAGGCTCAGAAAATACATTTGTAAGAAAGACCCCAGGTGGGTAGGCCTGATCAGTCTAAGAGTAATGAAACAGAAGAGGAGTATGTGTGTGTGTGGTAGAGGTGGGGGGCGGGGTCTGAAGTGAGGGACTTCCCAGAAATCCAGAGCTTTGAATCCACATCTCCTAATGACTTTAGAATTACTGAAATCTCAGGCTCCTTTT
Source organism: Balaenoptera acutorostrata (assembly GCF_949987535.1). NCBI lineage: Eukaryota > Metazoa > Chordata > Mammalia > Artiodactyla > Balaenopteridae > Balaenoptera > Balaenoptera acutorostrata. Next base: position 44,746,274 of record NC_080082.1, read on the forward strand.
CCCAATAATTTATTCCATGCAGACTTGGGCACAGTGCGTCTTTTAGGAGGCTGTTTGACAGTGCTTAACCGCTATCCACATTGTACCTGCTCATAACAAAAGGACAAGTCCCCATCTACCGTTCTGTAAATCAGAAATGCACAAGTTATACAACATCTGGAATCCACCCAAGGAAAAAAATGTCAGTCTACAAATCTAGAATGCTGGAGGCAGAAACCAGGTGCTTGGAATCTTTAAAATCACATTTCACTTTGCTACAATGCAGTTCTGTTCCCCTGTGGACGGCCAGATATGTTGGCTGGGAGAGATCCACTTTTGCGGTGCTGAGCCAAGGGGCCACACACCTCTTGGTTAGTACCTATCCAGGGTTAATACCTAATTACTGTCCTCACATTGCCTCTCAACACTCATTACCAGCACTCAGCAGTTCCTGCTAAGGTGATGGGATTTAAGATTAGGACAAAAGAATAGTCGTTTTTGTTTTCAAGTGCTGGTCTCCTTGGAACATTATCATTCAGCAGGATTGGGAGGCACAGTTTCACTTTCCTACTGAAGGCTCCTGAAGAATCAGACAAAGCATTAAGCATTTATAAATAAATTAAACTCTCCCTATGTGAGCAGAGGACCTCAGCCTGCTTGGTCTCTGCTTCATGCCTATGATGAATTTAGCTGTTCCTCTCCAACACCCAGGCCCAAAGCTGCCCTGACAAATGCACTCCAAGCTACAGTAATGCTGGATCCCAGAAGTGACGGGCTTCTTTGGATGACCAGATAGAAGCTGCGTTCCAGTTGGTCTGTCCAGTGCCCCAGGCCTATCCTGGGACTCTGTGGGAGGACTCTGTCATCTCTGGTCCCATCCAGCATCGAGTGAAGAGACTTTTCTTACTCATGATGGCCATTGTGGGTAAACTAGGTGGGATTATCTCCCCTGTCTGCCTGCTGAGTTACCTGCTTCTCAGGCAAGCAAGAAGAAAGGGAAGGATAGAGGAGAGAGGAAGGGGAAATGGAGAAAGGAAAGGGAAGGGAAGAGCGAGAGAGAGGGTGGGAAGAAGAAGGAGAGAAAGACCACAGGGAAAGTAGGGGAGTGAGAAGAGGAAGGGCACAGGCTAGAATATAATGGATAAGCGAGAATTTAAAGTCTTTATCAACTTACCGTGAATTCCAGATAGAGTGTTTGGACGCTACAATCATATTTCTTACTAGGAATTCATTCATGTAACAAATGCTCTACTCTCTGGGACACCTGCTAGGGATAGGGCACTGTTCTAGGGGCAACAGTTTGCATTCCAGTGAGGAGAGGCAAACAATGACAAACAAACAAGACAATTTCAGACAGCGTCAGTGTTGGAAGGAAACAGCATGGTCATGTTATAGAGAATCAAGAGGGCAGGGAGATTTTAGATGGGAACAGTAGACAGGGGAGGCCACTTTAAGGAGGTGCCAGTGAGGGGAGAGCAGAATGATGGGAAAGAGTTGGCCATGCGAGGCAGGAAGGGAGAGGCTCACATAAAGCACCCCCCCCCCCCTGCCCCACTAGCTTCGTAAGTAGGACAGTGGGACAGAGGCCAACATGGCCGGAGAGTAATGAGCAAAAGGACACATTACAAGGCAGGAGTCCAATCCTATGTAGGCTTGTAGGTGCTGACAAGGAGTTGGGATTGCATTAATTTGGGACAATCTGTAAAATGCTCTTGTGATCAGACATATATCGTTGGCCCTTCTTGACAGGAAAACATGGGGCTGTACAACGCATCCCCCAATCCAGGATTTGCTTCTGAATGACTGTCATGGAGCAGAGAAGAGAGGCTCAGTGTAGCCCCAACATGTGTCTCTCCTCTGAGTTCCAACATCATCCTCGTGGAAGAGGGAAGGCTGATCTGAAGCATGTGTTATAGGAGACGAAACCCACACTTTTCCTTGCCTACATGACTGCTTCCAAATGGACATCAGGGGGCTGACTAGCTGCCCCAGCAAGACCTCAGAGATGAGACAAAGAGAGTCCATCCCTGTTGGGGTCATGATGACTGGACCAAGTTCTAGTTCTCATCTCGGGGGTCCTCATGCCTGGTGAAATCCTTCAGCTTTAGGGCACCAGGCCCCAAATGTTTGGTTCTCTTGGGTCAATTCATAGGAGGCTGATTGAGATCAGAATACCATTGTCTAGCATCCAGGACAAACCCACCTACTCTAAGCGTAGCTGGGAAAGCATGTGGGGATGGGAAGGCTGCCAGACAGCCCAGAGCCAGCCAAGAACTGGCAGCCTCACATGATTCAGTCAGTTCCAAATGGGCAAGAACCTACTCACCAGTAGAGACCATCTCCTTGGTGGATGTGTCATCTCTACCCCAACCTGTGCTTCATAAATACCTGCATATCCACGTCGCCCAACCTCCTTTTTTATCATCCACCACAAGCACCATATCCTCCCAGGAAATATGTCCCGATGAGGAAAACTCTGAATGTGGAGTCAGAAGCCTTGGGATTACCTTTGATATTCACCTCTTACTTGCCGTGTGATCTCAGACAAACCACTCACCCTCTCTGAGCCTCATTTTCCTCCACGATACATTGGGCCCAGCAATATCCACCTCACAGAACTGAGTATAAGGATTAGCACCAAATACACTGTTTGGTCTCACAGAGAGTATTCTCTAAGTAACTGCAATATTCTGCTTCAATACGGTGCCCATATTGGAGAGCCCCGAGAACACCCAGCCAAGGTGGCTCTAGGGTGCTGAGGATAAAACAAAGGGAAAGCAGAGGAAACCACCCAGGTGTGAGGGCTCCAGCTGGGAATCTGATTGCCATGGGGATTTCTGGAGACTCGGCAAAGAGAAATTTCACTCTTTTAAAGGAATCAGAATGTGCAGACACAAAGCCTCTTCTCCAGTAGAATTTATGAGTCCAGCAGACCCCTGGCCGAGACAGGCAACTCATTCTGGGGGAAATTAAGTGTCAAATGTATTCGGGCACCCACTGGCAGAGTTTTACAGTCATTCTGGCTCTTGGTCTTAGCTTCCTTGTCAAAACATTGACTTTCTTCTGCAGCTCCTAACAAGGCAAGAATCAGGCAATGCTGATGAGTAATGCATCTCTTAACACCTCTGCTTGAGAAGATGAGACACCTCAAACTCCGGCTCTATTGGAGTTTGGGGGCAGTAATATGACACTGAAGTCATTTGCTCCTTGTCACACCAGGAGAACTTTATGGCTTTTCAGTCTGGCCAAAGACTTTCCCCAGATGAATCAAGCTTCCAGAGTTGAGATGTCTAATATCATACTCTGGATGAGAGAAGAGATATATGGGCAGATCCATCACATGAGTCACATGTCCCTGCAGAAACAGGAGCAAGAAAGTCAGGGAATTGACACAGCAACAGTCAGCTCTACCCACCACCAGAGCCTCCCATCAAGCCTCTTAGATAGCCTCAACCACCAGAGGGCAGACAACAGAAGCAAGAAAAACTACAATCCTGCAGCCTGTGGACCAAAAACCACAGTTACAGAAAGACAGAGAAGATGAAAAGGCAGAGGGCTATGTACCAGATGAAGGAACAAGAAAAAACCCCAGAAAAACAACTAAATGAAGTGGAGATAGGCAACCTTCCAGAAAAAGAATTCAGAATAATGATAGTGAAGATGATCCAGGACCTCGGAATAAGAATGGAGGCAAAGATTGAGAAGATGCAAGAAATGATTAACAAAGACCTAGAAGAATTAAAGAACAAACAAACAGAGATGACCAATACAATAACTGAAATGAAAACTACACTAGAAGGAATCAATAGCAGAATAACTGAGGCAGAAGAACGGATAAGTGACCTGGAAGACAGAATGGTGGAATTCACTGCTGCGGAACAGACTAAAGAAAAAAGAATAAAAAGAAATGAAGACAGCCTAAGAGACCTCTGGGACAACATTAAACGCAACAACATTCGCATTATAGGGGTCCCAGAAGGAGAAGAGAGAGAGAAAGGACCAGAGAAAATATTTGAAGAGATTATAATCGAAAACTTCCCTAACATGGGAAAGGAAATAGCCACCCAAGTCCAGGAAGCGCAGAGAGTCCCATACAGAATAAACCCAAGGAGAAACACGCCGAGACACATAGTAATCAAAGTGGCAAGAATTAAAGACAAAGAAAAATTATTGAAAGCAGCAAGGGAAAAACGACAAATAACATACAAGGGAACCCCCATAAGGTTAACAGCTGATTTCTCAGCAGAAACTCTGCAAGCCAGAAGGGAGTGGCATGAAATACTTAAAGTGATGAAAGGGAAGAACCTACAACCAAGATTACTCTACCCAGCAAGGATCTCATTTAGATTTGATGGAGAAATCAAAAGCTTTACAGACAAGCAAAAGCTAAGAGAATTCAGCACCACCAAACCAGCTCTACAACAAATGCTAAAGGAACTTCTCTAAGTGGGAAACACAAGAGAAGAAAAGGACCTACAAAAACAAACCCAAAACAATTAAGAAAATGGTCATAGGAACATACATATCGATAATTACCTTAAACGTGAATGGATTAAATGCCCCAACCAAAAGACATAGACTGGCTGAATGGATACAAAAACAAGACCCATATATATGCTGTCTACAAGAGACCCACTTCAGACCTAGGGACACATACAGACTGAAAGTGAGGGGATGGAAAAAGATATTCCATGCAAATGGAAATCAAAAGAAAGCTGGAGTAGCTATACTCATATCAGATAAAATAGACTTTAAAATAAAGAATGTTACAAGAGACAAGGAAGGACACTACATAATGATCCAGGGATCAATCCAAGAAGAAGATATAACAATTATAAATATATATGCACCCAACATAGGAGCACCTCAATACATAAGGCAACTGCTAACAGCTATAAAAGAGGAAATCGACAGTAACACAATAATAGTGGGGGACTTTAACACCTCACTTACATCAATGGACAGATCATCCAAAATGAAAATAAATAAGGAAACAGAAGCTTTAAATGACACAATAGACCAGATAGATTTAATTGATATATATAGGACATTCCATCCAAAAACGGCAGATTACACGTTCTTCTCAAGTGCACATGGAACATTCTCCAGGATAGATCACATCTTGGGTCACAAATCAAGCCTCAGTAAATTTAAGAAAATTGAAATCATATCAAGCATCTTTTCTGACCACAACGCTATGAGATTAGAAATGAATTACAGGGAAAAAAACGTAAAAAAGACAAACACATGGAGGCTAAACAATACGTTACTAAATAGCCAAGAGATCACTGAAGAAATCAAACAGGAAATAAAAAAAATACCTAGAGACAAATGACAATGAAAACACGACGACCCAAAACCTATGGGATGCAGCAAAAGCGGTTCTAAGAGGGAAGTTTATAGCTATACAAGCCTACCTAAAGAAACAAGAAAAATCTCAAGTAAACAATCTAACTTTACACCTAAAGAAACTAGAGAAAGAAGAACAAACAAAACCCAAAGTTAGCAGAAGGAAAGAAATCATAAAGATCAGAGCAGAAATAAATGAAATAGAAACAAAGAAAACAATAGCAAAGATCAATAAAACTAAAAGTTGGTTCTTTGAGAAGATAAACAAAATTGATAAGCCATTAGCCAGACTCATCAAGAAAAAGAGGGAGAGGACTCAAATCAATAAAATCAGAAATGAAAAAGGAGAAGTTACAACAGACACCGCAGAAATACAAAACATCCTAAGAGACTACTACAAGCAACTTTATGCCAATAAAATGGACAACCTGGAAGAAATGGACAAATTCTTAGAAAGGTATAACCTTCCAAGACTGAATCAGGAAGAAACAGAAAATATCAACAGACCAATCACAAGTAATGAAATTGAAACTGTGATTAAAAATCTTCCAACAAACAAAAGTCCAGGACCAGATGGCTTCACAGGTGAATTCTATCAAACATTTAGAGAAGAGCTAACACCCATCCTTCTCAAACTCTTCCAAAAAATTGCAGAGGAAGGAACTCTCCCAAACTCATTCTATGAGGCCACCATCACCCTGATACCAAAACCAGACAAAGACACTACAAAAAAAGAAAATTACAGACCAATATCACTGATGAATATAGATGCAAAAATCCTCAACAAAATACTAGCAAACAGAATCCAACAACACATTAAAAGGATCATACACCACGATCAAGTGGGATTTATCCCAGGGATGCAAGGATTCTTCAATATACGCAAATCAATCAATGTGATACACCATATTAACAAACTGAAGAATAAAAACCATATGATCATCTCAATAGATGCAGAAAAAGCTTTTGACAAAATTCAACACCCATTTATGATAAAAACTCTCCAGAAAGTGGGCATAGAGGGAACCTACCTCAACATAATAAAGGCCATATATGACAAACCCACAGCAAACATCATTCTCAATGGTGAAAAACTGAAAGCATTTCCTCTAAGATCAGGAACGAGACAAGGATGTCCACTCTCACCACTATTATTCAACATAGTTCTGGAAGTCCTAGCCACGGCAATCAGAGAAGAAAAAGAAATAAAAGGAATACAAATTGGAAAAGAAGAAGTAAAACTGTCACTGTTTGCGGATGACATGATACTATACATAGAAAATCCTAAAACTGCCACCAGAAAACTGCTAGAGCTAATTAATGAATATGGTAAAGTTGCAGGTTACAAAATTAATGCACAGAAATCTCTTGCATTCCTATACACTACTGATGAAAAATCTGAAAGAGAAATTATGGAAACACTCCCATTTACCATTGCAACAAAAAGAATAAAATACCTAGGAATAAACCTACCAAGGGAGACAAAAGACCTGTATGCAGAAAACTATAAGACACTGATGAAAGAAATTAAAGATGATACCAACAGATGGAGAGATATACCATGTTCCTGGATTGGAAGAATCAACATTGTGAAAATGACTCTACTATCCAAAGCAATCTACAGATTCAATGCAATCCCTATCAAATTACCAATGGCATTTTTTACGGAGCTAGAACAAATCATCTTAAAATTTGTATGGAGACACAAAAGACCCCGAATAGCCAAAGCAGTCTTGAGGCAAAAAAATGGAGCTGGAGGAATCAGACTCCCTGACTTCAGACTATACTACAAACCTACAGTAATCAAGACAATATGGTACTGGCACAAAAACAGAAACATAGATCAATGGAACAAGATAGAAAGCCCAGAGATTAACCCACGCACCTATGGTCAACTAATCTATGACAAAGGAGGCAAAGATATACAATGGAGAAAAGACAGTCTCTTCAATAAGTGGTGCTGGGAAAACTGGACAGCCACATGTAAAAGAATGAAATTAGAATACTCCCTAACACCATACACAAAAATAAACTCAAAATGGATTAGAGACCTAAATATAAGACTGGACACTATAAAACTCTTAGAGGAAAACATAGGAAGAACACTCTTTGACATAAATCACAGCAAGATCTTTTTCGATCCACCTCCTAGAGTAATGGAAATAAAAACAAAAATAAACAAGTGGGACCTAATGAAACTTCAAAGCTTTTGCACAGCAAAGGAAACCATAAACAAGACGAAAAGACAACCCTCAGAATGGGAGAAAATATTTGCAAATGAATCAACGGACAAAGGATTAATCTCCAAAATATATAAACAGCTCATTCAGCTCAATATCAAAGAAACAAACACCCCAATCCAAAAATGGGCAGAAGACCTAAATAGACATTTCTCCAAAGAAGACATACAGACGGCCACGAAGCACATGAAAAGATGCTCAACATCACTAATTATTAGAGAAATGCAAATCAAAACTACAATGAGGTATCACCTCACTCCTGTTAGAATGGGCATCATCAGAAAATCTACAAACAACAAATGCTGGAGAGGGTGTGGAGAAAAGGGAACCCTCTTGCACTGTTGGTGGGAATGTAAATTGATACAGCCACTATGGAGAACAGTATGGAGGTTCCTTAAAAAACTAAAAATAGAATTACCATATGACCCAGCAATCCCACTACTGGGCATATACCCAGAGAAAACCGTAATTCAAAAAGACACGTGCACCCGAATGTTCATTGCAGCACTATTTACAATAGCCAGGTCATGGAAGCAACCTAAATGCCCATCAACAGACGAATGGATAAAGAAGTTGTGGTACATATATACGATGGAATATTATTCAGCCATAAAAAGGAATGAAATTGAGTCATTTGTTGAGACGTGGATGGATCTAGAGACTGTCATACAGAGTGAAGTAAGTCAGAAAGAGAAAAACAAATATCGTATGTTAATGCATGTATGTGGAACGTAGAAAAATGGTACAGATGAGCCAGTTTGCAGGGCAGAAGTTGAGACACAGATGTAGAGAATGGACATATGGACACCAAGGGGGGAAAACTGCGATGAGGTGGGGATGGTGATGTGCTGAATTAGGCGATTGGGATTGACATGTATACACTGATGTGTATAAAACTGATGCCTAATAAGAACCTGCAGTATAAAAAAAACAAACAAAACAACTAATACTAAACTTTCATTGGGTTATTTGTATGGAAATATGTTAATATAAATGTTTCAGACATTACATGAAATTTCTAAAAATCTTATATTTGTATTTGTATGGAAATATGTATGGAAATATGTTAATATAAATGTTTCAGACATTACATGAAATTTCTAAAAATCTTATATTTGTATTTGTATGGAAATATGTATGGAAATATGTTAATATAAATGTTTCAGACATTACATGAAATTTCTAAAAATCTTATATTTGTATTTGTATGGAAATATGTATGGAAATATGTTAATATAAATGTTTCAGACATTACATGAAATTTCTAAAAATCTTATATTTGTATTTGTATGGAAATATGTATGGAAATATGTTAATATAAATGTTTCAGACATTACAGGAAACGTCTAAAAATCTTATATGTTCTGGTATAATGTTATAAGTAATAATCCTAGTTATTACTTTAAAATGTATATCTCAGAAATAACTAATTTTCTTGTCAACTGCATTATTATGAACTTTCATCAAATCTTTAACCATGGTCATTTTTAAGTCTTTTGTCATTTACAGACAGTTCTGGGTGTACTCTGATGATTTTGCAAATATGTTCCTATAAAAGAGTTTCATCTTCAAGAAATTCATGGAAAAGACTCTGACAAGTACAGGTTTCTGGTAACTGACTGTACTGCTGAACTGAATGAATAAGCATTTTCAGAACTCTAATGAAAAACTGATGAACTCATAAAAGTGCTAACAAAAGATCAAGATGAAAAAAAAGAAATTAATTACATGGGACTGAGTGAACTGATGAGGATGAGTATAATTTTTGTGACTTTCTGTCTGAATTAAAAAAAAAAAAAAATCCCACAAGGACTCAGAGGAAAAGAATATACAAATCAATTTTCACTGCAAAGTAAAGGAGCTGTTACAGTGGAGGATTACTGGACTGAATGTCAATATTATGACATAGTATGAGTGTGTTTCATGTTTGGTAATTGCAATCATTGTTGCTTTTGTTGTGGTCATCCATGTACAATGCTTGGTGTCAGTCTATCTATCTCTTATAAAAATAAAATACAGTGTGTGTGTGTGGAAAAAAAAAAAAAAAAAAAAAAAAAGAAAGTCAGGGAATTGTTAGCAAAGCTGTGCAGAATGACTCGGAACCAGTGGGCAGCCGCAGATCCCAGCTCAGCACCACAGGTAGTTACTGAAGGTCACAGAACACACAGCCTTCGAGCAACTGTTCTCATCTGGGTCCCCCTCAAAGCAGACCCCAGACAAAGACTTAGGTGCTGGTAGTTGATTTGGGAGGTGATCCCAGGGAACAGGAGTGAGGGAGCAGGAGGAGAGCCAATAACAGGGGGCGCTAAGGAGCTGGTCATCACTGTGGGCATTGAGGATGCGGTCCTGCTGAGATCTCCTGAAGAATTTGCTGGAATGGACTTCAGAAGTGCTCCTTTGAAGGATGGGAGGTTGGGGCATTTATTCCCTACACCTGTCCCCTGTTGGAAGAGGTTTGTCCCTGAGCGTGTCAACCCTCCCACCTTTGCAGGCTGTGCCTATGCTTGGGCTGATCGCCCCCATATCTTCAATGAGAGCTCCATGTCAGAAAAGCAGAGATTCCACAAAGCCTGCTTGAGGAGGGATTCTGGTGTTGGAACACTGACCATGTGCTTGGCACTGCACACTACAGCTGTGTTGATGCCAGCTGGGCCCAAGAATGTGGCACAGGACACAAGTCACCTGTGGTAGTACCTGTACTCCCCACCATGCTGAGCATCACATGAGGGCAGGGGACAAAGAGGAAACCATTGCACAGCTGCATCAACTTCCAGGAAAATCTGGGATAGATGGGTGACCCACAGGACCCCAGTTCAGCAGCCCAAGTTCTAACGGAGTAACAAGAAGAGAAGATGCTGTTATTGAAAACAAAAATTGACTGTAGTGGCTACACTACTCTAAGAAATAGGTCAAGTTCTTCTTAGGGGTAGATGGCCTTTCAGTTTAGAAAAATACTTCAGAGAATCTTTCTGTGTGTGTGAAAATATAGGCCCCAGGGCACAGTGGGGAGGAGAAAGAAAGAACGAAGCTCTGTTGTAAGTGGAATTTTTGTCTCATTTGTTTGAAAAGGCTTTGGGATAGGGAGACGAGAAAAGACAGGGCTGAGGAGATAAAGGGGGGCTCCAGTCAAATGGCAGAGAGGGATTGGACCTGGAAAGGAAGACAGCCAGAGAGACACAACCTGCAGAGGAACTGCCAGGCATGGTACGACAGCCACAGCTAATGAAATACCACTTGACTCTGTTGCCCGTTCGGTAAGATGCTGGTATTCCTTTCTCATGTCGCTAAACCTTCAGCATGAAACAGCTCAGCCTCTTGTCAGTAGTGCTTTGGAGAAGAAAGAAAGAAGAACATTTGGGGTGATCTAAGGTAGAGAGAGAAGAAGAGCTGTGGGAAAGAGATAGAATGGAGAACAAAACTCAGCAGGGATGAGTGTCCAGGGATTGTCCCTAAAGAATTCTTGGAGAAGTTGGGAAGGCACCAGACATCTCACAGTTTGGGGAATGGTTTGAAGTTAAAGAAAACCATGCCCCATAAACCCGAAGAACACGATTTGAATGAGTTTGGCACTCAGTTACCATGACCAAACACCCAGCTGTGCCAGGTCCCCTGCTGGACACAGGGAGTTCAGAGGTGACAGGGTGTGGCCCCTGCCCTCAGATAGCTCCAACGTCCTGGGGTGTCCCAGTTGTCAGCGACCAACCTGGCTGGGCAATGCCCTGAGGGCCAGGCGGAAGGCTAAATAAACCCTGACCAGAGAGCTCACGGAAGATCCCCAGGAGAGGGGGCACTAGGACGCTGACTGGAATCAAGAGAAACATTTTGATAGGTGGAGAATGGGACAGAAGAAACTGCGTGAGCAAAGGAATGAGAATGTTGTCTGGGGTGGAAATTCTCTTATGGGGTTCTTCCACGGTCACCAGTGACACACAGATGTCTCCTTCCAAATCAGTCAGGGACCTGGGGCAGAGGCATATCCAAAGAGTCCTTGAGGAGAGCTTAATGAAGGGACTGCTCATGGAGGGGAGGGTTAAAGGGACCCACGAGGGATGTGGGAACACACACTAGGTGACAACAGTGTCATCACTTGCGCTGCTGTGGGAGAGGTCTCAGGAAGGACCTGCAGTTTTTCCACAGAGGAACTCAGCCTGCTGAGGAGGAAGCAAACACTGGATCTCTCCCATCCCCTCTAGTGCTGCCAAACACAGCTGGAAGCCAGAAGCCACGAGAGCCTGGCCCGTGCTGTCCTACAGACTGAGACTATGATCAAGTGTGGGGCCAGAGGGCCTTGCTAACAAATTGGCCACCTGTCTTCTCCAAGTTGTCCAAAGTGGGCTGGCCTCACACACTGGGGTTTCAGAGAGGTGCTCAGCAGACTTGTAAATGCAGGAGAGACTGTGTTGGCCGCCTCACGCTGCTATGGCTTTGCCTGACTTCTGATCACTCAAGAGGGCTCAGCAATGAACCCATAGATTGTGCTTGCAGACAAAAACCTGGGTCTATGACAGGAAAATAAACCTGTGACACGCACAGATCCCAGATGGCCTAGAATTTTAGAAGTCAACAGCAGTATTTTAAAATCAACTGGACGTTCTATTGGAAGCCAACACAGCAGCCCACTAGCTGGGAGGCTGCACCTGAGGAGCTAAGCTTGTGAGCAAACTGGGGGCTGTCTCACACCCAGAATCAGCTCGGGGCTTATCTCGGATTAGGCTCTCCTAGAAGAAGTCTCTGAGATGGCAATTTGTGGCAGCTGATTTGTCAAGGAAGGAGAAACAAGTGAGGGTGAGAGAGAGGAGGGCAGGGAAAGGGGGAGAAGCCAAGCCTGTGTGAGGTCCTGGCCGCAGCCTGAACCCCTGGGGAGCTCTGTGTGACTTGCCAGGCTACAACAGCGAAAGATGGTGCTGATGCTAGAATTTCCTGACTTCTCTGACTGCAAGAGAATCCATTGCAAGAGACTGGAGCTTGTCCTAGAAAGTTATCTCCCTCTCCTCCCCCCCCCCCCCAGCATCATCACTCAGGAGAGGTTACCAGAAGTATTTTGTTACAACACAATCTTTACTCAGGAATTCACTCAAAAATGCACATCGCAATCACTCAAAATTTGCTGAATTAAAAAAAGAGAATGACTTAGTAGGGCATCCCTAAAATATAAAGTGACTTCTTGAATACCTAAATACAGATGATGTCTACAAAGACCAAAATGTGTGAAAATTCTACCAAAACTGGGCTGAAGTTTGCTTCTGTGTTTTGCATTTAAAAAGGATTTGCTAAGAAAATTGATAGGTTAACAAAGACAACAGGATGACAGTTAACCCACTTAAAAGAGAAGCTCAGATCCTGGTCCTGGGGCTGATCTCATTCAGCAGACATCTCCTACTCAGGACAGGGCTACAGGGGGCTAGTGGATCAATGACCTTGGGGAGCATTGCAGAGTGATTGAAGAGTTCAAGGCTGCCTCTTAGAATGGCTGGTGCATAAAGGCCACTCTGACTAAAGTTGAGCACTCAAAACTGTGAATAAGGAGGGAGATTTGCTGGTTCAGCAGCAGGAACCAGGGGTATTTAGGGTCTGGTGGCCAACAGCGCACTAATGACGGTGATCAGAAGAGCAGTTTTACTGATAGGTCGTACTTAGGATTTTACTTAATCCCAAAATATGGGACAGCCTTGGGCATGTGTTGAAGTGAAACGGGCAGAAGGGCCCCCCTACTGCAACCCTTCTGCATGTTGTCAATGAAGTACAAAAAAGGAATATGTGCATTTCTATTTATCTCATCAGATTGGCTGTATTAAACTGCAGATTTACTGTAGCCAGGCCTTGGATATTGCCTACTACTTAAAATGAATTGCTACCAAAATGTTCAGAGAAGACCATAGATTAAGCATATTGACTATGTTTCTTCTTTAAGTAATAGTTAAGGGCAGTAACAATGACAGAGCAGCCAAGTAGATATTTTCCCACCCATTATTAATAACAGCCCCTCAACCGACTGATGGATGGCCATCTCTGTGATGGAGTGCCGTCAGCACTCGCTCTGTGGAGGATCTGTTACTGGGAGGGCTTGCAAGATATTTGATTTGAGAGGTGTCTGGCTGCTGATTGTTGAGGAGGGCCTGGGAGAAACACAGCAGTGTGAACACCAGGACCATAAAAAGAGAAGAAGAATACAATTCTTTTGTACTTCCCCTTCCTCCTCCCACTCCTGGTAGAGCCAGAGAGAGGCAAGCAGGGAAGAACCATGGAGGTCACGCCATCTGCATGCAGGTTCCTAGTCACTAAAGCCACAGAGAAACATGGACTCGGGAGATGGCGCTCTATGCACCTGTCAGTTTCAGGTAAGGAGGCTCTGTTCCACACAGTCACTCAGGATCCAAGCTGATGGAGCCTCCACCATCTTGCAGCTGCTTCATCTGGAAGGGCAGCCTCCAGGGGCTGCCAGAATGGAAGGAGAAAGTAAGAAAGCAGTCCAAGGGTTTTCACTGCCTCAGCCCATGAATGGCATGTGCTCCTTTGCTCACATTTCTGGCCAAAACTAGTCACATAGCTCTGCCCGAGGAAAATGGGAAGTGATATACCCAGAGTAAAGTGGTTTGCACAGGTTGCCCCACTTCCTCACCTCCCATTCCATCTTCAGTTGCTCCAATGTGGGCTGGTCTCCACCACTCACACCACCACAGCCTCCTTATTCCTAAGGCCAATGGTCATTTTCATATTCCTCAGTCTCTGAGCAGCATTAGTGCCCCATATTCTAGCCTGCTCTGAGCTCCCACGATGCCTCCTTCTCTTGGTCCCTCTCCTCTCTCACACTGCTCTGTGAGCTTCTCCTCACCCAGCCCACCTCTAAATGTTGATGCTTTCTCAGGACAGGTCTTGGTCCTATTGTTTTCTCACAGCTTTAGATGCATCTATATGCTACAGCTCAGACATGGACCCCAGCACAGCCGTCTTGAGAGATCCCTCTACACTTTTGGATTCAGCTCCTTACTTGACATCACACAAGGACATTGCACAAGAGACGCAAGTCTCCTACATCTGGGCCAAAGAGTCCAAATCAGAAATTTAGGAGTGGTGCATTCTTTTTTTTTTTTTTTTTACATATCATTTACGTTTATTCACAACTATTTACATAGCATTTACATTACTTAATTGTAAGTAATTTTTTTAACATCTTTATTGGAGTATAATTGCTTAACAATGGTGTGTTAGTTTCTGCTTTATAACAAAGTGAATCAGTTATACATATACATATGTCCCCATATCTCTTCCCTCTTGCATCTCCTTCCCTCCCACCCTCCCTACCCCACCCCTCTAGGTGGTCACAAAGCACCGAGCTAATCTCTCTGTGCTATGCGGCTGCTTCCCACTAGCTATCTATTTTACGTTTGGTAGTGTATATACGTCCATGCCACTCTCTCACTTTGTCACAGCTAACCCTTCCCCCTCCCCATATCCTCAAGTCCATTCTCTAGTAGGTCTGTGTCTTTATTCCCATCTTGCCCCTAGGTTCTTCATGACCATTCTTTTTTTTTTAGATTCCATATATATGTGTTAGCATATGGTATTTGTTTTTCTCTTTCTGACTTACTTCACTCTGTATGACAGATTCTAGGTCCATCCACCTCACGACAAATAACTCAGTTTTGTTTCTTTTTATAGCTGAGTAATATTCCATTGTATATATTTGCCACATCTTTATCCATTCATCTGTCAATGGACACTTAGGTTGATGCCATGTCCTGGCTAGTGTAAATAGAGCTGCAATGAACATTGTGGTACATGACTCTTTTTGAATTATGGTTTTCTCAGGATACATGCCCAGTAGTGGGATTGCTGGGTCATATGGTAGTTCTATTTTTAGTTTTTTAAGGAACCTCCATACTGTTCTCCATAGTGGCTGTATCAATTTATATACGCACCAACAGGGCAAGAGGGTTCCCTTTTCTCCACACCCTCTCCAGCATTTATTGTTTCTAGATTTTTTGATGATGGCCATTCTGACCAGTGTGAGATGATATCTCATTGTAGTTTTGATTTGCATTTCTCTAATGATTAATGATGTTGAGCATTCTTTCATGTGTTTGTTGGCAATCTGTATATCTTCTTTGGAGAAATGTCTATTTAGGTTTTCTGCCCATTTTTGGATTGGGTTGTTTGTTTTTTTGATATTGAGCTGCATGAGCTGCTTGTAAATTTTGGAGATTAATCCTTTGTCAGTTGCTTCATTTGCAAATATTTTCTCCCATTCTGAGGGTTGTCTTTTCGTCTTGTTTATGGTTTCCTTTGCTGTGCTAAAGTTTTTAAGTTTCATTAGGTCTCATTTGTTTATTTTTGTTTTTATTTCCATTTCTCTAGGAGGTGGGTCAAAAAGGATCTTGCTGTGATTTATGTCATAGAGTGTTCTGCCTACGTTGTCCTCCAAGAGTTTGATAGTGTCTGGCCTTACATTTAGGTTTTTAATCCATTTTGAGTTTATTTTTGTGTATGGTGTTATGGAGTGTTCTAATTTCATTCTCTTACATGTAGCTGTCCAGTTTTCCCAGCAGGAGTGGTGCATTCATAATAGCTCCCTTTTTCTCAGCCCTAAATATAAACCATCCATATGTCCTGTCAGTTCAACCTCCAAAATAGATCTTGTATCCATAGACCTTGTCCTGTCCGTACCGCTGCTCTCTCAGCGCCTACACCCAGGCCTGGAGGCACAGGTGGCACACTGGCTCCTCAGGAAGCACTCTCCCAGCAGCACCCAGGTTTCTCTTTAAAAGGCAAACCAGATCATGTCACTCCCTGCTTAAATCCCTCACCTGCTTTTTATTGCTTCCCACTTCACAAGAATCAAGCCGGAGCCCCTCACCACAGCCCGCGTGGCCCATGTGGCCTGGTCCCTGCCTCCCTCCCCCGCCCACATGCGTGGGGGCCTGACCCATCTTTGGACACAGTCCCTTTCCCTGCACGCATTGTTCTGTCCTTGGGTGTGACTGGCTCCTCTGGCCTTCAGATCTCAGCTGAGATGTCGCCCCCTCGGTGACACACAGGGGCATTAAGGAGGACGGCCGTGTCTTCTCACAGCTACAAAGTGCACGGCACCGGCAACACCCACTCCACCCGGAGACGCAGCATCTTGTCACGTGGTGGTGGCCTCACAGCCACCAGCCTCTACCACCAGAGCAGGGCAGTGGGCCTGAGCCCCTGGCGCCTCTCTGACATGAAAAAAGGGTCTTTGACTACCCTCCTGCAATCCACCTGCCAAGTCACATAGTGTCCCTGTGCCCTGATTCCTCCCAGGACTTGCCTGCCCTGTGTTTGAACCTGAACGCTTGCCCCTAGTGCCAAGAATTGTTTTTCTCTCAGGACTGCAAGACCTGGTTTCCCACTGACTGTAAAGGCCAGGATTTGGAAATTGAGGTAAAAAATAAATTTCACCTTTTGCTCAGCTTTTAGGTGGTCCGAGGAGAAACTCTGTGTTGGGATAAACATCTTGTTTGTAACAGTGTGGCAACCTTTGGTATGTAGGGCATTTCTGAGTACATAAATCAAATGTTCACTCAGAAAGATGCCCAAAACCAGTTCCCAGGGATGTCCTGGGTTCCTCGCCCACACCTGCAGATGGGAGGCAGCTGCCACATGGTCACAAGAGCACTGTCCGCTTGCTGCCAGCCTTGCCCGCAGACTAGATGTCAGCTCCCGGTGTCAGGAAGCTTCCCCAGAAGCTTAGACTTGCTTCCTGAGCTGGGCCAGCAGGGGCTGCAGCTCCACCCTAGAAGGCCTCAGGCAAACCGGCATTCCCAGGACTCAGCTCCCCAGGGACAAGGCATCTCCAAGGCCAACAGGGGCACTATCAGCAGGGTGGGCATCCTCAGAGCTGAGCAGACACCACCCATTTGTTTTTCCCTCCTACACATGGAGAAGCAGGTGATGCAGACCAGGCAAGCCCGAGCCTGGAGCACAGGGCACTGGGGGCAGAGCATCTGAGGGGTCCAGCCCTCGAGGGTGTTAACTCCTGCCAGCTCCCTGGCTCCCACCTTCCTGTCCTCTGGAAAAAGCACTGGTTTACTTCGGGAACCTCCCCTCCCTTACTCCCCTAGGGTGGGCACATGTCCCAAGACAGGCCATCAAGGCTAGTCATCCCTTGGCCACCAACACTCAGAAGATAGGTACTTGCTCTCAGGACAGAAATTTTCTCTAAATTGAAATCTCTAGCAGGTGGCAATTAAGGCTGGAACTGCCAGTATACATCCCATGGAGGGAACTCCCCTGCACAGGAAGGCAACAGAGAGGAGGTGGGAGCCAAGAGACGGGAAGAACCGAGTCCTGACCCATCACTCACGTCCCCGGAGCCAACCAAGCCTGGAAGTATTTTGGTGACATGTGCCAACCCACTCCTCCCTTCTGCTGGGTGTCCAGACCCCTTCTACCCAAAGAGCACTTCTTGTATGCAGGGCAAACTGGTCTTACGCCAAGGCAGGCAGGAGCGTGAGCTGGGCAGACAGGGGAGTCTAGGTGTGAGGCCTTGGGCCTGGTGTAGGAAAGACCCACAGAGAGTGAAGCCAGGGCGGGCAGGCAGGATCTTGAGGTGGGAGCAAAAGCCTGAATCCCCGGCTGGGGCCTCAGGTGTGTGGCCAGGACCCTGCACCCCGGCTGGGGCTGGATGACCTGACTTTGAAGGGCACTGAGGCTGCTCAGACCACCTGCCCATCCTCTGGCCTCTGAGCTGCAGGAACTGGCTGGGGCAGCAAGTCTTCACGTTCCTGAGCACCACTGGGAGTGACACAGGCAGAACTGCCTCTAGGTCCCCCAAAACCATCTCCCAAATCCCCCTAACCCCAGATGTGCATTCTTCCCTTTATCCCCCTGCTCACGCTGGACTCCTGCCAAGTGCCTCCATCCTCTTTCCATCCATCTCATGGTCCCCCCTCCTTCAAGGCCTGGCTGGAGTGCCCGCTTTTCCGGGAAGCCTCCTCTGACTGGCACAGCCCAGGGAGTCCTTATGATCTATGTCACTGGGTCACTGGAATGATCACCAGAAAGTGCATAGTCCACACTGGATTAGAGTCTCTCCTAAGCTGGTTTAGGCTAGCCACCCTTTCCCCACAGCAAGTGCCCATGGCTAGCCAGCCAGGACCAGAGACGATTTGTGTTTAAAGGAAGAGCAGTTCTGATCGTTCAGGGAGAAGTCTGTGGGCAGGTCTAGAATCATTCCCAGGCTTTTTCATTCTGTAAAATATTACATCTTGGAAGCAAGTTGCACTGAGTGAGGCAGGGCAGAGAGGAAAGAGTGCACCCACTGGAGTCAGGCAGGCCTGAGTTTGAACCCTGGTTCTGCCACTAGCTACCCGTGTGACCTGGGTGGGTCACTTGGCATCTCTGAGCCCAGCTTCTCATCTGTGAAATGAGGATAATAGTGACTTTATCATAGGTTGAAATGAGAGAGCATGGCATGAACATGGTAGGTACCGAATAAATGCTTGGGTTTTTACTACTACTACTGAGAAACAGTATAGGATAGTGAATAAAATAATAATAACCATACCTAACCATCACTGAATAGGTTCTATGTGCCTGGCACTATGTTAAATGTTTTACATTGTAGCCCCACTTAACCCTCACTGCAATCTTATAATCAATTTCTTATTATCTGCAGGATTCAAATGAGAGACCTGAAGCTGAGAGTCATGCCCAAATTCAAACCCCTAATGATGACAGAGCTGGTTCCAACCCTGAGCCAGCACCCCACCCATCCTCTATTCGGTGGCCAGGTGTAACCACAGGGCCACCACTGCAGTGGGGCGGTGGTTAAGAACCTTAAGTCCACATCGCAGCTCTGACATTTACTAGTGAATTCCTTAATCTCTCGGTGCCTCAGATGTTTTCATTTACCATCTATAAACTGGAGATAATAATACTGCATTTCATTGAATTTAAGACACAATTTGAATGTAAGATGCAACATTATTTACATACCACTAGAAAAGAAAAAATGCCTAACATGGGGTATTCAGTAGGAGTCCCCCACGTAAAGCCAGAATATCAAAGGTCAACCCTTCTGTATTAGTCAGGGTTCTACAGAGAAGCAGGATATATAGAGAGATTTGTTTGTTTGTTTGTTTGTTTGTTTTATGGAACTGGTACACATGCTTATGGAAACTGAGAAGTCCCATGATCTGCCGTTTGCAAGCTGGAAACCCCGGAAAGCCAGTGATGTAATTTAGTCTGAGTCCTAAAGCCTGAGAGTGGGCAGCCATGGGTATAAGTCCTGGTCTGAGCCTGAACACCTGAGAGCTAGGGTTGCCAATGTCCAAGGGCAGGAGATGGATGTCCCAGCTCCAGCAGAGGGAGTGAA
Source organism: Balaenoptera acutorostrata (assembly GCF_949987535.1). Taxonomy (NCBI): domain Eukaryota; kingdom Metazoa; phylum Chordata; class Mammalia; order Artiodactyla; family Balaenopteridae; genus Balaenoptera; species Balaenoptera acutorostrata. Next base: position 44,766,182 of record NC_080082.1, read on the forward strand.
TTCGCCCTTCCTCCACCTTTTTGTTCTATTCAGACCCTCAATAGATTGGATTATGCCCACCCACACTGGAGAAGGTGATCTTCTTTACTCAGTCTGCCTATTCAGACGCTAATCTCTTCCGGAGACATCCTCACAGACACACCCAGAAATAATGTTCTACTAGCTATCTGGACACTCCTTAGCCCAGATGAGCTGACAGGTAAAGTTAACCATCATACCCTCTATGTGTGAATACATGAGAAATAAGCCCACCCAATAGAAAGAGTGGCAAACAGACTTGCTTGTCTCAACCTCGGCACCAGATAAAGGTAGGGAAAAAATTCTCTCCTGAGAGTTTGAACCATAAGCTGGTCTTCAGGCAGGTCTGAAGTTTGAATTGACACTACCCGGTGTAGTCCAGAAGAGCTGAAACAGAGAGCTTCATTTAAAGAGAACTCGATCTACTTAATACTCTGTAATGGCCTATGGGAAAAGAATCTAAAAAGGAATGGATATATGTATTTGTATAACAGATTCACTTTGCTATACACCTGAAAGTAACACAACATTGTAAATCAATTATACCCCAATAAAAAATTTTTTTAAAAATTAAAAAAAATAAATAAAGAGAACTCGAGTTTGTAGTGGCCCCAGCTAGTGGAAGAAACAAATGCAAATTCATTCTCTTGGAATTAGACCTCATCCCAGGACAACAGCAAGTGTAAGGTGTTGGGAAGAGTTAACATCCAGCCTAATAATTTCAGAAATGTCCAAAGGTGGAAAGAATATGTGTTGTGCAGTCCTTAAAAGGTGGTAATAGCTAGCTATAAAACAATGCTTGCCATTGTAGCACAGTATCTCCAAGTCTCAGTGGATTAACATAATAGATGTTTGTCTCTTTCTCAAGTAAAGCCCAAGGCAAGAGTTCTGAATGAAGGGTGCTCACCTCCAGTGCTGACTCAGGGAGCCAGGCTCAATCCATCCTGTGGCTCCGCCTGGCTTCCGTGGTCTCCAGGAAGGGGTGAGAGGTGGAGGAAAGTGCCTGGGTGATACCTATCACCTTCACCCACTGTGCCTTGAGCAGAATTCAGTCACATGGTCATGCCTAATTGCAGGGGGGCTGGGAAATGTGAGCTAGCTGTGTGCCTGGGAGGAAGCACAAAGAGATTCAGTGAACAGGCAGCTGACCCCTGCCATCCTTCCTCATGGGACCCTTTGAATACTCTTAGGAAAGAGCTGTTAGGCTCAGTAGATTAGAATCATGCCTGACACTACATAGGAACTCAGTCAGTGACTGCTCTAGTTATGATTAATAAAAACATCTTTGATTTATCAAAGCAATGTAGTTTTGAAGATAGTGTTCACTTAACAAAAGAAGGCCCCCTTGGTGTTCCCTTGTGACTTCCCGTAGTCAGTTTCAAATAGGGATTTGAATTTCAAAAAAAATGCTCTGTTTGCAGGAACGTACTTTGGTAGGAGGCTAATATTTGTATTCACAAATATTGCATTCTTTAAAACCAGTCATCCTCCAATTCTGTTTCAGCAGAAAAGCATGATGCTTATAAGTGTGAGTTCTAGAATTAATGTCAGGCTGGGTTTGACGTTTACCACTCCACCATTTACCCAGCTCCACCATTTACCACTTCTGCGACCTTGAGCTAACCCCACGGCTCTCACTAAGCTTTGATTTCTGTAACCACGACCTAGCAATGGTGCAGCTACCTCAGAGATTGTTGTTGAGAATTACCACAGACAGTAAAAGTGACGTGCACAGCACAGTGCGGGACACGCAGGGGCTCAGCAAGTGTGGCTGTGCTTTTTCTTGTTGACACTGGTACTAATGCCCTGGACGCCTTTTCTTTAAGCCCCATCTTAGCAGCCACGGTTAGAGTCAGGTAGAGGCCTGTGCGCTCCCCAAAGTCTCAATACAAATATACACTGAATAACTGAGCAAACGGAAAATAAATGAGGCTCTCATTTGGACATCTTCACCAAATGGGGGTCCACACCTTTAAATCTCCACTTTTAACAACTCTATGAATAGTTTTATGGTGAAAAATCATTCAAAGAGTTATAGAAGCCTTCATGTGAAACCTCACATCACTCCTTATTCTCACTGGCCACTGGGGCCGGCATTGGCCAAGTCCATCCGGTTTCTTTTTCTTAGTGTCTAGCTGAGGTCCACAGAGATGAACAAATGCCTCATATTTATAACCAGATGTAAAATGAAGCTCCATCCTCTCTGAATGCAAAACCCACAGCTTAATAGATGGACGACCACACATTGCAATAGCATCAGGAATAATTTTTGAGCTCTGAACATTCAGTGTTTAGTAATGGCTCCAGAAGACATTTCAGCCATAGATCCTGGGACTGGAGCCAGAAGTGCTGCCCTGCAGAACCCAATAGGAAAGAGTCACTGGCAGCTGGTAGCCCTTCTTTATTCTCAGAGCCTTGTTGGAGGTGGTGGGGCTGATTCCACCCTTAGTTCCAGACAGGCTCAAGCCACCCACACGCACCCACCATGATGATTGGTCAGGGGTGGGTGAAGGACCCAATTAGAGCCAAGATGTGCTAATCCCGGAAACGCGCTGGAGCAGTCAGGAGAGAGAACCTTGCTCTGCCCTGTTGGAGGGGCCGCATCTGTGGCAGCCATCTCTTCTCCTGTCCAGAGCAGTGCCAGAATGGCTCCCATACAGAGGGAGTCGAATCCAGAGATGAAGGAAGGAGGGATGGAGGAGGGGAGAGAGAATGGGAGAGACAGAAAGAGAGAGACAGATAGACCTGGTCCAAATAACACCGAGTCCCTCATCCAGATGAGCCTGGGCTACATGGACTTCCCTGTTAAGTGACCTAGTAGGTTTTCTTGGAGGCATCTTTTGAGTTTTCTGCCCCTTGCCTGGAAGGAGTCTTGCCTGGTCTGGTGCAGGGATTTTGCTGATTACATTGGCTCTTGCACCTTCAGCTGTCCTGAGCCCCCCTCCTATCCAAGCACCTGCCCATCTCTCTACTCACATCACTAGAACCAAGTATAAGGCATGTACTGTGAGCCTGGCACTGTGCAAGTTCTGGGGGAGACAGAATTCTCATTGCCCCTGCTCTGAAGGAGCTCAGTACACTGACTAAAAGACAAGTACAAGCAGTGCACTGAAAGCAGAGCCAGAGCTGTGCACAGGATACTACCGGGACAGAGGAGGCCCTTGGAATCCAGACTGGGGGTCAGGGAAGGCTTCCTAAAGGAGGTGACACTGACCTACATTTAAGAATATATGGGAGTTGTGCTGGGAGATGGCGGAAGCCCAGGACAGAGGCACACTGGTGAGCGCCATCCCACAGAGGGGCCCTCTTCTGGCTGAGTGTCTGTAACTGATGCCCCAATCCTGTAGGCCTCCTGTTTGATTCCCTCTGAGTTTCTTGGAGTCTGCCTGGTCTCCCCAGATATGTCCTCCGAGCTTCCTGAGCCTAGGTGCATATAGTATATTTGAGAGATGGAAAGGCAGCCGCATGCACAGAAGATGCCCAAGCTGTGGGCTCTCCGGCACTCCACAGACACCAGCTCTGAGAGTTAGGACTTCAGTCCCCAGTGAGGGGCAAGCCTCTCCCTGCCTGCTTCACAACTCTTGACTCTTTTCCACTCTTTCTTTTTTTTTTTTCTAAAAGCCACATTTTTTTTAAATCAGTCATCAATTTTATACACATCACTGTATACATGTCAATCCCAATCGCCCAATTCAGCACACCACCATCCCCACCGCACCGCAGGTTTCCCCCCTTGGTGTCCATACGTTTGTTCTCTACATCTGTGTCTCAATTTCTGCCCTGCAACCCGGTTCATCTGTACCATTTTTCTAGGTTCCACATACATGCGTTAATATACGATATTTGTTTTTCTCTTTCTGACTTACTTCACTCTGTATGACAGTCTCTAGATCCATCCACGTCTCAACAAATGACTCAGTTTTGTTCCCTTTTATGGCTGAGTAATATTCCATAGTATATATGTACCACAACTTCTTTATCCATTCGTCTGTCGATGGGCATTTAGGTTGCTTCCATGTCCTGACTATTGTAAATAGTGCTGCAATGAACATTGGGGTGCATGTGTCTTTTTGAATTATGGCTTTCTCTGGGTATATGCCCAGTAGTGGGATTGCTGGGTCATATGGTAATTCTATTTTTAGTTTTTTAAGGAACCTCCATACTGTTCTCCATAGTGGCTGTATCAATTTACATTCCCACCAACAGTGCAAGAGGGTTCCCTTTCCTCCACACCCTCTCCAGCATTTGTTGTTTGTAGATTTTCTGATGATGCCCATTCTAACTGGTGTGAGGTGATACCTCATTGTAGTTTTGATTTGCATTTCTCTAATAATTAGTGATGTTGAGCAGCTTTTCATGTGCTTCGTGGCCGTCTGTATGTCTTCTTTGGAGAGATGTCTATTTAGGTCTTCTGCCCATTTTTGGAATGGTTTGTTTGTTTCTTTAATATTGAGCTGCATGAGCTGTTTATATATTTTGGAGATTAATCCTTTGTCCATTGATTCGATTGCAAATATTTTCTCCCATTCTGAGGGTTGTCTTTTCGTCTTATTTATGGTTTCCTTTGCTGTGCAAAAGCTTTGAAGTTTCATTAGGTCCCATTTGTTTATTTTTGTTTTTATTTCCATTACTCTATGAGGTGGATCAAAAAAGATCTTGCTGTGATTTATGTCAAAGAGTGTTCTTCCTAAGTTTTCCTCTAAGAGTTTTATACTGTCCAGTCTTACATTTAGGTCTCTAATCCATTTTGAGTTTATTTTTGTATATGGTGTTAGGGAGTATCCTAATTTCATTCTTTTACATGTAGCTGTCCAGTTTTCCCAGCACCACTTATTGAAGAGACTGTCTTTTCACCATTGTATATCTTTGCCTCCTTTGTCAAAGATTAGTTGACCATAGGTGCGTGGGTTTGTCTCTGGGCTTTCTATCTTGTTCCATTGATCTATGTTTCTGTTTTTCTGCCAGTACCATATTGTCTTGATTACTGTAGGTTTGTAGTATAGTCTGAAGTCAGGGAGTCTGAATCCTCCAGCTCTGTTTTTTTCCCTCAAGACTGCTTTGGCTATTCAGGGTCTTTTGTGTCTCCATACAAATTTTAAGAGGATTTGTTCTAGTTCTGTAAAAAATGCCATTGGTAATTTGATAGGGATTGCATTGAATCTGTAGATTGCTTTGGGTAGTATAGTCATTTTCACAATATTGATTCTTCCAATCCAAGAACATGGTATATCTCTCCATCTGTTGGTATCATCTTTAATTTCTTTCATCAGTGTCTTATAGTTTTCTGCATACAGGTCTTTTGTCCCCCTAGATAGGTTTATTCCTAGGTATTTTATTCTTTTTGTTGCAAGGGTAAATGGGAGTGTTTCCATAATTTCTCTTTCAGATTTTTCATCATTAGTGTATAAGAATGCAAGAGATTTCTGTGCATTAATTTTGTATCCTGCAACTTTACCAAATTCATTAATTAGCTCTAGCAGTTTTCTGGTGGCAGTTTTAGGATACTCTATGTACAGTTTCATGTCATCTGCAAACAGTGACAGTTTTACTTCTTCTTTTCCAATTTGTATTCCTTTTATTTCTTTTTCTTCTCTGATTGCCATGGCTAGGACTTCCAAAATTATGTTGAATAATAGTGGTGAGAGTGGACATCCTTGTCTCATTCCTGATCTTAGAGGTAATGCTTTCAGTTTTTCACCATTGAGAATGATGTTTGCCATGGGTTTGTTGTATATGGCCTTTATTATGTTGAGGTAGGTTCCCTCTATGCCCACTTTCTGGAGAGTTTTTATCATAAATAGGTGTTGAATTTTGTCAAAAGCTTTTTCTGCATCTATTGAGATGATCATATGGTTTTTATTCTTCAATTTGTTAATATGGTGTATCACATTGATTGATTTGCATATATTGAAGAATCCTTGCATCCCTGGGATAAATCCCACTTGATCGTGGTGTATGATCCTTTTAATGTGTTGTTGGATTCTGTTTGCTAGTATTTTGTTGAGGATTTTTGCATCTATATTCATCAGTGATATTAGTCTGTAATTTTCTTCTTTTGTAGTGTCTTTGTCTGGTTTTGGTATCAGGGTGATGGTGGCCTCATAGAATGAGTTTGGGAGTGTTCTTTCCTCCCCAATTTTTTGGAAGAGTTTGAGAAGGATGGGTGTTAGCTCTTCTCTAAATGTTTGATAGAATTCACCTGTGAAGCCATCTGGTCCTGGACTTTTGTTTGTTGGAAGATTTTTAATCACAGTTTCAATTTCATTACTTGTGATTTGTCTGTTCATATTTTCTGTTTCTTCCTGGTTCAGTCTTGGAAGGTTATACCTTTCTAAGAATTTGTCCATTTCTTCCAGGTTGTCCATTTTATTGGCATAAAGTTGCTTGTAGTAGTCTCTTAGGATGCTTTGTATTTCTGCGGTGTCTCTTGTAACTTCTCCTTTTTCATTTCTGATTTTATTGATTTGAATCCTCTCCCTGTTTTTCTTGATGAGTCTGGCTAATGGCTTATCAATTTTGTTTATCTTCTCAAAGAACCAGCTTTTAGTTTTATTGATCTTTGCTATTGTTTTCTTTGTTTCTATTTCATTTATTTCCGCTCTGATCTTTATGATTTCTTTCCTTCTGCTAACTTTGGGTTTTGTTTGTTCTTCTTTCTCTAGTTTCTTTAGGTGTAAGGTTAGATTGTTTACTTGAGATTTTTCTTGTTTCTTTAGGTAGGCTTGTATAGGTATAAACTTCCCTCTTAGAACTGCTTTTGCTGCATCCCATAGGTTTTGGATCGTCGTGTGTTCATTGTCATTTGTCTCTAGGTATTTTTTGATTTCCTCTTTGATTTCTTCAGTGATCTCTTGGTTATTTAGTAATGTATTGTTTAGCCTCCACGTGTTTGTGTTTTTTACATTGTTTTCCCTGTAATTGATTTCTAATCTCATAGCGTTGTGGTCAGAAAAGATGCTAAGATCCTATGTTGGGTGCATATATATTTATAATTGTTATATCTTCTTCTTGGATTGATCCCTTGATCATTATGTAGTGTCCTTCTTTGTCTCTTGTAACATTCTTTATTTTAAAGTCTATTTTATCTGATATGAGTATAGCTACTCCAGCTTTCTTTTGATTTCCATTTGCATGGAATATCTTTTTCCATCCCCTCACTTTCAGTCGGTATGTGTCTCTAAGTCTGAAGTGGGTCTCTTGTAGACAGCATATATATGGGTCTTGTTTTTGTATCCATTCAGCAAGCCTATGTCTTTTGGTTGGAACATTTAATCCATTCACGTTTAAGGTAATTATCGATATGTATGTTCCTATGACCATTTTCTTAATTGTTTTGGGTTTGTTTTTGTAGGTCCTTTTCTTCTATTGTGTTTCCCACTTAGAGAAGTTCCTTTAGGATTTGTTTTAGAGCTGGTTTGGTGGTGCTGAATTCTCTTAGCTTTTGCTTGTCTGTAAAGCTTTTGATTTCTCCATCAAATATAAATGAGATCCTTGCCAGGTAGAGTAATCTTGGTTGTAGGTTCTTCCCTTTCATCACTTTAAGTGTATCATGCCACTCCCTTCTGGCTTGTAGAGTTTCTGCTGAGAAATCAGCTGTTAACCTTATGGGAGTTCCCTTGTATGTTATTTGTCGTTTTTCCCTTGCTGCTTTCAATAATTTTTCTTTGTCTTTAATTTTTGCCACTTTGATTACTATGTGTCTCCGTGTGTTTCTTCTTGGGTTTGTTCTGTATGGGACTCTCTGCGCTTCCTGGACTTGGGTGGCTATTTCCTTTCCCATGTTAGGGAAGTTTTTGACTATAATCTCTTCAAATATTTTCTCTGGTCCTTTCTCTCTCTCTTCTCCTTCTGGGACCCCTATAATGCTAATGTTGTTGCGTTTAATGTTGTCCCAGAGGTCTCTTAGGCTGTCTTCATTTCTTTTCATTCTTTTCTCTTTAGTCTGTTCCGCAGCAGTGAATTCCACCATTCTGTCTTCCAGGTCACTTATCCGTTCTTCTGCCTCAGTTATTCTGCTATTGATTCCTTCTAGAGTAGTTTTCATTTCAGTTATTGTATTGTTCATCTCTGTTTGTTTGTTCTTTAATTCTTCTAGGTCTTTGTTAAACATTTCTTGCATCTTCTTGATCTTTGCCTCCATTCTTATTCCAAGGTCCTGGATCATCTTCACTATCATTATTCTGAATTCTTTTTTCTGGAAGGTTGCCTATCTCCACTTCATTTATTTGTTTTTCTGGGTTTTTTTCTTGTTCCTTCATCTGGTATATAGCCCTCTGCCTTTTCATCTTGTCTATCTTTCTGTGAATGTGATTTTTTTCCCACAGGCTGCAGGATTGTAGTTTTTCTTGCTTCTGCTGTCTGCCCTCTGGTGGTTGAGGCTATCTAAGAGGCTTGATGGGAGGTTCTGGTATACATTTAAGAGGCAGTTCTGTGTCATGGAGAAAAAGCAGGCTTGGAGAGCAAACACGTCAGTGCTGGATGTGACATTCTCTAGCTCTCTCTCTGGGCTTCCGTTTCGACCGCGATGATGACGACGTGGCTCTCGAGGGCACGGAGGCAATTCTTCCACAAATCGTTGGAGGGGACATGTGAAGGTGCCCAGCATCTTTTGAAAATGCCTTTTCCTCTCTTTCAATCAGAAGTCCAAAATGTACCAAGTTAATGGAATAAACAACCATGTGCCTGCCATCCATGATTAACAAAAGAAAATGTGCTCTCTATTTTGCTAAAAAGAATGTTCTGTGGAAGAAATAAAACTTTACAGTTTTCATTAAAATGCCTCCCCCTGCAACCATTTTTACATTTTTATAACTATTTTAATTTTACTTTGGTGAAGGTTATGAGAGATGCCTAGGCCTAACTTTAAAGGGATGGATGGATGGATAGATAGATAGATAGATAGATAGATAGATAGATAGATAGATGATAGATAGTCAACAGATACATTGCCTTGTGCGTCTTTTAATTTATATAAATGCTATCACAACTTATTTCTCAACCTACTTCTTCTGCCAACATTAATTTTTCAAAATAGGTTCATGCTGCCACAACTGCTGTATGTCCAATACTTGAATATACCATAATTCCTGAGTCCATTCTCGCATCAAGAGCCATTAGGTCGTTTCTTTTCTTTTCGCTGTCACAAACAATGCTACAAGCAATGCCCTTCTGCATGTGTATGGGAGACACTCTGGGACACAATATGAAAAGCAAATGTCTGGGTAATAGAGGACGCACATTTTCAATTTTATCAGATGTTGCCGGAGTACTGCTGAAAGTTTTCCCTCTCACCAGCTGTGCAAGTTTTCCTGCTTCTCTACTTCTCCATACTTGGGATGAATCATCAGACTTTTTGAGTCTTGCCAACTGGATGTGTATAAAAACAGAATACAACATTTTCATTTTACTTTGTCTTCCACTGATAAGTAATGTGGCTAAGCAGTTTTCATTTACCTTTGGCCATTAATGGTTTCTCTTTGTTGAAACTCCAGATCTTAACCTTTCCCCACTTTTCTACTGGGTTATTTGTCCTTTGCCAACACAATCCACATGCAGGACTTGTTGACATGTATTGGGCACAACTCCCTCATCTGTATAGCAATTGTCTTCCTCTATTCTGGCCGTAAACTTGGTTTATGCTGTCTCTTGCCAAAGAAATTGAGTGCATGTATATGAGCGTGCATGCGTGTGCATGTGTGTAACAGTAATAGTAATAGTAGTAGTTGTCACAGAGTAATCTTTTCCTTTATAAGCTGTGCTTTTTGTGCCTCACCTAAAAAGTCTTTTTCTACCCTGAGATGATGAAGACCTGATCCTCTATTACCTTCTCAAGGTTATAAAGTTCTGCTTTTCATATTTGGACCTTAATCCATCTGGAGTTTGTTTATAGGATGAGGTAAGAATCTAATTTTAATTTTTTTCCTCTAGGAAAGCTAAGTCCCTCTTTTTCCCCTGATCTGTCATACCATCTCCATCATAAACCAAGTTCTCATAAATGCTTGGATCTGTTTCTAGGCCAGGGATTGGCAAATGTTTTCTATAAAGAGCCAAAGCCTAAATATTTTAGGCTTTGCTGGCCCTATGGCCGCAGTCACAAAGATTCACCTATGCCATTGCAGGGTGAACACTGCCATGAACAATACAGAAGTGAATGAGCATGGCCGCTCAGCTAGTCAACTGATATATTTATCTTGGAGGCAATATCACACTCTCAACACTTATTATAACTTCATAATATGTCTTGATATCTGATAGAAAAAGTACCACCCCTTTTCTCTTCATTTTTAGATTTATCGTGATTATTCTTGGGCTTTAATTCTTCCAAGTAGATTTTGGTAGTGATTTTGACAAATTACATAAAATTTTGTATTGGATTTTTTATTAGAGTTACATTGAATTTCTAGATTAATGGTAGGGGGGGCATCCATCTTTACCATACATGTTTGTGCATTCAACAAACCTTTGCTTAGGGGCACACAGCATTCCTCTACCTGGCATGTCTGGTTCAGGTGGTGTCACCACCTTCCCCATCACGTAAGCCAGAAAACTCAAAGTTATCCTCCACCCTTCCCTCTCCCTTCACCTAACCAGTCAGGTAGGTTTCTTGTTTCTGGCATCTTCTCTGTCTCTCCCTTTGATAACTGCCATCACCTCAGTGGGTCTTCCTCCAGGCTTCCCCCGTCCATTTCATCTCCACTGTGCCCCACACAGCTCTCTCTTGTCACCCACATGCCATTTGCCAGGACAAAGGGCGCCGTCCTTAGTATGACTCATAGGCCCTTCTTCTGCTTTCTGTTTCATTCCACCCCTCATCACCCCTACCTACCGCCTCTGTGGCACCTGATGCCCCAGCCATGCTGCCCCAGCAGCTCCCCAAGTACCCCACCCTCTCTCACCTGGAACCTCCCCCACCACTTTCACCCTGCAATTTCTAGTCAGGAGCCAGCTCAAGTATCCTCATCTTTATGAGCCCCACCCTAACCTCACCCCATCGCTCTGCACCCAGCACTGACTTCAGTCACTATACATGTTAGGGAACCACTGAATGAAACTGCCTGCCCTGGCCAGGCACAATAATAACCACTGGCATGAGGTGTCTCACAACAGGAGGTTCCGATAAGGAACATGGAACTGACAAGCTGCCGCTAACTGGAAGAATTCGGGAGAGGCCAGAAGGAGGGAGGAGATGCCAGCCCATAATATGTCCTGCCAAACTCCCAGAAACCCTTGCTCTGGACTCCATCTTGGCTGAGAGATGCAAGCCACCAGGAAGGGCCCTGAGTCAGACCAAATATGGGCCAAGCAAGATGATTGGCCAGAGACAACCCGGAAGGCTAACTCCACCACCATAAAACCTGAGACTGCTAGCCACGTGGCAGAGCAGTTCTCCTGAGTTCCCTTACCCTGCTGCTCTCCACTCAAGCAACCCTTTCCAATAAAGTCTTTTGCTTTGTCAGCACATGCGTCTCCTCGGACATTCATTTCTGAGTGTTAGACAAGAGCCCATTCTCGGGTCCTGGAAGGGGGTCCCGCTTCTGGTAACATATACACCCCGCAGGAGAGAGTGGGCTCTGTGAGGGCAGGCAGCCATCCTATCTCACTTAGTCACGGCAGAACCCACAGCAGGAGCCCCAAGACCTGGCGTGCTGAAGGCACTGATCAGGACAGACGTCGTGAGTGGGCAGCACACAGATCAGGCCCAGAGAGCAGGTGTCCACGTGCCAGGTGCAAACATGCATTCCCCCAGGAATGAGGCTGCAGGAGGGTGCAGCCCTGCCTTCTGTGCAACCCGCCTTCTCTGCAACCCGCCGACCTCTCCCTCGAGCCCTTGAGTGAGGGCACTGCCCAGGGAGCTGACGGGGCAGAGATGAAGCAGCCCGCGAAGGAGAAGCCACGACACAAATGCAAATGCACGTCCTCCTCCCCTCCTTCTGCTTTCACAGCTTTCATACCTCCCTCTCAGACAGATAAAAAGGAAAAGGTGCCAGTGAGGACTGAGCCCCTCTGGGTAAAAAAGCAACAGCAAAGTGACAAATGTCATGTGGATTTAAGCAAAGTCCCCCACGGTTACAAACCCACAAGGAAATAAGGCTGACAAATGCACGGCCTTGCTCCTTGCAACCTTTTCCTTTGAGATAACTTCACCCTGAAAAGGGAGAAAGAAGGAAAAGATTTTAAAAGCAAAGTTTCTGTCTGCAAACCAAATGGGCTGAATTTTTATAGGCTCGTTTGGAAGAGCATAAAAAATCCAGTTATCAACGAGCCTCTCCCTCCCAGAGCCTCAGAGAGGTGTGAAGGGACCACTTGGAATCTAAGCTCCTCTGCTTTCCTCTCCCTCCCCAGAGCTGAGCCTGCCCTCCTCTGCCCCCTCCCCTGCCCTGGGGCTGCTGAGCCCAGGAGGGAGGGTTCCCGTCATAGGGCTAAGGCTTCTGGCAGCCTGTGGAGGGCACTGGGGGAAGGCAGGGAGCACCCCACCTCTAAGGAAGCTCCTGAGCATTAAATGCACTAATCGTAGCCTCCTCCACTGAGCCTTCACTATGTGCCAGCACTGCCCAAAACCGTCTGAGGGAGGCATTATTATCATGCCCCGTTTTCCAGATGAGGAAACTGAGGCAGAGAGACATTAAGATCGCACAGCTTAGAAGTGGAGAATTCCAACACAGGCAGTCTGGCTCCAAACCCCACTGCAGTAGATGCTGTGGATCTCACTCAGCTTCTCTTTGCCAGACCTGGCACTGGTCCCCAGCTGCTGGCTGCTGTGATCATGAGCTGCTAAAGGCTCACAGCTACCCCTTTCCCAGAGAATCCACCTAGCCCTGGATGGGTAAAGAAGATGTGGCACATATATACAATGGAATATTACTCAGCCATAAAAAGAAACAAAATTGAGTTATTTGTAGTGAGATGGATGGACCTAGAGACTGTCATACAGAGTGAAGTAAGTCAGAAAGAGGAAAACAAATACCGTATGCTAACACATATATATGGAATCTTAAAAAAAAATGGTTATACAATTTCTTTTTGATCAAGTCTGTGCACAGAAAAGAGAGAGGGGAAAGTCTCAAACCCACTCCTCCCTGCATTCTGGGTGCTTGACTAGAGTCAAGGCACGGAGAGGAGTATTCAAGAAAATATTATTTATGACACTTGTTAAAGAACTTACTTTATTCAGGACCATAGTGATAGATGTAGGGACTGTTACAATGGGGTTTTGCAGTGGGGGAGAGAGATTGGCCTCAACGCCAAATACAACAAGAGAAAGTAGGAATTTATAGCCAAGGAGCTGGTGGGGGTCAGTGGATGGAATATGGCTAAGAGGAAACATCAGAGGTAAGGGAATTTGGGTTAAACCAACTTAACAGGATTCTTGCTAAAGGCAGCCTATGGCAATCAGACATCACTGGGGGAGGATAGGGGATGAGGAACCAGATCAGATATCAAGGGTATAAGATTCTGGCTTAAGCAACTAAGCAGGATTTTTGCTAAAGTTGGTCAATACAAAGATGAACACAGAAGCCTGAAGGTCAGGGTCTAGTTGAGAAGAGAGTTCAGAGGAGCCTGACTGGAGTTTAGTGAAGGAGAAAATCTTTGTCAGAGGTCAGCCCCTCCCAACCACCTGGACTGAGAGTGAGGGACGTGTGACTCCAAGAAAAGTCACCAAAAAGAGGAGAAATGGGTGCTGAGCAGGAAGGGAAATGGGATGCTTACTGCTGGCACACAGGAGGAGGCTTCAGAGGATGCATGAAGAGGCAGAAGGGGAATCTGAGAGAATCCCAGACCAGCTCCACCACCTTCTCTTCAGCCAAGGGAGAGAGCCTTGTTCCCAGGTCACACCTGATCTTTCTGAAATCACCCACCACCCCAGCGGCCAAGCCACATGCTTCCTTGATGTTAAAACTGAGTGGTTGAACATCTTTATCTGAGTTGGTTGGAGGAAGGAAACCGTACTCTCAATTCAGCTGGATTTCTCTTAATTCAGCAATTCTGTCTGCTACGCCACTATGTCCAGGCACAGGTCAGAGGACACAAAAGTGGCTTTTAGGAGGTGGAGCCACAAAGACCTGAGGCTGAGTGTTGACCTCACAGGGCCCAGAACCCAGGAGGAGAATGGAGCCGGGATCAAATGGGCACAGCTAGAGGAAGCATGAGCCATTCCGGTGAGACTCAGACACAGACAGGTGGGGCACAGATAAGATGCAACTCTAACAGGAAAGGTAAGACAGTTTTGAAAGGTCTAGATGCCTAGCCGGAGAGTCTAGACTTGGCCCTGTAAGCATAGGGAGTCTTGAAGGTTATGGAGGGAGAGAAAGGCTTGATCAAAACTCTGCTTTAGGAACATGAATTTGACACTGACTTATAGAATGGAGTTGTGTAACTGGGGTGTGTGTGTGGTGTGTGTGTGTGTGTGTGTGTGTGTGTGTGTGTTGTGGAATGGGGGAGCACTAGGAGAAAGAATTGGGAAGCAAAAAGAGTGGTCTGGAAGCTGTTCCAATGTCCAGGAACAATAAGGTCTGTTTTAGAGCCCTTGGAGTGGGAGAGGGGGAAGGGGAAACATTCTGTAATATGGCCGGAATGTTCTAGAAATGCTTCTGTATCCATTCTTATCTCCAATGATGCAAAAGCCCTGGGAAAGAAGAAAAGAGTAGTATATAGAAATCCCATTTTACAGACAAAAAATTGAGACCAAGAGGACAAAAGTAACATACATTAGCAAGGGACAGAACTGGAACACATCCAGGCCACCATCCTCCCGCCACCCCGTGGACTTGTGCAGGTGCACCTGAGCCCCAGTGGATCACTGCTGTTCTCACATCAGGTAAGAGTGGGGAGCCCACCTTAACACTGCTGAAGTGCTACCAAATAAACAACCTGTGCTGCTAAGACTGAGTATTGATTATCTCCCTGCAGGAATCCTGAGACCACTGTCTTTGGGCTGCTAAGGCTGGTGGCAGCAGCTACTAAATTGTGTTTATGGGAAGCTTTTTACCTGAAGGGGTCATAAATCACTCTTGATCAATAACCAATCAATCCACCTGCTTTGCACATTGCAAATCCTTCAGATCTGTCCACTGAAAGGAAAGAGAGAGGAAGGTCATCTGTTTATCAGATAAAAATGACAGAACAACAGGTTAATGCAACTACTTAGGCTGGCAATTACCTAGGTTTCTTTTCTTTTTAATTTAAGTGAAGTATTTTGAGTGATTTGCTGAGTCAATTAAAAAGAAAAAACGAATGGTCTTGGTTTGAAAGGGTCAGGTAAGAAGAAGATCTGGTATCCATTGAGCACCTGCTGAGTGCCTTGCCCTGTCCCCCTTCATTTACCCTCACTGCCCTGTGAAGGAAGTATCATTACTCCCACTTCCAAGAAGAAACCTGCAGCTCAGTGAGGTTAAGTAGCTAGCTCTAGGTTGGTGGTGCAGCTGGTAACTAAAAACACCCTCTGCCAGTAAGAAACAAGAAGAGTCCGAGGGCAGCTGGGCTTGGAGAAGCTGAGTCCCATTTCAGGACGAGGCTGCGTTGTACAGGAACTGCACCTGGTTGCAGGGCGCACTCCTGAGAGGCTAGCCTGGGGCCCTGCTCACTAACTGCTGATGCAGTTGCAGTCTCTGTTTGGGATCTCGCCTCCAAGATGAATTAGATAGTCAGCCATCCAGAGGCACCACAGATTTCCTCGGGCCATGCCCTGCTCACCAGCGCCCAGTAGCCTCCCAGGGTCAAGAGGATGATGTCATTGAGTACCCCAAGCTGCTCTGCCAACCTCTAGGAACTTCCCTACACAGATTCACAGGAGTCAGCCTGGCTGAGTCCCTCCCCAGGAAACCCTGCCTGGCCTCAAAGCCTGAGCCCTCCCAACACACTCTCTCTTGTCTCCTGCCAATGACCAAGCTCCCCATCTCCAAGGCAACCTTTGGAGCAACCCACTTGAGGAGCGTCTGCTGGGTGCTTGACCTCAGTATGTCTCGTCTGAGCTCCAGCGCCTGCTCTCTTGGAGCTCTGCCTGGCAGGGTGGAGTGGAGAAGGCTGGACCAGGGCCGGTCGGTGCTAGGGGCACCTGCACCCTGGTCCCCAGGGATGGGGGTGCCCAGCAGAGCTCCTGGAGGCCAGCATCTCCTTCTGTCTTTGGGCCTCATGGCAGATGTGAAGAGGCATCTCTCCCTAGAGTGACTGATGCTCTCATGGACCAGGCAGTTGCGGTGCACACCCCAGATGCAGCTTCCTGCCCCACTTCACTCTCGGCCACCACAGGCAGAGCATCAGTTCTCAGAGACAGGATGGTGAAATAAAGGATGAAGCCTGGGATCTTTTAAAAACTAGGAGTTTCACTCACCAAGATGAAGCTGATGATCTCAGCTGATAACCATCTTGGAAGAACAGCATTCTCGTAGGCCTGGGAAGGCCGCTGCGATTGGAGGGTGCCAGGGCTCCAACCTTTCTGTTGTCAGAATGTGACAAAGGAAAACAGTTTTCCATTAACAACTCATTCTTCTTTTTTATTTGCTAATTTGGTGAAAATTATTTTCCCCCTACCATTTCGCAGATGACTACTCTAATTTGGGAGGCCGTGACTAGAATTGACTAATCAGCCTTTCTAGAAAATGTCCCTATTTGGATCTCTCTCTAAATAAGCACTTGCATGTGGCATTGATCATCAAGAAATCCCACAGCATTGCTCAATTAGCAAACAGTTTAAGGTGACATATTGTACTTAAATAGTCTCCCTTGGAGTGACAGATGTCTGCAGTAAACATAGGGAAATTACATCCAAAGAGCGGCCAGGACTGGCCCTGGAGGTCAGAGCAAAGGCCAGTGGACCCTTCTGCGTGGGGACGGGCTGCCAGCTCCAGTTTCCGGGGAGTACTGTCCCCCACAGCCCCCCAGTGAGTTTCAGTGATGAGGAGGGCACAGTTTGCCCCAATAGCCCCAGTCCATTTGGAGAAAGCCCTTCCTGCAGAAGGCCAGGGGCGAGTGCGGCCACAGAGTCTAGTCCAATGGCCTTTGTCTCTGGACCTTGCACACTTTCCTGTGATGGCACTGTTACTGCTTTCCTGGTTAATTACCTACATACACACTCCGTCTGTAGCCACAGAGCAAGTAGATTTCAGGAGGAAAATGCCAATTTTCCCACACTTATGTGTCCAAACTACTTTCCCTAGCAGCTCTTATTCTCTCTCTTCTCTTCTAAATCAGGTAAATGTGTGGTTCTGCTGAAAGGCTCAGAACGACAGGGACATGGAACCACTAATTTAGATAAATGACAGAATTCCTGGATCCTGCAGCACACTGCTCAGCACCTTGGGGGGCATAGGGGGGCCGTGGAGGGAGGGGCGCCCAGCCGCTTCTGTATAGGACAAATTAAGTGTATTTATCTGTTGCACACTCCTCAGAGCCCGTTTAACGTTTAGATGTTGAGGGGATCTGTCTTGCAGGAAAAAACTGAGGGGCCTAATGGTTCCAGCATGGGAAATGTGATGGTCATCTTATTTGCTCCTTCTTCCCGAATCCAACCTCCCCTCCCGGCTTTGTTCCTTGAGGCTGACCTCCTGGGACTCCTTCACCAGGGTTCCCTTGCTGGCTATCCCTGACTCCCCCACAGGAGGTCCCAAGAGTGGCCAAAGACAGAAGACTGTGGTCACCAAAGCCACCTATCCAGACAGAGTTTGCATGTCTCACAGGAGCACAGGAAGCATTGGGGTAAGTGGTGCAGATGGGGAGACCGGGTCCTGGGAAGCAAGAGGGCTGGGAGTGTGGGCAAGGAATGTCGCCTGCCATTCCAGTAGACACAGGGACCGTTGCACACCATTCCAGTTCTACAAGGCTCAAGCCCTCAGCCACTGCAGCCACAAAACACGTTATGGTGCGCCCTGAGGGGGAATTCAGGATGGAGAAAAACAGGATGTGTTTTGTGCTTTGGATACTGGCCCTAGATAATTAAGATACATATCTAAGGAATAATTTCAAAGAGCCCAGACTCTTACCTCTTCCCATACGTGGAAAAGCACTAAAATCATTAACCTGAGATGTCTGGGTTCGTTGTTAGCTGTAATCTTTTGATGTTCGACTACATGGTTTTTTGTTTTTCTTGTTTTTGGCTCCTCCCTTACCTCTCGGGAGCAGTTGCTCAGAGCTCTCTGAGAGGTTGTCTCCAGGGCTAAAATCCTCACTAAGTCCTCACTGAATAAAACTCAAGCCCCAACTTTTAGGTTGTGCGTTTTTCTTCAGTTGACAGGAGGAAGATTCTGAATTAGGACTAAGATCACTGCACTGTAGAAGGAAGATCATCCTCACCTATCTCTCTCTCTCTCTCCCCTGCCTTCAGCATTTCCTCCCTAAAGTGGCATCACCTCCTAGAGGACCATTAGCAGCTTCAAAATTTTTCCCTTCCTTTTTAAAAAATTAATATTCATACTTTTTATTACTTCATCAAAGATTTCTTTTATTCCTAGCTTTATTGAGACATAATTGAAATGTAACATTGTGTAGTATTGATTTGATACACTTATATGTTGCAAAATGATTATCACCATAGCCTTACCTGATACCTCTTCACATCACATGATTACCATTTCTTTTTTGTGGTGAGAACATGTAAGGTCTACTCTCTTGGCAACTTTCAAGTATATAATATAGCAATATTAGCTATAATCACCATGCC
This sequence comes from Balaenoptera acutorostrata, assembly GCF_949987535.1. Taxonomy (NCBI): domain Eukaryota; kingdom Metazoa; phylum Chordata; class Mammalia; order Artiodactyla; family Balaenopteridae; genus Balaenoptera; species Balaenoptera acutorostrata. Next base: position 44,784,852 of record NC_080082.1, read on the forward strand.
GTACATTTGATCCCCAGAATTTATCCATCTTAAAATTGGAAGTTTTTACCCTTTGACCAACATCTACCTATTCACACACACACACCACCACCACCCCTTCCCCACTCCTACCCCTGGTAACCACCATTCTACTCTCTCTTTTCATGAGTTTGGCTTTTTGTAGCTTCCACATATGAGTGTTAACATACAGTATTTGTCTTTCTCTGTCTGACTTATTGCACTTAACATAATGCCCTCAAGGTCCATCCATGTTGTCACAAATGGCAGGATTTTCTTTTTTCTAATGCCTGAATATTGTTCCATTGTGTATGTATACCACATCTTCTTTATTCATTCATCCACTGACAAACACATAGGTTTTCTTCCATATATTAGCTATTGTGAATAATGCTACAATGAAGCTTTTCTCTTTCAATTTCTCTCCCCCTCAAACTGTGATTTCATTCATATCTGAGGCAAGGGAAGCCCAAGCCCAGTCCCTCGTGGGCAGCAAAATGTAGAAAAATGGTGACTGCAGGACCTCAGATGCCTTCCCAGGGTTAGAAATTACACACCAAGGAGGCCCTTTCCCAGTTCTGAAGAAACAGAAAGTATCAGAGGGAGCAGAGGGGAGAACTTTTTAAGAGAAAAAATTAAATGTACTTATCTGCCACACACTCACCAGAGCCTGGTGAATGTCTAGATGTTTAGAGGATCTGTCAGGATTTAGCCCAATCCCCGCCCTTGTAACTTTGTTGTTAACTCTAAAAACATAAACAAGACACTCCAAGTCGCCATATAAAAAGCCCTCATACAAACCATCGCTTGTGGGGTTGCTCTAAACCCTGATGTTGGTACAGATGCAGTGAGTTGCTTCCAGCCTCACACAATGGGGATGAAAGCTCTGTAAATCCAGCCACGGTTGTACAGGGGAAGCCTAGACCCAAGAACTCTTCGTGTTTGTGTGGAGGGCCCCCAGAGTCTGGCTGCTGGGTGAGGATGGGGTGTGACATGCAGCAGTTTGTATTTCGTGTATCTACAGGGGGCTGTGGGGCCTGATTCAGGAGCTTGCACAGAGGGCCAGGCTGCTAAGCTTTGTGCAGACTTGAGAATGAGCCTCTAGGAGGTAAAAGCAGGAGGCACAGTGAGCTCGCAAGGACGGGGCACCTGGCCCTTCCCCGGAAGGCTGGGCGAGATGGCAGGAGGTGCTCTGCTCAGCAAAGGGGAAACCACTTCTGCACCAAGGATCTGAGCCGTCACATCACAAAGGTCAACTGTGGGTTTACAGAGCCAGGTCATAACCCTAGTTCTGCTACTCATCTGACGTGTGACCCTGACCAAGCAGCGGCCCTGCTTAGAACCTCTGTCTATTCACCTGTGAGGGCAGTACACCATGACCCAACCTTCTCTTCATGGAGAGACCATGGGTCTCTTTCCCTTAGTGGGTCTTAAGCCTCACCTGCACCCTGACCTCCCCAAACCCAAGGGTTCCATCGTGTGAGTGTTTCGACCTTGAATGCCTAGTCAGAGCATCTGGCTTCCAGCCCTAAAGGACGGTGCGTCTGCATAGAGCTCAGCGTGAGGGAGCCCAGGCTTGATTTCCCTGGCGCCGCAGCAACTCACTGGCTCAGCCTAACCTCCAGGCTAGGACAGATGCGGTCATTTAAATGGAAGAGTTATAAGAGCTCCTTTATTGATGACTTACCATGAACCAGACGCCGCTCTAAGTGCTTCACACTGTTAGCTTCACAACCTCTGAGTATCTGCAGGTGACGGTGAGAAAGCCAAGCAGAGAGGGTAGAGCACCCTCCTGAGGGCATGCAGCCAGCGGGGCTGGAGCTCTGGCAGCCTCTTTGAGTCCTGTGGTTCATGATCTGACAAGGGCCCTGTGAGGCAGCAGCTTTCATTCTCATTTCACAGATGAGGAAGCTTAGCCCTGGAAAGGGCAGGTCACTTACCTGAGGTGGCACATTGCCCAGAGCCAGAGCCAAAGGTAGAGAAGGGCTTACCCACCAGCTGAGGCTTAGTGTGTGTCCTGATCACAGCCCTGTAGCAATGCTGTCCTGAGGGGAGATGCCAGAGCAAACACCAGGTCACTCACTCCCACCGGTCAGCCAAGCCGCTGCTCAATCACTGCCCTTTGCCTGATGTGCCTGACTGAAGCCCAAGTGCCAGGGTTGTCGACCCTGCTCCAGGTGCCCAGGCACTTGCCTCTAGCCTGCTCTTCCCTGAGGTGCTGTGAACTGACGTGGAGCTTCCTCGGATGCTGTTTGACCAAGACCAACCCTTTGGTTTGAGGTGGAGCTTCTTCCGCTTCTGACAGATGCCACTTTGACCATCACACGTGTCTCCTCTAGCAGATAACCCATCACTAGAGAATACACAGTGGAGGCCGCCAAGCAGGGCCCCCTGCCAGCTTCCCCAGCAAGAATCCTGCTTCCATCCCTGACCTTGGGGCAGAGTTGGGGCAACCAAGTAACGCGATAGCTAATATGCATTGGGTGCCTGCCAAGTGGCTGGCACTGTGCCCAGCTTTATTACATGTCACCTCCTGTTATCTGTGCCAATGCTGGAAGGAAGACATGATTGCTTTCAGCTTATGAATAGAGAAACTGAAGAACAGAGAAGTTCAATCATTCACCTCAGGTGCTGCAAAAGAAGAGGCGAACCTGGGAGAAACAAGGGTCAAGAGGCTCCAACCACACACAGCAAAGTTTGAGTCACCAGGTGTGTTTGGAACCTGGTTACATTCCAGTCAGGTGCAGGACGGGGGATGGACAAATGTCAGAAAGGCCCGCGTCTCTAAGGAGCTGACAGCCTAGGGTAGGAGACAACATATACACAAAACCATAGTGCAAGGCAGGGTGTTTCTAAGCATCCTCACTGGAGAGCAGCTGATGGGAGCCCTTGATTTCCCCCATGGACAATCCAAAGAGGTCCCTGCTGCAACTACCATGGTGCCCACCCAGCAAACCGACCCCGTCACTTCAGTTCAGACTGACACCTGTAGCAGGAGCTGTAGCCCCAAAACTTCCACAAGAGGGAGAGCCAGATGCCCGTCTGACATGGGTCTCATTCTCAAAAGAAAGCTGCAGTCAATTTCAGGGGCCTATGTATAGACCACACATGATCCATGACACTTCACACAGGGTCTGGACTTGCTTCAACACATGAAGAAGGTGATGCCTATTTCAGTCAATGCAGACCTGTTTCTCTCTGATGCATTTCAAAGGTTTGGCTCTATAAAAAACTGCTTGGTTGCTGGTGCGGGTGGGGATGGGTGCATGCCACCATCATGGGAACAAGCACCTCTCATCTGAACTTGCTCTCAAGGCTAGCACCACAGCACTTTGATCCTGGCTCCTTGAAATCGTGTCCACATGCAATAAGACGAAGTGGAGAACTGAATGCAATACCTTACCTGCGTTGTCCACAGCTAACACCCAAACCTTCTACTGTGTACCGAATATCTGTGTCCTCCCAGACTTCATATGTTGCAATTCTAATCCCGAAGGTAGTATATTGACAGGCTGTGCCTTCATGAATGGGATTAGTGATCCTATAAAAGAGACCCCAGAGAGCTCCTTCACCCCTTCCATGACATGTGAGGACACAGAGAGAAGACAGCCGTCTATGAACCAGGAAGCAGGTCCTTACCAGAACCGACCATACTGGCACCCTGATCTCCAACTTCCAGCCTCCAGAACTGTGAGGAATAAATTTCTGTTTTTATAAGCCACCCAGAATATCATCCTTTGTTATAGTAACCTGAGTGGACTAAGACACCTTCTGATGGAAATTTCCAAATAATGAATACCAAAGGTTTGCAGTGAAAAATTTTTCCCATTTGGATCAAAATTCAATTATTCTCCCCCCGCAATCCCTGCCCAAGTCACATATCTTTTTGGATTCCAAGGACTGGACATTGTATCACAGACCCCAGATAATGAGCATTTCACCTCCATGTGAGTTATCATTGTATTGCCTGAGATGGTTGCATTTGAAAATTAAGCAGTCATTTTGGGGGGCCTTTCGGAAAGTAGTCACAACCATGTCTCAAAGCTGAGAGAAACTCAAAGATAGAAAATCGTGAAAATGTCTGTGTGATGTCTTCAGTGCCCCTCATACACATGTACATACACAGCTGTAGACTCGTTCCTCTCTTTTTATTGTAAAGATGATTTCCCTGAAGTATTTTTAAGCTGGAGAGATTCACTACAAGCTGGGGAAAAATTGCTCACTACAAGAGATCCAATTTATTGGCAGAAATCCAGCAACCCAATGTATTGGTAACTAGCTTGGTAATGAGTCTCTTCCATGTAAATTGGTTTATTATTATCAATTTTTGTCAGCTCTCGAGTGAGTCTTGATCTACTTCCCCACTTCGGCTCCGGTGCAAGGTGACTGGGAGCGCACAGCCCCCTCCCCACGCCAGGTGCTGGAAACCTGTGCCTGGAGGGAGGGAGAGAGTGGGGTGAGAGACTCCTTGTTGTTAGAGCTCTGAATTTAATGTTCAGAACAGAGAGATGTTAAGGAGACTTGCAATGAGGTATTATAAAAACAGAGTTTGATTGAAAGAGCTGACACGTAATGCAAATGAACACTTTGTCCCATGATTCATTGCTATCAGGAGAACTAAATTTGTACGGCCCAGAGGAGAGATGACTAATGGGAGGCATAATAATCATCAATTTATACTTGCAAAGAATTAATCAAGAGGCCCAGAGGAGACAGCACTCTGTAGCCACTCGCGGTGTATGTGCTGGGGGCAGGCAGTGTGGGAAGAGCTGGGGAAATTAGGCTAAATAGTAGGAATGGCTGTAATAACACTGGGGGCCATTAGGCAGAGATATCACCTCCACAGCAGGAGGCCATGGAATTATTACGCCCAGAAATCTGCACAGACGGAACCTGGGTAACGGATGGCAATTTTTGCAAAGAACTGTGTATTTGATGGTGCATCTGGAAGGCTCTGGGGCTCAATTTCATCCTCCTGGGGCTCCTTCTCAGGTAACCCTGAGACACCTCCTTTGCTTTATTCAGACAAACATTCCTCCACTAACTCAACCCACCTTAGAGCACTGACTTCAGAAAAATCCCTCTGTCCAGTGCGATATTGGGGCCGAGAGGGTATTTCATCCTTATATTCGGCAAATATTTATTGAGCACCTACTAGGTGTCAGGTGGTAAACAGGGAAACGTCCTTGTCATCATGAGCTCTCATTCCGAGCAAGGGGAGAGGAGGGGGACACCAGAGGCAGGCACGCCAGTGAGAGATGCTGGTACCACCAGGTCTTACATGATGCCCAAGGGCAACCAAAATCCAGTAAGCAGCTCTGGTCCAGGTTTGCAGAGTCGGCCCAGATAAATCAATCCCCTTTCCTGTAAGAGCCCGGCAGCTGCCCAAAGGTCATTTGAGGATTCTGACTCTGGAAGTGAAGGCTTAAGAGACCTGTCACCTCCTTCAAGTGCCTCTTCATTCTCAGCTCAGTCACTACACACTGGTGGCCCAGAAGCCAATGGGTTGAATCACTCGGTAACATTTTCAATTAGTCACCAACGTCTAAAAGTTGGGAGATGTCATGCATATTCAGAGCTCCAATGTTATATGTTTTTAAATGTAATCTAACCACACTGTACCTGCATCCCCACGGGACAGCTGTGGCTGAGTCGGGGCTGCCCCTTTGAGCTCTCTAGTTTACCACAGTCCCCACTGCTCCCTTTTCAGTCTCTCATTTCATCCTGTTTCAGTCTCTCATTTTTCCAACCCAGCTTCTGTGGAAATTTAATATTTCTGCTCCTAGGCTAAATGACCAGAAATACAATGTGGCTGGACTATATTAGCTTAGGTTCTGCAGAAATGTCTCTAGCCAGTTCTAACTCAGTGTTTTAGTTTGATTAATATCATCACAGTAATTAGTCAGAATACAATTCTCTCTTTTGTAAAGCAGTGGTCAAGTATACAGTTATCCTTTCTTTCAGCCCCAGGCTTTGAATTTTTCCTCTGGCTCACTGGCAGCCCAAAGTCAGTAACTCTAGATGAGCTTCTTTGCTCCCTCCTCCTTCCAGAAGACGTATACCACTCAACCCACTTGTCCCTCAGCGTGGCTATAAGTAGGCTAGGACCTGGTGTAGGAGTACAAGGCAGCAGGTAATAATTCAGCTCGAGGGTTTGTTGCGTCTATCCCTTTCCTCCCCCTGATTGATTTTTGGCCTGTATTTCTGACAAGTGGGTTTTCCATGTCTTTTTCAAAAAAATATACATGCTTCACCCAGTCCTTTTTGAAAGAAGCAAAAGGAAGACCTGTAGCAGCAATGCAGTGCAGGAGCATGCCAGAATAAGAGACGCTGGTGGTGGTCCCTGCCCTAGAGCTGGGGGGCAATTAGAGGGAGACACAAGGCAAAATGTAGGCAGCTGGCAAATGCGTGGCGAGGCAGCTCAGGGGCGCAAAGCACATTAGACAGAGTAGATGGAAGCACATTTGATGTTATTCATCCAATATATCAACATGGTGATGCCCACTGGGGGCCTGCATGTGGTGGGTACTGGAGAATACAGGGAGGAATCAGACCAGGTTTCCATTTCCAGGAGTCCAGTGGAAGAAACATCCTTCACAAAGAAAGCCTATCACCGCTGCCAGGAGGCATGGTGCATCCCCTTGGCCCTTGGATTTCAGCACAGTTGCAATGGATGACACCCTGTGCTTGCCAGGGTTCCAGGTCAAGTGTGAGGGTTCCCCCATCCCTAGGCCAGCCCGAGTCACTGGGGAACAGAGCCTCACCCTTCTGCTGTTCCGCTGAGATGGTTCTGAGGCACATTCTGCATGACTTCTCAGTGGGCCCGGAAGGTTGAGCTCCAGGTGCCCTGAGAGGCAACCTGCTGCTCAACGCAAACTCCACCGACCTTTCTCCCTCCCCCATCTCACTTCCCCACTCCTAGGATCACCTCTGAACAAACTATCTGCACTTGAGTCTTTATTCCAGGATCTACATTTTGGAGAACTCAAACTAAGACAGTGCCAGAGGGGTGTAACAGATTGGATTATGAGCTAAGGAGCCAGGAAAGGCTTTAGGGACCAGGAGACATTTGAACTGGGCAAGCCTTTGGTGCACAAGTAGAGAGGGTAGTGGAGGAGAGATCCATTCCAAGTGGCGGGCACAGCATGAGCTGTAGAAAGAAGGAACACAGCTGTGGAGCGAACAGTATGCCATTAATTCACAGCCTATGTGAAGAACCATGGAAAATGGGATTGGAAAAACAGAGTGGGCCTGGATCACCAGTAGGTTTGAATGTCCCTTTGTGGAGTGCAAATTTCATTTTGTAAATGATGATGTGATGTGATTTGATGTTGAAATAGTGTGATTTGGGTAAGGCAAGAAGGGGTGGGATGAGGATGAGGACAAAGGTTGTCCTCTGGGCTGCCGCTGGTGAAATGTGCATTCTCACACTGTGGTCAGATGACGCTTGTGGAGGCCTTGATCCTATGCATGGCGGTCTCTTGCTGGGCACTCAGAGGGTGCCTCATGGATGGCAGGCATGGCACAGCTCTGGCAGAGCTCATGGCTGAAGGATCATGACCTGTGGCAGACAAATAGCTGTTGTCTTCAGGCTGGCCAGGGGAGCTGACTTAGGGTTCCCAGGTGGGTGGGCAGAAGCGTGAACAGGCCCCAGATGTCACGTCCCACCACCTGTCAGCCAGATGGGCACCCTGATGCCTCCTTAGTGGGGTCCCACATGCTTGTGGTGGGAGCAGAGCTGCCCTCCATGTCTGAGGGGTGGCTGAAGGTCCAGGATGCCAGAATAACCAATGCAAAAAATGGTTTAAGAGTAAAACAAATAACAGAACTGTAAAAGTAAATCAACCATTCATACTTTATTTGCCCACATGATACCAAATGACCATCCTGACTCTTTACTTTTACAGTGACCACATTTTTGAGCAGCCTGACCAAGTGTGTGGCAATGACAGGGAGCAGGCATGGAAATGTAGCCTTGGATCTGATTACTAGGTCAGCTTTTCTGACTCTGCCCAAATCCCCCAGCCCCCCTTCCAGGGGAGCCCTGGTTCCCATGGGATCAGTGTTCCGGAAGAACTGGAGATTAACTTTAGAAAATTACATCTTCCTGTATTCACACATGCCCATTTCTGAGCTGCTTTCTCTGCAAGAGCCTGTTTCTTGCTTTAGGGTGACATTTTATGAAGTGTCTTCTAAGGGATACAAATTCCACAGGTTGTTAATAGACAGTCTTTTAAAACAACGTTTCAAATTCAAACAACTTTGGGAAATGATGTGTTGAGCAAAATTAAACAGATTTCCTTACTGTAGGACATCAGAGCTTTCAATGTGCTCAGGAGTAGCTACACAATTTGTGGGTCTTGGTGCAAAATGAAAACACAAGGCCCCTGGTTCAAAGATTATGAAGAATTGCAACGCGACAACTGCAGAGCATTACGCCAAGCATGGGACCTTTCTGAGCACGAGCCCAGTGAGGCTGCAGGAGTCCCATGGCTGTGAAACTGCCCACACGCTGTGCTGCCATCATTGCAGATCTCTGAGGGTAGAAAGGGGGGCAGACAAGGTCACTATGTGTTCAAAAGTGTTCAACCCTGGAATTGCAGTTCCACAAAACACACTCAGGGAACTCCTGCTTTAAGCTGATGAATTCTCATTTTCCTCTTATCTCTGGGCTCCAATACTCAAACATTGTAAACAGGAACCCCATGGGACAACCGTACATAGCAAGGGAAGATCCTCTTGCACTGCTAGGTCCCTCCTCTGTTAGTTTTTGTATTTTGGGATTTTTTGGGGGGGCTAAAGTAGGGTCCACCAATTATTTCTGCTAATTATTTATTTTGCTCCATCCTTTTACATGAGGCCCAACGCCCCTAAATTACCAAAACGAATTTCTGGCAGTAATAGCAGGCGATTTACAGTGGTAGATGAATATAACAAAAAATAGTACACCTTGGCCAGAGATAGTGCATAATTGTGTACCTAGAATACCAGCATTATTAAAGCGCTGTCAGCCCACCTGCTTTGTTCTGCTTTCCCAGGTGGCCCCGTGACATTGCCTGGGGCCTGGCTTCCCTGAGCTCCTCTCTGGGTTATTTACAGCGGGGGAGGGTGTCGGGTAGGAAGTGGGAAACCCAACCCTCAGCTCTGTGAGTCACAAGTGGGCAGAGAAGTGAAGGCAGTGACTGCCCATTAACTCCCACTTCCCTTGGGACCCTGCTCATGGAGGGCCCCAGGCCCAGCCACATCTGTTTCTCTGACCCACTGCCATTTCTGGGCTCCCACTCCTGTGGTCTTCCAGGCCTCAGAGTTAATCTGTTCATCACGCCTCTCCACACCCCCCTCCCTCCCACTTCCTTTGTTAGGATGTCCTGGCTGAAGGCAGCTCACCTCCTCCTGCAGGCAGTCAACTGTCCAGCTCTGAGCAGGCTGACTGCTGGCTGCACTGGCCAGCTCCCTGCAACTGGAGCTCACACTTTATTCCTGGACATGCACTGTCACCTACTGAATGCATATGGCTGTGCTTTTATTGAGGGCCACTTACATGCCAGGGTTCTGTGGACAATTTTCACATGAGACTCACAGCTCCCATCCTTGAGAAGCTCCACTCTGGCTGGGAGAGAGGGGCTGGTTCCCATAGAGCCAGAACAAAGAACTGACATGCAAATCTGCCCACATCACACCTCTGTTTAACTCCCTTCAGTGGATCCCCACCATCTGTTGTTCAAGTCCTCAACTCTCAGATGGTCCTTTCCAGGCCCTTCAGGGTCTGTCCTGCTCTATAGCCTTGTCAGTCGTTGCTTCCTCTCGGTCTCACCCATTTCACTCCACCCTGCCAACATTCAATAGCTTCTCCACGTTCCTGGGCTTTCGCTCAAGCTGCCCCCTCCACAGTAATGCTCTTCCCCTCACCGCCCACCTGGAGGACAACCTCTCATCTCTCAAGGCTCACTTCAAGCGTCAACTCCTCTAGGAAGCTTTTCACAGTCCCCGCCTCCCAGCCACTCCCTCCCACCTTTGTACCACTACTGGTCCCAGCAGAGTTTTCCAACACAGACCAGGTAGCATCTCCTTGTCAGAAATCTATCTCTCCTGCCAGAACATGAGCAACCTGAGAGCAGGGTCTGGTACATGATAGCTACTCAACGAATAAGCGCTCAGTGAATCTCTGAATTCATAGTACAGATCCAAGCACCTGAAGAGCTCCAAGCCCCCATCCCAAGGGGTTGGAGCAAGCTCCCCAAGCTGGACCCCAGGACAAGGAGTGGTGACTATGACCTTCTTTCTCCCCACTCTCATGCCATCTCAGCACTTTTGTTTCTTTCCTCTCCCTTCCCTGCTTTGTTTTCATAATGGGAATCTCAGTTAACAGCAGTATGTGAGAAGGCAGAGAAGAGAAAAAGAGAATTGCAGTCTTAAGGGTGACAGCTCTGAAATGTCGAGTTTGAAAACTGCCTGGGGATTCAATTTCATATTCTTGGCAAAGTAGATGCAAATACATATTCAAATTCAATGCAAATGCACTGGCGAGTCTCCTGGCTAATTACTGGTGCCTGGTGAGACTGGCAGTCCTTGGTGACGAGATCTGCCTCCTCTTCTCAGCTCCCTCCACAGTGCCTGTCCCAGAGCTGAGTTCCAGACAGGAAGAGATCCATAAAGATAGCTGCCAGAGGAGAGGTGTCCTCAGGGAAATCCTCCGGAGACACTGCCTAGTGTGAAGTCTTCTGGGGATGATCCCCACAAGAGGAGGGCCTCCTGCAGGAAGGAGATGGGCCCAGAGTGAGCTCCATGAGGGGAGCGAGGGAGCTGGGAAAGCAGAGAGAAGGACCCTGTCACACTGAGGGCGCAGTGGTCACTGCAGGGAGGAGACACTGCAGACACATTTCAGAGGCAAAAATTACAAAGGATGAGAAAGCCAGACTGGCTATGGGTGATAGGGAAAGTCCAGATGCACTTAGGGCTCCTCCTGTCTAAGGGGCCTAGATACCTGTGAGGCTGGGAGAACTTTGCCTCAGCCCCAAGCACAGGGATAGAGGACATTACTCCAGGACGTCTTTCCTGGAGGCCGTGTCCCAGAGTCCCAGACCTTGTGTTTGGACAGAGAGCCCAAACTGACTACCAACAGCTTGGCAGACGTATTGTTCTCTCCTGATGACTTAGCACAGCAGGGTCACTCATCTGGGCTCACAAAAGAGTCTAGTTACTAGCAAAATGGATCAGTCAGAAGGCAAGTGCATGGTTCACTTCGGTGGCCTGGCTTGTGTCAGCACCTGGGACAACTCCTTCCTTGACTTGTAAGCGGTGAGGAAGTGACCCTGGGACAGCAGAGCCAGAGCGTACCAGCTGGACCAGGGGCAGTTCCCTGATTAAGAGTACAGATAACGGGGAAAGGAGCACCACTCAGCTGGAACATCCCTCCACCCACCATCCTAACAGTGCAGGGCAAACATGGCTATCACCTACTGAACACCAGCTATACACCAGGCATTGTACACACATTACATTAACCATTACCACAGCCCTACAAGTTAGGCATCATGATTATTCTTATTTCACAAACAAGGAAACCAAAGCTCAGAGTGGTAAAGAGACCTGCCTAAGGTCACACAACAAGAAGAGGTCCTGCAGACCTGCCCAAATATCATTGTCTAGAGAATGTGGGGATCCTCCCTGTCCTCCTCTCTCAGGGTGGTAAACAGCCCCGCCCCAAGTGAAGTTTTAGTGCCCTCTTTAGAAATCCATGGGAAAGGAAGGTTTCCCATGTCAGTGGTGGGAGGAAGTTTTTACTGCAGCTGGTCACAGTGGCTGTGGTTTTAGGAGGCCATCGTGAAGAGTGCTTAACGCACAATATTCCTGATAGGATGCCGTGAAAGACTTGGCCATTTTCATGTTCATAGAGAGAATAAAAGGGAAGAATGACACCTAATGAATTTAGTGCCCTATCAGAATACCTTACTGACAACTCCAGCTACCCGCAGAGCTCACAGTCGGTCCACCCCTCTCTACCGTGAGTGCGTCTTCCCTTCACACCCCCTTCCTTGAGGCTACAAGGAGCTGTTCATCGTCTGCCGTGGCCCAACAAATCCAGCCCTTCTTCTGGCATCAGATTCTCTGATGAAGAATCACCCTCCCCATGCTCATCCCACATGGCTTGAGGAGTCTGACCCCACTGTGGACTCCACAATAGGCATGTGGTCAGGCTGGTCAATTCAGTCACCATGTTCCCCTGCCAAGATCACTGGTTCAAGATGGACCGGCGGCCCGAGTGAGCCAAAGGAGCCAATGGACTTCAGCCCTCAGATTCTGGAACCATTAGAAAAGAAATCACATTTCCCCTGAGTGGTACTGAGGAATGCCACAGGGGTACACCAACCCAGAAGTGAAGATGGCCTGAAGGAAAGCATAACAGGAAGGAGTCCTGGTGACACTCTTTGGGTACCTGGATCCAGCTGCTCCAAAGCCACATACTCTGGGCTTCTAGTTAATGTGAACCGATAAAATCTCCTTGCTCTCCAGCTCAGGCTCTCAAGCCCAGGTCCTGGCAAGTACAGGCAAAGCATTTTGACAAATTCCCTCTCCAGGCTTTTGGTCCTGCTGTCCACTCTAAATTCAACTTTCAAGGCTACAGAGGCCCTGTTACTTCCACAGCACATCTCCTAACGTTTCTTTTCTTTGACTTGCTACAGCTCTGGGTGCCAGCAAGTGTGAGTCTCCATCTGTGAATCCTGCTGCCCAGCCTGAGACCCAGCACCTGCCCGCTCCACACTGACCACAGCACCCAGCCTAGTGGCAGTCACAGCAGGTGCACAAAAGTGGCTTCAATGTGTGCTCCCAGCATCTAGAAATCCTCTCTCTCTCAGTTAAACTACCAGCATATGAATCTGCAGGTCAAGTAATATGGACTCAGTTTTCAGGACATGAGACTCCCTCCAGACTTACCTGATCTTACCTTCACACCACACGTGTCTTCAGAAGAGATGCTGGTTGCCAGACATATTTCATAAGAGTAACTATTTTACCCTCTTTGCCAACAGAATGAGAGGGCATCTCTGAAGACCCATAGAGGAAACCTTCATTCAAAGACCCCAAACATATGTATTAAAAATAGCCTATCTTCATCTGTAATGAACAATGATTCCCCTGGGGCTTTGCCAGCCACTGGCCCTGCCATTCTTTCTGTAGGCAAAAGATAGTTGGGGAGGGGGTAGAGGAGGAAAGGGAGAATGAGACAAAATTAGAGAATGTATACACCTGAAGATCCATCCACATTACATTCAGAGTTGCCAATCCTTGGCAAATTATACCAGTTTCTACTACAATAGAATATAATTATATTCCATTATAATACAAATGTATTCCTTTTTGCATACATTTGATTTAATGAAAAATACTATTTAAATAACAGCACAGGGTGAAGTAAGTCAGAAAGAGAAAAAAAATACCATATGCTTTTGCTTATATATGGAATCTAAAAAAAAAAAAAAATGGTACTGATGAACCTAGTTGCAGGGCAGGAATAAAGAGGTAGACATAGAGAATGGACTTGAGGACTTGGGGTGGGAGGGGGAAGCTGGGGTGAAGTGAGAGTAGCATTGACATATATACACTACCAAATGTAAAATAGTTGGCTGGTGGGAAGAAGCAGCATAGCACAGGGAGATCAACTCGGTGCTTTGCTATGACCTAGAGGGGTGGGATGGGGAGGATGGGAGGGAGGCTCAAGAGGGAGAGAGTATGGGGACATGTGTATGCATATGGCTGATTCGCTTTGTTGTGCAACAGAAACTAACACAGTATTGTGAAGCAATTATACGCCAATAAAGATCTATTAAAATAAATAAATAAATAAATAAATAAATAAATAAATAAATAAATAAATAAATAAATAACAGCACAGGTCGTAGAGCAATCATGATGAAGAGACAAACCTGGACACTGAGATCCACAGATGATTGTTATTACCTTGCTGGGTGACCTTGGGTAAGTAATTTAACTTCTCTAAGCTTCAGTTTCTTCATCTATAAAACAAGGATAAAGCATCTGCCCCACTTACCTCTGAACTAACAAAATAGCCTAGGCTCTGAGCAGCTAGAGGTGCTGTGAGATGATTTCTGAGCCTTGGCCATAGGCCACTACTATCAAGCCTCTCACTGCAGTGGAACTTTTATTAACACGGCTTGGTGGCCTACTTTGGGGTCTGTCCCAAAGGGCTGAAATTAATTAGCAATCAGTTCCTGTTGCTTCTAAAACACCTTTAATCTGTACCACTGCTTACGACAGAGAACGAAATTTCAGATGCCCACAGGGCTAGATGGTACAGTAAATGAGTGAAGATGGCAGGGTGTAAACAATAGGGAGGGGTTAAGGCTGTGGCAAATTGCAGAGTGTGTGTCCATGTCCCATCTGAGGGACAAGCAGCCCCTGAGCCCCAGTAACAGGCTGCCATGTGGGACTAACACTCAACATTGACAGAAATCCCAATTTGTTTTGTAGAAGCCAGGAATGCTGATTTTTTAAAATTGAAGTATAGTCAATTTACAATATTATATTAGTTTCAGGTGTACAACATAATGATTCAGTATTTTTACAGATTATGCTCTGTTAAAAGTTATTACAAGATGATGACTATAATCCCTGTGCTGTATAATATATCCTTGTTGCTTATCTATTTTATACATAGTAATGTATCTATGTATAAAATTAAGAGTATTTGTATCTCTTAATCCCATACCCCTAATTTTCTCTTCCCCTTCACTCTCCCCTTTGGTAACCACGAGTTTGTTTTCTACATCTGTGCATCTGTTTCTGTTTCGGTTTTTTTTTTTTAACATCTTTATTGGAGTATAATTGCTTTACAATGGTGTGTTAGTTTCTGCTTTATAACAAAGTGAATCGGCTACACATATACATATATCCCCATATCCCCTCCCTCTTGCATCTCCCTCCCACCCTCCCTATCCCACCCCTCTAGGTGGTCACAAAGCACCGAGCTGATCTCCCTGTGCTATGTGCCTGCTTCCCACTAGCTATCTAATTTACATTTGGTAGTGTATATATGTCCATGCCACTCTCTCACTTCGTCCCAGCTTACCCTTACTCCTCCCCGTGTCCTCAAGTCCATTCTCTACACCTGTGTCTTTATTCCTGTCCTGCTCCTAGGTTCTTCAGAACCTTCTTTTTTTTTTTTTTAGATTCCATATATATGTGTTAGCATACGGTATTTGTTTTTCTCTTTCTGACTTACTTCACTCTGTATGACAGACTCTAGGTCCATCCACCTCATGACAAATAACTCAATTTTGTTTCTTTTTATGGCTGAGTAATATTCCATTGTATATATGTGCCACATCTTCTTTATCCATTCATCTGTCGATGGACACTTAGGTTGCTTCCATGTCCTGGCTATTGTAAATAGAGCTGTAGTGAACATTGTGGCACATGACTCTTTTTGAATTATGGTTTTCTCCGGGTATACGCCCAGTAGTGGGATTGCTGGGTCATATGGTAGTTCTATTTTTAGTTTTTTAAGGAACCTCCATACTGTTCTCCATAGTGGCTGTATCAGTTTACATTCCCACCAACAGTGCAAGAGGGTTCCCTTTTCTCCACACCCTCTCCAGCATTTATTGTTTGTAGATTTTTTGATGATGGCTGTTTCTGTTTTGCATTATACATTCATTTGTATTATTTTTTATTCCATGTATAAGTGATATAATACAGTATTTGTCTTTCTCTGTCTGACTTATTTCACTTAGCATAATGCTCTCCTAATCCATCCATCCATGTTGCTGCAAATGGCAGAATTTCACTTGTTTTTATAGCTCAGTAGTATTCCATTATATATATATATATATATATATATATATATATATATATATATATATACACACCACATGTTCTTTATCCATTCATCTGTTGATGGCACTTGTGTTACTTCCATATCTTGGCAATTGTAAATAATGCTGCTATGAACATTGGGGTGTATGTATCTTTTCGAATTAGAGTTTTCATTTTTTTCTGAATATATGCCAAAGAGTGGAATTCCTGGATCATATGGTAGTACTAGTTTTTAGTTTTTTGAGGAGCCTCCATACCATTTTCCATAGTGGCTGCACCAATTTACATTCCTACCAGTGTACAAGGGTTTCCTTTTCTCCACATCCTCTCCAACATTTATTTATAGACTTTTTGGTGATAGCCATCCTGGCAGGTGTGAAGGTGATATCTCATTGTGGTTTTGATTTGCATTTCTCTGATGATTAGCAATATTGAGCATCTTTTCATGTGCCTGTTTGCCATCTGCATGTCTTTTTGGGAAAATGTCTATCCAGAGGTCTTCTGCCCATTTTTGATTGGGTTGTTTGGGGTTTTTTTGATAATGAGTTGTATGAGCTGTTTATATAGTTTGGATATTAACCCCTTGTTTGTCATATTATTTGCAAATATTTTCTCCCAAGGAATGTTGATTTTTATGCGTAATCTCCTGTAATTTTTTTCAGTTGACAGCTAATTTAAAAACTTGTGAAACACTTTGTGAGATCCAAATAGTGTATCTCCAAACTGGATTTGACCCACAGCCTGCCAAACTCTGTCTAGTGATATTTCATTGTTCCCACTTCTATTTCTTTTTTGAAAGTTTATAAGTCATGCTAATTTTAAGCCCAAAATTTAAAAAACGCAACAAGTGCCCCCGATTTGAGCAGGACAGGATGCCTGCACCATGGAAAGGCAGCGGCATTCACTAATTTCCAGCCCAGTAACCACGGCTGGCTGGGAGGCTCCCACCGCCTCTCCTCCTCAGCCAGCTCCGCTGCATCACCTCGCCCTTTTAGCAAAGGTCTTTGGAGATGAAGAGCAACACTGGAATATAATTTACGTGTTGTCCTGAGGCAAAATTGGACATTTCCGTCAATTCTTGTTTCTTGAACCTTACAAGCTCTGCAAATTAAATGCAGCTTACAACGTTGCTGTTTGCCTTGTTCTGTGCCAAGGAAGCCAGAACTGATGGACTCAATATGCCACTGGGAAAAAAAGTTTTCATCGAAGCCACAAGCATTATTGTGTCCAAGCCCCCCACCTCCACACACGCAAACCAGTGCACCCCGCCATCACTTGCATCAGCATCATCAAAAATCCCTTCATATATGTATTGTATACTTAAAATTTTGCTAAGACCGCGCACCTCGAGCCCGTGCTCCACAACAAGAGAAGCCACCACAATGAGAAGCCCGCACACGGCAATGAAGAGTAGCCCCTGCTCACTGCAACTAGAGAAAGCCTGCGCTCAGCAACGAAGACCCAATGCAGCCAAAAATAAATAAATAAATGCATTTATTTAAAAAAATAATTTTGCTAAGAGGATAGATCTTATCACAAAATAATAATAAATAAGAAGGTGGGAGGAAACTTTTTGAGGTGATGGATATGTTTATAGCATAGATTATAGTGACGGTTTCACAGATGTATACTGATCTTCAAATCCATCAAGTTGTATGTATTAAATATGTACAGCTTTTTGTATGTCGATCCTACTTCGAAGTGGTTTTTTAAAAAATATTCCTTCATGTGGATTGGTCTCTTTAGTTTCAAAGGTGCTGGTCCTTTCCCTCATTTTCCAGGACCCATGGTTGACCTGTGGCCGCAAGACTGCTCTTTCAGCATCTCTGGATGGGAGGAAGGTCCCTTAGAACCTGCTTGCGTGAGTATTAACATCCAGGGACATGTTTGTCCACCAGGCGATAACAAGAGGATTACAGGTCAGAATTCTGGATTTTTACTCCTTCACTAAGTGTCAGCAAGAACAGCAAAAATCATCTTGTGGAACAAAAGAGGAAACAGACCCTTGACAGAAATGCAGACACCTGGATGCAAAGCGGATGCAGCTGATGACTCTTGGCACAGTAGATAGCACTGGATGGCAGCGTCCGCAGCACCTGCGCCCTTGGTACCCAACACAGCCTGGTGCCCCTCGTGGCAAGGACTCAACCAACATTGGAAAAATGATTGATTCATGGAGTAATAGGATTTCTGAGAGCACCATACCCAGCTTACCGGCCTGTTTAGAGATTAATGATTTTAGGGTTGTGTTTGAACAAAAGAATATATTAAATAACTTCTATGAAATTAAATTTCACAAGATAAGATTTTCTACCTGTTAGGACAAAATTAGGACATTTTGCTGAGACACTGTGTTGGTGAGGGTGTGTCCTCACTCATTGTCTGGACTGAGTAACTTGAGGTGGTCTCTGAAGGGGGCAGTGCTTGCTAGGGCTGCTCACTCTGCTTCCGGGCACCTGGTGAGATTGCACTGATCTGTCCCCATGTGACTTGCTTTGACCAATAAAATATGAAGGTGTCACTTCTGAACAGAAACTTTAAGAACAGTGTGTGATTCAGCACATTCCCTTTTACGATCCCACTGCTGTCTGGGGATTGCTCCATTTTGACTGTGCTGTCAACCTGGGTCTCAGCAAGAGGTTAATACAGAACAGAATCCTCAGAATCCGTGATGGACAAGAAACATTAACAAGAAATTAACTTTTGCTATTTTAAGCGGGGGAGATCTGGGGTTGTTTATTACCACAGCATGATCTAGCTTATCCTGAGTGATAAGAAGACCTATCTGGCAATATCTATCAGAATTTAAAATATTAATACCTTTGACCCTTCAATTTCAGTTTAATTAAATTTTATTAATTTTTTTTTCTACAACTTCACTTTCATACATGTGCAAAGTGATATATGTATAAGGATATTCACGGCTGTAATGTCTATACAGCAAATATTGGAAACAACCTAAGAATATACCAACAGAATTCTTAATATGCTTTAATGTTTAATAAATCATGGAATATCCAGATTGAGGAAGAATATACAGCCCAAAAAGGGAATAATTCAGATTTCTATAAACTGATAGGAAACACTTCCCAAGATGTATTGTGAAGTTAAGAAAAAGGCAAGATGCAGAACAGTGTGTGTAGGATGCTACTATTCTTGTAAAGAATATGCAAATGTGTTCATAAGCCTATCTATATCTATATGCTTTTTTATACATAGCGTATCTCTGGACATAGACACAGGAGAAAGGGTCTGGTGATGGGGTCCCTCTGGGAAGGGGTAGTGAAGCAGTGGTGGTGGGAGGGAAACCTCTGCCCACGGCACACCGTTATCTTGTGCCTGATTTTTTTTGCTATGCACAGGTATTATTTCCTCTTTAAATAAATAGGACACTGGACACATTCCCAAGAAATGAATAAAGGAATTACCTGTAGAGGCAGAGGCTTCATAGGAGGTGGCTAGAGACAGGAATAAGATCACAACTTCTTTATGTATACCTTCTACAGAGTTTTCATTTTCAAACCATAAGAATATATTATCTCTTTAATTTTTTAAGTAAAAAGAAATTTTTTTAAGAAATCCACTCTTCTATGTGAAAGCAAATTCATGTAGAAACCCTTGAGGGCCAAGGGCCGCTCATGGGGGCAGCAGGCAGCCATCCAGGAAATTCCCTGAAGCATTTCTCCATCTGTTAGACAGTGTCAAGCTGTGCCTCTTACATGAAGCCTGTCTCATTTTGTCCAAATCATTAAGGGCTTCACTGTGCAAGGCCTTCTGGGTTCTGGCCCTGTGCTGTGTGCTCTTTTCATATAAACTCTAATTCTCACACTTAGCCTGCCAGGGTGGGTGAGCTGGTGTAAAGAGTATTTTAGCAGAGAAAGCAGAGAGCGGCCAGTGGACTATTGAGAGGAAACTGGCCAGATGAAAAAAATCTTCACTCCCCAGTGAGAGTGGTGCCTGCAGAAAGGACCCTGGGCATGTCGGGCACATGAAGGAGTCTTCCACAAGGCTGGAGGGAACGGTGGGCAAGGGAAGAGAAGAGGACCATGAGAGAGGAGGGAGAGGGCTATTCATGTAAGAAAGAGTAAGAGTACCCACAGTCCCAGGGGAAGAGGGGGAGGGGGAATTTTTATTAAGAGCTGGATAGAAATGTAATTGAAGCCCTTGAAATCTTTGGAAAGATGGGAGCAAAGGTTTCAGTTTCTGTTTGATCTGTGATTCTTCAAAATGAGACCTTGCTTCAGTTCTGGGCAATGTGGGTCCTTACATTACCCCGGGATTTTGAGTTCCTTTTACCAACAAGGAATTAGAGACTTAGAATGGTTAAGAAACTTGCTCAAGGTCCCAAGCTTCTTTGTAAAAGAAACATAACTTTATCCCAGCTCTATCTGATTGTAAGCACATACACTTCTACTTCTTACACTATCTACCTCTAAGTCTCTAGGTGAAATCCCTCAGCCAACCCTCACAGCCAACCAACACAGAATGGGGCTCACTTCTTTCTTGTTGATCTATCCAACTTTTATCTTACCATGTTTGATGGATGAATGGAGAGATGGAGATATGGCTGAATGGAGGGTGGGATGGATGGATGAATGGATGGATGGATTCATGAGTAGATCAAGTGCTTTAACTTGCATTGTGATTTGAAAACAGTCAATGAGCAGGAAAGTTTCAGGTTACATTCTTCATCAGAGGAAAGCACAAAATATTTATTTAACACTGACTGTAAGCAGGGAATAGAGAGGTGAACAAAATGTAACCCATCTCAGAGAGCCTGGTTTAGCAGGGTGGGAAAAGCAAGAATTTGAGTAACCATTATCCAAGGTGGAAAGTGAGAGTTTGTTTAATAAATTTCCTGACCCTTCCATATGGAGGTTCAGAGAAACTAGACCTTCTACCTTGAGGCAGAGAAGGAAGGAAAGTGGGGACTGGGGAGGAGGTCAGGGAAGGTTCTGGAAGGAGGCAGCAATTTTGATTTGAATCTTAAAGGGTACATAGGATTTTGATCTAGGAAGAGGGCAAGGATTGGAGGAAGGGGTGAGAATTAATTCCAGACAGAGAGACCAGCATAAGCAAACACACGGAGGTAGGAATATTTGAGATAGACTTAGCCTTGCTGAGGTGAAGAATGCTTTGTGCGTAGAAATATTAGAATATAAGATTGGAAAGGGGCCAGATAATGAGTGGCCTGGAAACTCAGACTCAAGATTTGAGAACTTGGTTAATGAGAATGCACTGAAGATTTCAGAATAGGGTAACTGAGCTGGTGTACACATAGAAACAATCTGAAAGTGAGGCAGTGTGGTGCAGTAGTGAACACTTGGGCTCTGGAGTCAGACACCTGGGCTAGAATACCAGGTCCTTCTCATCCAAGATATGTGACCATTAGCAAGTCCGTTGGCCTTTCTGAGCTTCCATCTCCCTATCTCTGACATGGGAATAATAATAATAATAATCCTCATAGAGTCATGGGGATTAATTACGATGAAGTATATAAAATGTTTAGCTCAGTCCCTGACATGTGCTAAGTGTTCAATATATGTTAGCTATTTGATGTCATCATCACCACCACCAGCTGCAGCAGCAGCTTCACTACCACCATTGTCATCATCAACATCACCACCACCATGGTCTTTGCCTTTGTCATCATCTTCAGCGTCATCACCTCTCTCTAAGCATAAAGACTTGTATAGCCCAGTGACCGGCCCAGAAACACAGTCATTTATTCCAAACACATTTGCTGAGCGCTACTGTGATGGAGGGTTTCTGTTTGCCCATCAGATTCACTCTCTACCCTTTTCATCTTGCTCTGTGCCTGGCAAGGCCAACCTGTTCCATCCAATGGGCAGTTCCTGTGGGAGACTGAAGGGAGGAAGAAAAGCCAGGTATTGTTCTTTGGCTCTCTCCCTGCTTGTCATCATGGCTGGCTGCATCCCTGGATGGGTCTCAGCTCTTTCCAGGTTTCCTCTCCATGCCTTCCTCCCTGCCCCAGTTCCAGATGTGGTCACCATGGAGCCCTGCTCTTCCCAGATGAAGGCTCCTGCACTATTTCTTGTGGCTCCTCAACACCATATCTTTGTAAATGGTTCCTGTCCTAATATCTACAGATTGCCCTGACTTGAGTTTTCCATCTGTTTTTGCTAAGCTCTGATTGATAGACTTTTGTGTGTCAGTCCCAGTCATGGGAACGCAGGCTACAAAAATAGGAAAGAGATCACCACCTCATCCCCTTCAAGGCTTCCCTATTTCTCGGGGGGACAGAAACGCCTCAGGAAACTACAACACCATCTTCTATGTGCCACAATAGCATATGTACTCAGAGTTGTGATAACATCGAAGGACAGGTACCCTTGTGGGGATGAGTTTGCATGAAAGCCAGCAGAGAAGGCTTCTTAGAGGAAGTGACACTCTGAGTCTTGAAGGATGAATACATACTCCCTGCACAGGCATGGTAAATTGCTCGGTTGCCTGGCAGCCACGTTGGACACAGGAGAGGCAGGGGAGAGGACTGGAGTAGTTTAGGGACTGGTATCAAGTTGCTTACTTCATTTTGCTAATCAAAGACATTTTTCGCTTTGCCATCTATTATCACTCACCACCAGAATATAATATTGGAATAAAGGAAAGTCCTTTGTAGCAAATAAATTTAGCTTATATACACAAGTACTGCCTGTCCTTGTTTTTCTCACTTTGTAGCAGTCAAGGAACCAGTGCATGGGCTGATATTTGGAAACCACTAATCTTATCTGACCTTCTTATTTTACCCTTGAGGAAGCTGTGTATTTAAAAAATAACTAGAATTTTAAAACAGTATCAACTCTTTTAAGTGTTTATTGCCAATCATGTGACTGCTCCCCACAAAAGGACCCCTGACCAGCCCTAGGTCCCGTCAGGCATTTGGGGTCAGTCAACACTTGGTCCTAACACCATGGAGAAAAGCATTAAAGTTCCCAGATTATTTTCTCTGTAAGTCATTCGATAATATTTTCTGCTCCTAAAGACTGTTATGACAAGCAGCAAATTGGTAATTGCAGCCATCTAAGAATAGACATATTTGCAGGATTAATGACCAAAAAAAGTTAGATTTAAGTAATACTATCAATTAGCAACCATGCATGCATTCATATCTCGTTGTATTTGTCTTGAGGGAGGGAAGAGGAGGCAAAGGACTACAGAGGTGGAGAGGGTTGAGTAAATCAGCCTCTCTCCCCTGTTGTCTTAGAAGTGGTATGAGTCCTTTTCTGGACAACCTGGATAACACAAGGTGGGCACAGGGATGAAGCTGAGTCAAGCAACTGCCGTGGAGTTAGATCTTACATGACAGTTAAGTGCTAAAGTCATCGCAGAAGGAGAAAATTGCTGTCAAAATGACCTTTGGAAACTTTTAAAAGATGTTGCAATAGATTCTGCCTCTTCAGTGAAGCACCAGGATGTTGGTTTGTGTTTAGAAGTTGTTTTGTATAGAAAATACAAAGATTCAAATGCAAGAATCACTCTCGGCTCAGCAAGGGGCTCACACTGTGGGCGGCTGCTGTGGAATGAGACTGATGGAAGGGATGGAGAGTTTCCCTTCATCCTGTGCTCACTCTGGGCCTACCCACTATGCCACTGCCCCCGCCCCCGATGCCCAAGTGGAGTCTCAGGCAGAAATGCCTACTCTGTTTATGGCGCTCTCCTTCTTCCTCTCTTCCCACCCATACGGTGCCTGAGAGGAAAAGTCTAACCCACTCTGACCTTGAGAACTGAAGCCTGCATGTTTGAAAGTCATCACAGGCCTTGGGATACATAGAACTTTGGGCTTTCTTTATTTTTTCTCTAAATAAATTAATCATTGAAGATATGCCTGGTAGGGAAGGCGGATACTGCTTTAAAAGCAAGAATACTCAGGTTTAAGCCCAGATCTGCTCCTATTCTACCATATGACCTTGGCTAAGCATGCCTTGCTTGGGGCCACAGTTTCTTGCTGACCTATTGTCTTATTCAGGGAGTTTTCTCTTACCCTACCCAACTCTAACCATTGTGAACTCTTCTGGAAGATTCTTGTTAGCTAGTAGAAGCTTAATGCCAGGCCCTGTCCTTTACCCAGGGTATGGTGAGAGCCTCAAGAATGTTTGGGATGAAAGCACATGGAGGTAGGAGGATAAACATCATTTCCTTTTGGGGGATACTTTGGAACCCAAAGATCAGAAAAAGCGCCATAGATTACACATTATAGAGTCTCTAAAAGTATGGCTTGGAGGGGCGGTTTTGTGTATTTATTCCAGAAATCAAACCATCTTGAAAACTGCACACTCATTGTTCCCTTCCAGAGGTGATCCATGGACAAAGCCCACGACTTGGAGAATGACCCTTGAGACCAAACGGCCTCCTCACTCCAAGGAACCTTCCTTCCCTCTTTCACCTCTTTCTAAATGTCCTGCACAGATTTCTGGCAATTTTATATACCAAAAGTTATGGGACGTAGGAAAATCAGTTCTAGGAGGAAAGTTTATACTGATAAATGCCTGCATGAAGAAGAAAGAAAGCTCACAAATAAACAAGGTAATTTACACCTCAAGGAACTAGAAAAAGAAAAAAAACTAAGCCCAAATATAGCAGAAGGAAATAACAATGATCAGAGCAAAATTAAATGAAAGGGAAGCCAGAAAACAATAGAAAAGAATAACAAAACTAAGAGTTAATTTTTTGAAAAGATAAACAAAATTGACAAACCTTTAACTAGACTAAGAAGAAAAGAGAAGACTCAAATAAATTAGGTCAGAAAGAAGAGACATTACAACTGATACCACAGAAATATAAAGAATCGTAAGAGAAAAAATAGGAATAATTATATGCCAAAGATTGGATAACCTAGAATAAATGAATAAATTTCTACAAACATACAATCTACCAAGACTGAATCATGAAGAAATAGAAAATCTGAACAGACCAACAAGGAGTAAGGAGATAAAACAATAATCAAAAACCTCCCAACACAGAAAAGCCCAGGACCAGGTGGTTTTGCTGATTAATTCTACCAAACATTTAAAGAATTAACAACAATCCTTCTCAAAATCTTGCAAAAAAAGAAGAGAAGAGAACACTCCCACACTCATTTTACAAGTCCAGCATGACTCTGATACCAAACCCAGATAATAACTTTGTAGGAAAAGAAAACTACAGGCTACTATCCTTCATGAATATGGATATAAAAATTCTCAACAAAATATTAGCAAACTGAATCCAACAGCACATTAAAAGGATCAAGTGGGATTTATCCCTGGGAGGCAGGGATGGTTCAATATATACAGATGAATAAATCATACACCACATTAATAGAATGAAAGATAAAAATCACATGATCATCTCAATAGATGAAGAAAAAGCATTTAACAAAATTCAACAACGTTTCATGATAAAAACTCTTAACAAATTAGGAAGAGAAGAAACATACCTCACCATACATGAAAAACCCACAGCTGACATTCTACTCAAAACAGTGAAAAAATGAAAGCTTTCCCCCCTAAGATCAGGAACAAGGAAAGGGTGCTCACTATCTGCACTCCTACTCAACATAGTACTGGAAATCCCAGCCAAAACAACCAGGCAAAAAAAATATATATATACATATACACACACACACACACACACACACACACACACACACACACATATATATATATATTCCAAATTGGAAAGAAAGAAATAAAATTGCCTCTGTTAGAACTAATTAACAAAATCAGCAAAGTTGCAGGATACAAAATGAACATGCAAAAATCAGTTCTGTTTCTATACATTAACAATGAACTATCTGAAAAAGAAATAAAGAAAACAGCTTGTTTACAATTCCATCAAAAATAATAATATACTTAGGAATAAATTTAGCCAAGGAGCTAAAAGATCTGTACACTGAAAATTATAAGACACTGATGAAGGAAACTGAAAAGACAAATAAATGGAGAGTGTTCATGGAGCAAAAGAATGTTGTTAAAATGTCCATACTACCCAAAACACTCCATAGATTCTATGCAATCCCTATCAAAATTCCAATGGCATTTTTCACAGGAATAGAAAAAACAATCCTAAAATTCATATGGAACCACAAAAGAGCTTGAACAGTCAAAGCAATCTTGAGAAAGAGCATAGCTGGAGGGATCACAGTTCCTGATTTCAAAATATATTTCAAAGCTATGGTAGTCAAAACAGTATGATACTGGCATAAAAACAGACACATAGATCAATGGATCAGAATCAAGAGCCCAGAAATAAACCTTGTGTATACAGTCAACTGATATTTCACAAAGGAGCCATGAATGCTCATTGGGGAAACGATAGTATCTTCAATAAATGTTGGGAAAACTGTGTTTTCACATATGAAAGAATGAATTTGCACCCTATCTTACACCACTCACAAAAATTACCTCAAAATGGATTAAAGACTGTAATGTAAGACCTGAAACCATAATACTCCTAGAAGAAAACATAGGGGAAAATCTCCTTGACATTGTCCTTGGCAAAAATATTTTGGATATGACCAAAGGCACAAGCAAAAAAAAAAAGTCAAAAATAAGTGGGACTACATCAAACTAAAACTTCCATGTAGAAAAGAAACCATCAACTAAATGAAAAGGCAACCTACCAAATGGGAGAAAATATTTGCAAATCACATATCTGATAAGGAGTTAATATCCAAAATAGACAAAGAACTCACACAACTCAACATCAAAAACAAACAAACAACCTGATTTTAAAATGGGCAGAGGACCTGAATAGATATTTTTCCAAAAAAGAGAGATAGATAACTAACAGGCACATGAAAAGATGATCATCATCACTAATCATCAGGGAAATACAAATCAAAATCATGAGATATCACCTCACACCTGTTAAAACAGCTATCATCAAAAAGACAACAAATAACAAGTGTTGGTGAGGATGTGGAGAAAAGGGAACTCTAGTGCACTCCTCTTAGTGGGAATGTAAATTGGTGCAGCCACTATGGAAAACAGCATGGATGTTCCTGAAAAAATTTTAAATAGAACTGCTATAGTATCCGGCAATTCCATTTCTGGGTATTTTTCCAAAAAAAACAAAAAATACTAATTCAAAAAGATGTATGCACCGTTATGTTCATTGTAGCATTATTTACAGTAGCCAAGATATGGAAGCGACCTAAGTGTCCATTGATAGATGAGTGGATAAAAAAGATGTGATGTATATCTATGTCTATGTATATTAAAATAGAATATTACTCAGCCATAAAAGGGAATGAAATATTTCCATTTCTGACAGCACAGATGGACCTAGAGGGCATTATGCTAACTGAAATAAGTCAGACAGGGAAAGACAAATGCCATGTGATTTCAATTATATGTGGAATCTAAAAAAACAAAACAAAATGAAAAAACATAGCAAAATAGAAACAGATTCATAGATACAGAGAACAAACAGGTAGTTGCCAAAGGACAGGGGGGTAAGGGGGTGAAAAGAAGAAAAAAAGTAGCTATGCAAGGTAATGAACGCTAATCAGCTTGATTGTGGTGATCATTTCACAATGTGTATTTATATGAAACCATAACATTGTATACTATATATATATATATATATATATATATATATATATATATGAGATAGAGAGAGACTGTTTTAATCCTCAATAAAGCTGAAAAAAACGCTGAATTGAACATTTTTAAACAGCAAGCTTTATGGTATGTGAACTGTATCTCAAAAATATAACAAAAACTCTCATCCCTATCTGACATACTATATATTATGCTATTTATCTTATTTACTGTGGTTTCCCCCACTAGGATTTGTTTGACAAAGGCAGGGATTTTTACCTGTTTTGTTCACTATTATTTCCCTAGCAACTTTCACAGTGCCTGGCACATGGTCAGCACTAATTAGATACTGAAGGAATACGTATATGAATGTAGGGGAACGGGGGAGAAAGGAGGGAGGAAGGAAAAGAAGGAAGAAAGGGAGGGAAGCCCAAGCTGGGCTCTGCTCTGGGTTCCCACTTACCGCCTCTGCCCTGGACTGTTGTAACAGCCTCCGGGCTGATGTCCCTGGCTCCTGTTCAATCCCACTGCCCGCCTCTGACAGGAGGCATGAATGGGGCCGGCCAGACGGTTCCAGTTGGGAACTTTGAGACAATTTTTCTAAAACAAGGCTCTGAGCGTGTACGTTGCTCCTCCATCTTAACCAGGGCGGAAACTGCCCTCCTCCTTTGGCTTCGGGATGGAGTTCAAGCTCCTTAGCCCAGCACACGGACTCCCTCAAGACTTGGTCCAACCACCTTCCACACCCTCCCCCGGTCACAAACACTGCGCTTCCACCCCTCACACCCTTCTCCCCTCTTGAGCTTCCGCGCATCCCGTCCCTGCGTGCCTCTGCTTACGCTGTGTCATGTGGTGTGGCAACTCCTCGCGCTGTGGGACATTCTCACCCAGCCGACCATGAGCTCCTTCTGGCCAAGAGCTGTTCTGTCTTCATTAGGGTCTCTGTCCTCAGGGCTTGGGACCCAGTAGGCATGTGATAAATGTCTGATCATGGAACAGGCTCAGGCTGTTCTTCCATCTAAAACTCCCTTTCCTGCCTGTGTAGGGACTAATTTTGGAACCCCCCTCTATTTCCTGCTTTAAAATGAAGCCTTTTTTTAAAAGTACGCATCTTTCTGAACTATGCATCTAAATGTCAGATTTCAAAAGATGTTGTGAGCTAAGGAGTCCAAGTAGCAAACTTCAAAGCTAGGACTTTAATGGGAATTCTGACTGACAGCTCCTTAATCACAGCCTTTAAATATACACAGTCACTTCCGGGAGTCCAGTATTTAGAGAAGGACTCCTGCTTAACTGGTTGAAAATGTGAACAATGGAGTATAATTCCCTAAGCTGCAAGGGGCCACAGATCAGAGAGAATGTGAGAGAAACTCTAAAGATCCCTCTGGTATGAATTTTATCCTTTGCAGATACTCTCAAAACTGAAAGAGGTGGGACAGCTTGGACAAGGAGAAACAAATATTGTTTGTGTTCCAAACTGATGCACACAGTTTATTTGCTGGTGTTGGGATAATACACTTATTAGCCCGACAGAACACACGGGCTGGTGAGTGGGAGGTGACTCAAAGCAGGGTGGCTAGAAACAGGGGAGCCCCACAGATCCCAGGCTCCAGTTCCCCCGACACTGACAGACCATAGAGGACACTGTTGCCCTGTGTGCCTGGAGCCCACGTCAAAGCCGCACCTCCAGCAGCAGGATACGCTATGTTAGTTGGATAAGTGGGGGTCACTTGGCCTCCACCTACCCCCCAGATGGCAGTACCACATTCGATTTGGCAGCTGGTTGCCATGCTGAGGTCTGAGACCTTGTCTGTATCCCCACAATGTACTCAGCCCGCAAGCTTGTCAAGTTGGTGCGTTTGATACCACAGCCTCAGTGTAGACGGAAAGAGGAGTAGTTTGGTGACATATCAGCCAGGAAATTTAGGACAAAACCACCAAAACAACCATATCAAGTGGATTTAATTCCTGACCCTGCTAATTAATAGCTATGTGGCTTTGACACTGAGCTAGAATTACCAGGTAAAACATAGGAATTTCAGACAAACAACAAATAATTTTTATATATAGGACATAATTATACTGCCGTTTAGATATCTGTCGTTTACCTAAAATTCAAATTTAGCTGGGTGTCCTGTATTTTACTTACTCCTTCTGGCAAATGTCCCCCTCACTTTGTTTCCATGTGGGCAGCAGTGCCTGCTTCAAAGGGTGATTGAGGGTCAGCTGAGGTGATGTCAGACCAGTACAGGGTTCTTATTCTGTTGACTGTTAGGGATTATTATCATGACAAATTGATCTCTTAATTACTCTCCTCTTTCCTCACTAACGTGTCTGCCTTGTAGATATTTCTAAATGTTAAACTTTTGATAAGGGCCAATGTATGTTTTCCTCATGGTGAAACATTTCTTTTCTCACTACAGAAAGCACAGGACGCTCAGGTCAGATGTAAAAAAGGAAAGAGGGCTGTGAGGTGGCCACTGGGCCTCTTCCACGTGAAGGTTCATCTGGAGATGCTGGTCTCCACACCACCGTTCCCTCTGTGGCTATCAAACAGCATCCTTTATTTCTTTTTCCAAGCCAGGGGTGGCTAAGGCATGCCTGGTGTATCTCTAATGCAACCTCCCTACTTATGCAAGGGCTGGGGACGGAGATACTGCCATTTAAGAGATCCACTCAGAAGCAGAAATAAGCACTGTGTGCCTTCCATCCACTCACCCACACGCTTTCATCAGAGACTTCCATTAACCACGTTGGCAAATATACACTTCAAAACAGCTCCAGCCACATTTGTATGCCATTCTGCCACATCCAGCATGACACCGAACTGCATATGTGCAGCGATAATCTTTTACTATGTCATAATGCTCTTTAGTGTGTAGATGGCTATTATCTTTTAGAGGCCCCCATTTAGATTTATGGAGCGAAAGAGAGAAGGTTTTTTTTTAATGTAATCTAATTAATCTGAGTACATTTGTGTGCCTATTAAAAATCACCTGTCCGGGATTTTCCATTTATCATGATTACAAGGGGACAGCCATACTGAGAAAGGGGCTGTCTCTTCATTTAATACAAAATGATGATTTATTATCCAGAGTGCTTTTAGTAATCTAGGGGACAGTTCTGTGTGACAAATCCTCCACACATACTATAGAATTAGACATGCTGTCCTTCCATGAACACCTCGTCCTGGCAATGCCTGGGGGCCATGGCTGGTGGACTGTGGACACGACAGTCCCGTGGGGGTCCCAGCAGGGGAAGGGAGCCCATTCCTGAGATACCTGGCAGGTGGCCTATTCCCTCTTTGATTCCAGTGGCTCTGGACGTGGGGGAGGTGCTCCGTTGGAGCCATCAGTGCCCCTTGGTGGATGCCCCTTTGTGGATGCCCCCTGCTCTGGGACACAAGCAGCAGGAACTTGCCCTGGGCCACTGCCCATACAAAGGCTAGGGAGAAAATTTCTTATTCAACCAGACCTAAGGTCAGCAGTGCCCATCTGTGAGTCTACATCCCCCAGCCCGCAGACTCTACAACTGGGAAACAGGACCCTGACACTGGATTGAGCAAACCTACTGAGACAACCCCAGAATGGGAGTCACTGGGGACCCTGGGAGACCCCAGAGATGAGGAAGCTGACTACAGAGATGCACCATTCTCTATCCAGACCACCCGTAAAGCAACCTGGAAGGCTGAGCCCCTCTCCTCCTGCCTGCAAACAGAGCAGGGTCCCAGGGTCCCACGGAACTGGCCTGGAGCTTGTCACCTACCCAGCAACTCTGGGGAAGCAGACACCCTTCTTGGGTGCAGTGGCCCCTCACCACCCTCCTCTGTCCATTCTGCTCTGGGTGGCTGCAGGGGCTCCATCTTCCATAGCCACAACCCTGCAGAATCTGAGCATTGCTCCACACTCCACCCCACTGAGCTCTTTGTGGCCGGGTTTCCATGAAAGTCGGGGCCTCCTCCCAACCCCAGACTAGATCACTAGGAGATCAGAAAATGAGGAACATTCTAGCTTCAATTGTGACCCCCAAGTCCATCTCCCAAAGCAAGCTGAGTTCATTTTAACTCCCACCCCTGATCCTGACCACTTTGGTAACAGGCAGTTTTCCTAAGAGGGCAGGGGTGGGGTGGGGGGGTGAAAATCCCTACTGGTGCCTGAGATAAATTGAGGTTTGAATGGAGATGATTTTAGGCAATAAAAGGACTTTAAATAACATGGACCATCAGAGGGAGAGGGAGAAAGTTGCTCAGTCCCTGTATTTGCATCAAGAAGAAAGTCTCAGGTTCTAATGTGTCTTTAGCAGCTCTCTAGCACTTCGGGGGAAGGAGGGAGAGAGAGAGAGGAGAAAGAGAGTGAGAAGTCTAAGTCTACTCAAAGAAAAATATTAAGTAAATAATTGTGCCAATAGTACACAAAGACATGATAAATCCTGAAGGTGGAACATAGTGATTGAAGTTTAGGAAACCTCGGTCTGGAGGAAAATCATTTGTTCTGACCCTAGACTCCTTGGGAAGTCTGACCAGGGCCAGAAGCACTGGTGAGGTTGGGAAGAGGAAAAGAGGGGAGAGGGGCATGGATAGGATCTGTCGAGCTGTTTGAGCTATTTCCAGAGAGGGTGAAATTGTGGAGGAGACCTCTTTTTTTGGACCCATTTTCAAATAATCCCAGCTACCAATACAGACATTACCTCTGGCCACGTGGCTGATTTTCTGCACCGTGATGGCTTGGCAGTGCTTAGGACAGACAGGATTTCTCCTTTCTGGGAAGATGATGAGAGAGGCTGAATAGTCATCCACGTGTCCCAGGGATAGCCTTCATGTGCTCCCACAGGCTGGAGTCAGGTCATCCAGAAATAGGTTGTGGGTCGGGGGGTGGGGTGGTGGTCCAGAAATTCCCCAGGTGCCAGCAACCCAAGTGCAAAGGGGACAGAAAACCCAAGTGGTTGGAGCTCTTTGTTCTGTGTGCTGGCTGGGGAAGACTCAAGAGAAAGAAGAAGGAGACCAGAGTGTAGGTGGAAGCATGCCCTCTGTGGGTGGTCTTGGCCTGTGGCAGGCTTTCTCCCCATTCCCGGGCTCCCTCCCTGCCCCACGCCTTCACTCTGTCCTTGTCATAAACAAGCTTGCACAGCATACTGTCTCTGTGCAGTGACTGGGCTGCCTCTTGGGGCCACTGGGCTGTGATGAGAAAGACAGAACCTCTGCCTTCCACAGGTATGAAATGTGGCTTCATTTGGTTAAGCGTCCAGACCACAGATGCTCTGGGTTTAGCAGGCAGTTTTTCCTTTCTTTCCAATGGAAACCCAGGTGGGCTTGCCCTCAAGCTCATCCTAGGCCCTGCTCTTCCCTACACTGAACTCCTGGCCCCCTGGACTCAGTATTGGTATCTGGTGGGACCCTCCAGGCTTCTGGAGTGGGTGGTCTCTGGGCCTAAGTGGCAGACAGGTCACAGGCCTGGGGGTTGGGGGTTTGCTGAGTCACATATAGCTAACTCCAACACGAAGCAGAACACATAACGTCTACCCTGGGAACACACGCTGCCAGGAGAGGGCAGAGAGAGAGGCTGCCAGGACCGGGTCTGAGGAACGCCCTCACCCCTGCACACTGGCAGCAACGACACTGCGTTCCTAGCACAGAGTGTCCTTGGCTGAATGAGGATCCTTGGCATAAATCAGTGTGCAATGAGTTCACGAGATAAGAGGCTTAGGCTGGGTTCCCCTGAGCTGGAGCCTGAAACAGGTTCCTGAGCAAGACCTTCTTTAGGTGGCGGTCCTGGGAAACTGGGAGAGCAGAGCAGGAGTGAGAGAAGAGAAGGGAGTCAGCAGAGGGTGCAGTGATGGGCAGGAGGTTGCCGTGGGCACCTTCCTGAGGGACCTCTGGGAGACTGTGCAGAGCACACCTCAGAGCGGTTCCACGTGGGGGCAAAAAAGCTGGGCACTGGCTGAAGTCAGCTCCTGGAGGAGTTGAGGCCCAGGCACCTCCAGCCTGGCCTGCACGCAAGCAGGAAAGCAGGTTCCTACAGCCAGAGAAAGGCCACAGGCAGAGTCTTGGTGCTTGCAAAGGGAACCACGGTGTGCGTGCATGCAAATGGTGCACGCCGAAGGGGACAGAGCAGGGCGGGGGCAGCATCTGCTCCCACGAGGGGAGAATGGATAGGCTGGGACACTAAGGGAAGCTCTTCTGGATGAGGAAGTGCAATGCAGGGAGAACGGCCCCGGTAAGAAGGCCCCCTGTGTAGATCCACAGGAGGTGCTAGGCATCCCCCGAGAGCCTCGATAGGCAAAGGGATGGCAACATAATGGTGAAATGTCAAGCCCTGTGATTTGGGGGTTTGTCCTGGGTGTGAAGTGTGTATAGAGAGGGAGTGTGTCTTGTCATCTAACGGCATCAGTTGGCTTATGTCTATTCTTGTCTGGCCTTTCAAAATTCTAGGATCCTTGAGCTGGAAGGGAAAGTGGCTGGAGAAGCAGAGCATGAATATAGGAGATATTTCAGAGTTACATGTAAACATGAGCAGATAAGAAGCATTACAGACAAAAGGAAGAAGCAAAGTGTGGGAGGTATCCATGGCAGTGGTCCCCCACCCATCCCACCAGGGTGAATTTGGTTAAGGTCTGATTTACCTTAGAATTCACTGAGTCACTAAAACGCTTAACATGGTACCTAGCACATAGTAGGCACTTAATAGACGCAGACATAGAGAATGGACTTGAGGACACGGGGAGGGGGAAGGGTAAACTGAGACGAAGTGGCAGAGTAGCATTGACATATATACACTACCAAATGTAAAATAGCTAGTGGGAAGCAGCCGCATAGCACAGGGAGATCAGCTCGGTGCTTTGTGACCACCTAGAGGGGTGGGATAGGGAGGGTGGGAGAGAGACGCAAGAGGGAGGGGATATGGGGATATATGTATACATACAGCCGATTCACTTTGTTATACAGCAGAAACTAACACAACATTGTAAAGCAGTTATACTCAATAAACATGTTAAAAAAAAAAAAGCTTAACATTGAGTTAAATTGTCTCTTTGACCTTTGAAGAGCAAATAAAATGATGATTTGACTAAATTCAACCCTGTAATTCTTTTGAGCTCTATTTTCCAAAGTCAGTGTTTTAGCAAAGGACAAACATGAAGTTGAGAGGAAAGAGTTCATGAACTTAGGAACTGGGTTCTTTATACATGTGACAATGGAAGCTCATCTCTAATCAACTAGAGTTAGACTCTGCATCTGCATCTTTAAGAGATGACTGATCCTGGCTCCCTGGCATTAAGTCCAAACATACTTGTGGGAATTCAGCCCATTTGCTGTTGCTTATAGTCACAGAAAGCCTCGGTCAAGGCAGTGCAAATGTAATAGTCAAAGAATTACATCTGATAAATGAGCTTTAAACAATTATTCTTCCTACTCTTTAACATAGAACCTTGGACCCAAAAGTAAATATCTGCGGCCCTAAATTGAGCAGAGACGCAGATATAGTGCAACCCTCCAAATGCTTTGCTAACCCTCGCCAAGGACTTAAGAACTCGTCAATCCTTTGTACAACACTCTGCCTGCAGGCGCCTGGGCTCCCACTGAGCCACCTCCTCACAGACTGTGGACCTGAGTTGGCAAGAGAGCCTTTACCTTCCCCATCCTACCTTCAACCTCAGAGAGATACCAATAGGATGGATGTAAACTTTGCCAAGGAAAGGTCTTAGGAAAGTCAAATGTTATCATTATTAATTCCCTGCTGTTCACCTGGGACGGAAGCCACTGGTGCACTGATGGAGGAGGCTTGACTCCAAATAAATAAACGCGCGTCCTTTGGGCGGATGTCAGGCCAGCTCTGGCTGTTAACTGTTGCCCCCTTGCTGTGGCAGCAGGCACAGCACAGGGAGGCGAGGTGATGCTGGCAGCCTGGAGTCTTCCGCCTCATCGCAACAAGCAGTCTGGAACCTTGGCCAAGTTTTGAAATCTATCCCTTTGAACCAACGCAGACATCTTAATGAAGCAGTACTTATGGAACTGATACCACTAGGGAGATGGCTGCTCCTTTTCTCCATCTTCTATTTTTAATATTTGATCTGACAAATGTATTATTAAAGGAATATTTCAAATCTGATTACTCTTCTGTTTGACTGAGTATGTTATTCATGCATGCTAGGTGCCAGGGGAAATTATACCGACCAGTTTGGAAGTTTTATTATGTCATTCTTTCAAACAGCCCGTTGCCCCAAGTCTAATTACCATTCACGTGCAAGGCTGCAGGCTCTCCAGCTAATCTCTGCCACTTGCCTTAATTACAGTGGCCTCCTCTCCCCCCAGTCTCACACTAGGCCCATCTAGACTCTTTTCCTGGAGATCCGAAACTTTCTGAGAAGTGGTCTCTCTGAATATCTGCAAAGTGGTTTTGTTGTTGTGTTTAATCGACTAGTTGTTTACTGAGCTTCAGTCTTCCTTGTACAGCACAGATAAGAAAGTGAACAGGAGTTCAGAGTGCGCCCTGCTGGGACCTCCCCTTGGGCATGAGCCCGTGCTCCAGCCATGGGCATGGTGTCCACTCGCCCTGAGCTTGCAGTCTCCTGCCTCCCTACTTTTCCTTTTGCAAGGGCCTAACTCTACTTTGAATATCTTGAACCACATGATAAATCCATCCCTCTTCGGGTAGAGCAACTGGCCCTATTTCCAACTCCTTTAATGGGGAGCCAGAGGGAGTCTCTGGGCCCTAAGCAGGGGGAGAGCATCCACAGGGTAGGGCAGAGGGTGGCCCCACCAGGACACCAGGATCAAAGGCAAGAGGCTTAGTTTCCAAAGGCAAAGGCTCGCTGACCCCCTGAAGGATATGGCCTGTCTCTTCCCCACTCTGGGTCCCACAAATCTCAGTGATTTTTGAAAATTATTTACTTTTCCTATAATGGTCAAATAGTAAATATTTTAGTCTTTGCAGGTCATATGGTTGCTGCCACAACTACTTAACTCTGCCATCGAAGTACCAAAGCAGCTATAGACAGTATGTAAACTAATGAGCACAGCTGTGTTCCAATAAAACTTCACGTACAAAGACAGGTGGAGGGGCTGGATTTGGTCAGAGGGTCACAGTGTCCGGACTCCTGCTTTAGAATTTTCCTTGAATCAGGCTAAAAAAAAACTCAAATTGCTTAAGCTTCATCTTAAGCAATTCACATAAAATTAGAAGCTTAATTCCTGAGTTATATATATTTCCTCTAATACATTAAAAAAATACTTAACTGTCAAAAAAGTTTAAGTTCTTTCATGTTCCGCCTGAAATCCCCCTGGAATATGCCAGGTCAGGACAATTGCCCGGTGAGTGTGGAAACTCTGAGTGGTTCTGAGCACACTGCCCCTGCCAGGCTTTGTCAGGCCCAAGGAAGCAAACTCCACAACCCCTCAGCCCTGGGTCTCTCCAGCTCCAGACCTGGGCCCTGCTCTCTCTGACCCCGTGGGTTTCTTTCTTTTGACTACAGGGTCCTAACCTTGCCTTCCAGGCAATGACTGCCTCATCTCCTCGCCCTTATTGGATGGAGGCCACTCAGAGGCAGGCCCTGGCTGCCCTCATGGTGCCCACATTCTAACAATGTAGCATACGATAAACAAGTCAGCATAAACAAACGTGTTATTTTAGATCATGCTAAATGCAATAGAGAAAAAGTAAGTAAGGAAAAGGAATAGAGAAGCACGGGGTTCATTTAGATGAGGGGATCTGAGAGGCTCTCTCTGAGGAAGTGACACTGAGTTGAGAAGGGGAGATGGAGAAAGTGTGAGCCGTGCAGAGAGCAGGGCCAGTGCCATCGAGACAGAGGAAACAGCAGGTGCAGAAGGAAGCAGGTGGGAATGGAAGCCGTGCTCAGGACACTAGAAGGAGCCAGGAGAGCAGGAGGACAGTGAGTGAGGAGGAAAATGGCTGGAGGAGAAATTGGGGATCCCTCAAGGACTTGCAGGTTTCTTAGGTGGGGTTGGGAGGTCTGGCCCTCATGCCAGCATCCTCACCAAAACTTGCTCCCTCACCCTCCTCAGCCGCTGGCAGAGCAGTCACCTGGACCCCACAGATTCCATCCCTCTCCTTCTTACACATTTGTCCAGACGTCACTTTCTAATCCTTAGGATAAAAGTAAAATTGAGTGAAATTTCAGAACATGAAACATAAGGGCACATGTGGCTGGCTGGATAAATTCCCCAGCTGATAGAGGCTGACAGGATCCCACCTGATGGGATTCAATAAGGATTAGGTCAATGTCTCTTTTTGCAGAAAGTCTGACTTAATGCCAACTTGCCACATGACTGCAATTTCCACAGACTTGCAGCACCACAGACATTTTTGATTTCCCAGTCGCTGCCATCATACAAAAATTAAATGCAAAATGGACAATACACCAAAACAGATGTTCTTGGAAATATGATTAATCCCAAAGAGTCTGGGAAGGCTGGGAGGCTGGCTCCTTCAACATGTTTGCAAGCTGAGCTGTTTCTGGTTCCCTTGGTATGTTTGGATGCAGCTTTACTCCATTTCATATCATCCACTGAGCCCGAACCACAGACCAAATGCTGCAGAAATGGGCACCAACACATTCCATCCTTAAAAGCACCACGAGAGACTTCAATCGGTCAAAGGTCTACAAACAGTCCCAATTATTTTCTCTAGAGTGGCACTGGACAATTACAAAAAAAGCAGTTCACCCAAACCCAAACTCCTTGGTGAGAGTCTGCAAAAGGCCTATTGTGGAAAGGCAAAATGTGATGGAGAGACGGGAGGGCTTGCCTCTTTCTGGGCAAGGGGAATTGATCCTCCCAAAGACTCCTTCTGCCCCATTTGTTTCCCAACTGTAAACTGGGGTGTTAGCAGGGCCATTTGTGGTTCAAGTGTGACGATGCAGGTTGCATTGACCATTGACTGTGGAGGGCATCCAGGCAAAGATGTATGTCATCATCATGGTTTTCGCAGGGGCGCCCATCCCATTCCCATCAGCTTCTCACCTCGCCCTGACCCTCCCCAAGGTCCCAGAAGCTCAGCCCCTGAGGGCTCATTTGTTAAGTCTTGTCCACAGTGAAAGGCAAGAAAGAGATCCAGGTAATGATGCTGTTTCCCCAAAGGGGAAGTAAGGGCTCCAGGAGGAGGCTGCAGTGTTCAGAGGGAGAAGAAAGTGGAGCCCAACCTAACGCCTGGCCTACGTGCAGGTGGGGTTCCTGAGCCTGCCAACAGCACAGGGCCAGTTCCCAGGTGGGATGGTCTGTCCCTTGGCCTTTCCACTCCGGCCCGAATCCTTAGATCCTGCTACTGCTCCTAAGCCTACTAGTCTCCAGTTATCCTTGGTCCTGAGGGACCCTCACCCTCTGCCTTTCCTGTCCTCTCTGCTGCTGCCTCCTTCCTTCTCAGCACATCTTGTTTCTAGGCTGGCAGCAGCAGGCTCTGTCACTCTGAACGTGGTGCCCAAGGAGGACAGTATCTCCTAGCCCCTATCTCCACCCCCAGTGTCTCCTGGCTCTGCCCCTTCTGCAAGGGAGAATGACACTCACATGGAGACATGTTGAGCATCTATTTCCTCCTGAAAGAAGCAAATAGATCAGAAGAGGTGACCTCAGGCCACCCATGCAGACCCTCTGCCCAGGTAGGAAGGGCCGGGAGAATGACTTGTTGCTTTAAGCTTTCTAGACAAGGGAGAAACCCCCATGTGTTTATTTGCACATTTCCACATGTTTATCAACATGGCTAATGGTGTTTATTGTGGAGAATTAAGGAGATTTTCACCTCAAAATGACACATGTGTCATACTGACTTGTCCAATGCTTGTGAGGACAGCTACGCCAGAAGGCCGTCCCCAGCTGGGGGTCTGCAGCAGGCTGTGTGGACATATGGTTCAGGACATTGAGAGGATCAGCCAGGCAGAGTGAGGTAGCCACTGGGGCCTCAGGACCCTCAGTCCTTTTTTGTGCTTTCACGTGCCCTCCCTTCCCACCTCCCCAGGGAAGAAAGGCCTGATTCTTAAGAGCACCAACATTCCTTACACAGGCAGTGGGGCTCTAGGGGCACGCCTGACCTGCCTTCTGCAGAAATGCCATGTGGGGCATCCCTAGCCCACCTCCCCCGGCCTACACTCCCCACAGGTGCTGTCCGTCCTGGGGACCCTCCTCCCCCGTGGCCTCAGCATGGCCCACAGCTCACAACGTGTCACTCCTTCCAGCACTCAGAGCTCCGTGTCTGCACTAGTGGGGAAGGCAGGATGGCCTAGTGGGAAGGCCAGGAGCTCCAGAGCCAGGCTGACCGTTCAGTCCCAGCTACACGCACACTGCGTGTGTGTTGTTACTTAACGCCTCTGGCCCTCAGTCCCCTCTGCCAGGTGATGGAAATAACGATGGTGCCGCTGTCCAGGGCTGCCCCAAGGAGTTACTAGATTAGGCATGTAAGGCATGTGGTACATCAACCGGGATCGTGACACGTGGTGTGAAGTCCTTGAGGGCCACGGCCCTGTCCTCTGTTCACGGCAATGAACGATGTCTCCCTAGCACCCAGTACAAGGCCTGGCACATAGTAGGTGCTCACCTAACATCTGTTATAGTGTATTGATGCAAAACAGTTTTCAGGCCTATGTTTACCCCAACCCTCTGCCTAGCACGCTGTTCCCCTTGGCTGGCTTCTTGTCATCCTGCAAGTCCCACCTCCTCAGAGAGGCCTTCCGTGGCCTTCCCCGGCCTTTCCCGGCCTTCCCCACCCTCTCTCTCTATCCCACTGTCTAGTTTTATTGTCTTAATAACAGGGAAGCGGTTGGCCCCTGACACCTGGAGCGGCAGGAAGTCACCGCTTTGACTCCTACACAAGTCCACGGGCTATTCATGGGAAGTACCGTTAGCACGTGACCTCACTGAGGAGGCTACACTCGCAGCCAGGGCCCTGAGCTCTTCCACACTGGCCACTGCAGTGTCTGTGAGGATACTTGGTAGCCCCTCAAGGAAGCGGGAGCTTCTCAGGACTGAGGAGAGTGGAGGAGGCCCATCTCGGCCATAACAAGTCTCACCTCAGCCCAGGTCCCCGTGGAATCTCATCACCCCTGACTTTACTTACTTCCTCCGTCAGGATAGGCTGGGACAAGTGGATGCGAAAACATTCCCCGACACCTTCAGCGTTATTCCTCTGTGATTGCATGTCGCACTTGGGTCAGCCAGGAGGACTCTGGTCCTTGTCACTCTCGGGGGCTCAGGCTGAGGGAAGCCCTGGCCCGCGATTGCACGGTGGCAGAGGCAGAATGTGGCACAGCTGCACAGCTTGTGAAGCTCCCCCAGAGGTGACACACATCACTGCCCCCACTCTGCTGGCCGGAACCTCTCACACAGCCCCACCCCCCCCACAGGGACCCCGGTGCCCAGGGACCGGAAGCTGGGCACGTGTGGTTATAGCCAGTGACCATCAACCTTCCTCTGTCACTGGTCACACTGGGGAACCTAGGGAGGAGGGCAGCAGTGAGAGCTGATCTGATGCAGAGCTGTGCTGCCCAAGCCTCCAAGTGCTCTGCACATGACACTGACTCTGTCACCGTTGTCCCACCTGACAGAGGAAGACACCAACCCAGGGAGGAAGGCCCTCGGCCAGGGTCACGAGATGGGGAGGGAGAGGCAGAGCCTCAACACCAGTGGTTCGACCCCAGGGTCTTTGCTCCCGACCACAGCACCGTCCCCAGGTTCTCATCCTGCCTTGGTCCCCAGCCATCGAGAGACTCTAGGCATGCAGCTTACTTTCTCAGGGCTCCTTCCCTCATTTGTGAGCCTGGGACTTAATTTCTGCCTGATTCACTACTTCAGAATCACCACTGGGTGTGCTGAGCTTGCACAAGGACAAAAAGGCCCACTCCACTGAGAGGTCTCAGGAAAGCTTCTTTCCCCACCAAACACCGGCCCTTGGGGGCTGGGAGGACAGCTGGGCATGAAGTCGCCAGGGGGCCCAGGCAGAGCTGTGTCCACCAGCAGTGCTGTGCAAGTGTCAGGACTTCAGAGGGTGGGGGAGACATACAGTTGAAAGCTTTCTGTTTTGCCAAGTCAACAACCCTTTATAATCACCATCATTTCACCGCAGAAAGGGCAATGTAGAGCGAAAAGAGTGGAAAACGTGCAAGCTCAGAATAAAAGGAAATCCTTTGAATTGGATAAGTACAGCCATGAAAAATCACTCGAGTCTCTTTTCCTCATTTCACTGCAGGTTAGGGCAAACATTGGTGCAGAACAGCACATGCCAATGAGAATGCAAGAGCAGACTTAACCTTGTGGACTTTTAGAGACTATGGACCAGGGAGCTCCTCTCTGGCAAGGAGGCAGCAGGTGCCCAGCCATGAGTGACTGTCAGACTGAGATGGCTGGTGTTCCGGACTCCAGCTCCACAGGTGGGCATTGCTGTCGCATCTGCCCTGAGCTGGATTGGCTGCAGAATGAAGACACTCGGTTCTCTTGCTCCCCTTGCCTCACACACTCTTTCTCTGACCCCCTGAGAGCCCAGCCGTTGACCCCTGCGATCTGGGACTCCCAGCCTCCCTCAGTCTTTGAACTATTCATGCTCGGCTTCCTGGATGAACAGTGCTTGGAGTTTTCTTTGAAGAGTTTCCACGAGCTCCTTTCCTTGTTTATCTGCTCTTTATTAAACGGCCATGAAGAATTGATTCGTCAAAGACTTAATAACCAGGTGCAGTGGACACTTGTGTAATTTAATGACAATTCCAGACCCATCTTTCATGGCAACAGCAGTCCCAGGGCTGCTGCGT
Source organism: Balaenoptera acutorostrata (assembly GCF_949987535.1). Lineage (NCBI taxonomy): Eukaryota > Metazoa > Chordata > Mammalia > Artiodactyla > Balaenopteridae > Balaenoptera > Balaenoptera acutorostrata. Next base: position 44,826,965 of record NC_080082.1, read on the forward strand.
CGATGACAGAGTGGAGACAAGTGAGCCCTTTAGCACTATGCTGATTGCTTCCAAGTCTAGCCTCGTGCTGTCCTCTCTGGCCAGGCTTGGGCTAGTCCTGCAGGGGAGATAGCCATGACTCTGTAGCCAGAGAGAGGAACCAGGAGAGTTCGGAGCTGGCGGCCAGGAGCTGGAATGGGAGGCAGGATTGGCCTCTTCAGGATTTGGCTGAGTGTGCATTTAATTAAAGCACTTACTGAAGATCCCTGAATTAGGATACTTTGATGGCAAATGTCAGAAACCCAAGTCAACTGGCTCAAAATGTAGATATATTGGCTTAAGAAAATAAAAAGAGGCTCATCTCAGCTTCAGGCAGCCAGACCCAGGTGCCTGATGATGTCGTTGGGAATCTACCTTTCTCCACCCTTAGTTGACTTCATTTTCAGGAAGGCCTGAGCTGAATGGTTGCAAGATGGTCACCCAGTCCCAGTCTTCTGCCTCCAGATGAGCAGCTCTGGATGTCAAGAAAGCTTCTCCTTTGTACTACTGGCTCCAGAAAAAGTTGGTTTGGCTTGGATTGGGTGTCCATCCTTGGGGTATTTAACACTTACTAGGTTCTGAGGACATGAATATGAATAAGACATGCTACCTTCTCTCAAGGACCTCCCAGCATTGCAGGAAATACTTGGTAGTTAACAGACATTGTGTGTAACCTGTGTGCAATGCTATCCTCTGTGAGAAGCTGGAGGATTAAGTATGGGGCAAAGCCTCTACAATAAAATTAAAATTTTCCTTCAAGTACATCCTCCAAGGTTCTATCCCAAATCTCTTAATCTAGCAGAGTGGTTAAGAGCTCAGTGTCCTGTAGTTTGACAGATCTGCATTTGAATCCTGGATCTGCCATTTAGGAGCTCTGAGAATCTGGAAAGTAAATTCACCTTTCTGTGCCTCTGTCCCATGGAGATAATAACATCTACCTAATAAGGTGATTCTGAGGATTCAATGAAATGATGCATCATATGGGGCAGTAAATTCAGTGCCAACATATAATAAGAGCTGAATAAATGGCATTTGTTACTGTTGGGTTGGAGTTATGGGGGTTTGAATCTCCCCTCCATGGAGGGAGGGTTCTGGAGTGGACCAATCCAGTACAGACAAAGGGCCAACATGGAGGCAGGATTCCACCCAACTGGCATCAGGGAAGAAGTTGTCACCCAAAACAAAAGGGGATCTGATGCTTCTTAGTGATCTAATCTAAGGGTCCCAGTGCTGGGGAGGGGGTCTAGGTGAAAACAGAAACTGGAAGGGCCTAAAATGGACCTCACAACAGGTTCCAGCACCAAAACCCAGAGTTCTGAACCAAGGAAGTGAGGTAGAGTGGCAACGGGGGTGGGGTGTGGTGGTGGGGTTACTTGGAGGAAGGAGTGTGCACAGATGGGTTACAACTACTTAAGGGGTGCACAGACCACTACCACAGCACTAAGAGAAGCTTCCTCATGACACCTTCCTCAACTGCAACCCTGCGGGAGAGGTAAAGGGGCCGTGGAGGCCAGCAAGTGCCTGGAGGAACTCTCCAGAGGCCCCCCGGGGACCCCCCCCCCACAGTGTCTTGAAAATTAAATCAGAGCCTTGAGAAAACATGCTGAAACTCTACCTCTGTATGGGTTATTCACTCTCTTAAAATACTGTCTTCAGCACAGCCCCTGCCAACTGGATATAAAATCCACCTTTCTTGGTTTGGCGTTCGAGGCAGTCTGCTGCCGATGGGCACAGGCCATGAGCAGGAGGCCTGCTGATGCACCTTCCTCAGCCACCCCACAACAACTCGCACACTCTTCAGTGACAGGGAAGAGGAGGTGGCCCCCAGATAAAACTTCCTCTAAGACCAGCAGAGGCACTTATGTGAATGCCTAGGCCAATCTTTGGGAATTTTTCTTTTAAGGTTTTGACTGAAAAATAATTACAGCTGTTTAGTCCTCTGCTATAAATTAGAGCTTTCACGTACACAAGCCCTGTGAGGTGGAGAGGCCAGTCATCCTGCCTGGGCCCATGATGCAGAAATATCCTGCATCACAGGCGTATAGGGTGAAGCAGTCTAGGGACCTGCCTAACAAGCAGAGGAGGGAGGACCAGGGCCGTGGGCTCAGCTCTGCCTGGGTTCTCTCACCCAGGGATCTGCTCACCTATGCAGCTCCGTGCCGTCTCACAGCCCAGCCCAATCTTCTCTTTTCTGAGCCCATTTCATGGCAGACATTCAGTAAATGTCCTTTAAATAGACTTGAATTGAGGGAAAAGCAAACCCAGGGAAAGACAGGGGCATAAAGTCCTGCTCTTAGCCGGCATGTCTCAGAGTTCAAAGCCCATCCCTGCCCATGGGCTTCTGGAGTGTCTCCCGCCCCTCCGGTCTCCCCCAGCAACCCACCCCTCAGTGGGCCCATTCAGTGCTCAAGGAATGAAGAACCCAGAGGGGGAAACTGCCTTGGTTCTGCCAGGGAAAGAGTACATTTGATAGTTTTATCAGCCTCACATCCCTGTAACAGACCCCTTCTAGGGTGTCTGCTCAACATTCACCCCATTGTTTGGGGAGAGTGCCCAGGCAGTGATGAGACAGGGGAAAGCCCAGGTGGCACAGATGCATCCACCAACCATAGTGACTGGTCCACTCGAGCTCAAAAGGCCCGGTGAGGGCAGTTCATCATCTGTGCTGGCCTGATCCCCCCACGTGAGTTTGGAGCAGGGACTGAACTCACCGGCCAGCCTCTTGCTTATGCGTGACCTGGGAGTATGAAGGGTCGACACAGCCACGTGCCACCCTGGAGAGGTGCAGCAGAGAAGGCCAGACTGCAGGAATAGAAATGTGAAAGAGTTGCAGAGGCAAGAGAGGAAAGATGGAAGGAGCAACTCTTCGCTGAGTCCCACCTCGTGAGGCTGGCTGCACGCCAGACCAGCAGGGGCCTGAGCTACCCGCGCTCTTCCCGTCAGCACCCTTTTCCTATTAAACCAGCCTGGGCGGGTTCTGTCCTCTGCCCACCGCCCCCCCCCCCACCAACATCATCCTGAAGACGAATCCCAGCCACTTCTGCCGCCCTCAGCAGATTTCCTGGGAACACCCAGACGAGGCAGGAACTGTCGTTTAAGTAATTCTGCTTTCCTTTCCACCTGGGTCGTCTGCTGCCTCCCCAGAGCTCCCAAGTTTGGCACCTCTTGGGCTGGGCATAATGTAAAGTCTGAGCACAAGACCCAGCCCCCAGCCGCACAGAACAGGAGAGCTCACGGGGCCACGGCGCAGTGCATAGCGCTGGCTCCTTGACTAATGCTGGACTCTGCCACGAGCACATTTCACCACCTTTTGTACAGCACATTCCTGTGTATTTTAGTCCAATAAACAGGCATGGTTTTTTCTAGAGCCAGTATTTCTTTTGTATTTACTGCTATTGGGGGTTATCTGTTTTGTTTAAAAAATCAGTTCATGAGTTTCCGTCGACTGACTTATTGCTATTGATTTCCACTGTGCCATACCTGCCTCTTCTTCTTCATGAGTGTTTGTTTTGCATCCTCTCAGAGGAAGAAGAAAGCCTTTCTGATGATCCAGGCCCACTGTGACTTCCCTTCCCTGTCTCAGCCTGGAGCCCCTCTCGCTCCACTGAGAACAGCTGTTCCTTGTTCCTTATCTTTGCCAGGAGTGGCTCCTGGCAGGCACCTCGTTGGAAAGGCAGCATGGTGGGTAGAAGCACTCTGGGCATTCCATCCCCTATCACACACTATGTGACCTTGGATGCATCCCTTCTGTCCCTGGGCCCAGTTTCCTAGTTTGCTGAATGAAGGCACTGGCCCACAGCACCTTCAGTTTCCCAAAGGCCCGGCCACGTGGCCGCTCCACCTCTCACGGCTCCACGAGGGTGAGCTCAGCCAGGGCAGGTGCTTTTCCTGACAAACCACCGCCAGCTCACCCGCAGACAGCCCTCACCCAGCACCTCAGCCCAGGCATCGCCTTTCTACATGCACGGCCTTTCTGCATCCTTCAGCGCCACACTGCTCCCACATGTGTGTTTTTGTCACTCTCCTGCCTTAGCTGGTCCACGGAGGCAGGCTGTTCTTTGCTGCCCCAGGCTCCCGCTGGGCCTCAAGCCCTCTTTGTTATGGATTGGAGGCAGAAAAGGAGAGGTTTAATAGGTTGGGATGGATATTCATGAACACTAAAGGCTATTTTTTCTTTTTCCATCAGTATAGTGGTTTTAAAATATATCCACTAATATTATACTTCGACTTCCTCCCTTCAGAAAAAGAAGTCTAACCCCAAATGTGGGCCGTACTTAATGACTCACTTCTAACGCATAGAATGTGGTTGGAAGAACTGCTATATGATTTCCAAAGCCTGGTCATAAAAAGGATAACTTTGGCCTAAATGTCTCTCTTGGATCGCTTGCTCTGAGGGAAGCCAGCCACCGGGTCAGTAGGACACTCAAGCTGACTGTGGAGCTGGAACCATGTAAAGGAACCAAGGCCCCCCAACAACTCCCAACAGCAACCATCCCTGAAGGTGAGCCACCTCAGAAGCCTCCAGGTGACAGCAACCTCATAAAGGACCCTGAGCCAGGACCACCTGGCCAAGCCATGCTGAATTCTTGACCCACAGAAACTCTGAGGATAATAAATATTAATTGTTGTTTTAAGCCATTAACTTTGGAGTAATTTGTTTGCAGTGATAGATAACGAATAATTAATACACCCTGAATCTCCCATGGCAGCTAAGTGTGTGTTGCTCATCTCTTTCCCTGCACACAGAAAACAGGAGAACCCTTCTGTTGTTATCGAGTTGACTTAAGCAGAATTCTGAGCAGAGGTAAACTTGCATTGCTACCCTGTGACCTTGTGTTTTGCCAGTGCAGTTGACCCAGGTTCGGTCCACACAACCCAGGTACATCCATGAATCTACAGCCTTTAGCTTAGCAAGGCTTGTGGGACCTGGGTGGCTACCACAGTACAGGCCTGTCCAAGACTCAGGGTCACCATCCACTTTGGGAGGAGCACCACTGAGTCCAGAGATGCCCCTGTACCAGGTCCACAAATGCTGACACTGAAGCATCCCCAAGCGTCTGAATGGAAACAGATTTCCCTGCAGTGCAGGGCCAGGACTTGAGCTGCAGCCTCTGCTCCGATAACTACAGCTGGATTGCTGTGGCAGCTGGGGGACATTGCTAATGCATCCTGCTGGCTTCCCCAAGGCGGGTCTGGGCCAAAGCGTGTGATGCTGCATCCTTCCCTCCTGATACAGGCTCTGGATGCCAAGATCTTGAAGAGAGTGAGAGGGATCACATTTGTGCTGAACCCAGGCCCCTGGCCAAGAGCGCTGGAGGCATCCTAGCCTGTCATCCTCATGGACAATGACAGATCCATCATCCAAGCAGTGAGCACGGGGCCAGGCACTACCAGGGATGTCTGCCAGCACTCAGTGTGCCCTGTGGGCCTCCCATTATAAGGACAGACACTCAAGTCAATCCAGTTAGCAAACACTGTCTGACCATCTACCGTGTGTGGGGCACAGGAGTGGTGATGAGAGGAAAGGGGAGTTAACACAGCTCCCGCCTCCATAAGCCCCACTCTCCAGTGAGTGGAGAAATACAGGATGAATTTGTGAACAAGAATCGAACTGAGGTACTAGCAGCCTCTGCATCTTCTGAGTACCCGAGAAGTGGGAACACTAAGGGAAGTTCTATGAAAGGGTCTGCCCTTGGCCCAGGCTCTAAGAGATCATGAAGAAAGGCTTTCAACAAAGGCCAACAGCAGACGGCATCACAGAGGTGTGAGAGAGCCAGGCGTGCCCGGGTCTGTGAACATCACTCTATCACGGCAGTAGGTTATGCAGGCCAACAAGTGCCGCCATATGTTGTGAAACAAACAACTCCAAACAACAGGTGCTTGTTTCTTGCTTACAGGTTTGCAAGTTGGCTGAGTCATCTCTGCTCTAGACTGGGGGTCAAGTTCAGGCCTACTCACATACCTCTCATTCCAGGGCCCAGGCTAAAGGAGCAACAGCTACCTGGGCCTACACTTCTCAAGGTGCAAGGAAGGAGGGCAAAAGGCGAAGCCAAACCACACAACTTTTAAAGCCTCCAGTTGGATATGACACACCTTATGTCTACACACATTCCACTCGTTACAGCAGAGCACATGGCTGAAACCAAAATCTGTGGAACAAAGAAGTACACTCTGTCCAGGATGCACCTTGACAAGGATGGGGAGGGAAGGGAAAATTGTGAAAAATTAATATGATCTGCTTAACAGATGGTGGCCAGGAAGTCATAGGAGATGAGACTGGAAACACAGACTGGACCTTGTATGAGAGAGGCTAGCTGGTTGTTCACCAAACTATTTCTCTTTCCCTCCTGGGCACAAAAGTAGACTACATTTTCCAGCTTCCTTTGTAGCTAGTATCCTGAATCTGGCCAATGGAAGGTGGTAGACATGATGGACTCTACTCTCAGGCCCAGCCAGTTAAACCTACCACATAACCCTCCACTCTTTCCTCATCTGCTGGGTAGATATACAGAATCCAGCTGAGGACACTGAAGCCTGAGGTGATAGCAGAGCCACAGTGTGGAAGGAGCATGGCCCCTGAGTCACTGCTTGGAGGACAGTCACCAGGAGATACCCAAGTTAGTCTGCCTTGGGAATTGTGAGTACACTTGTATTGTATCAAGCCACAGAGATTTGGGGATTGTTTGTTATAGCAATTGATCTACCCTACTATTACCCCATGTCACAGAGGCCCTTGGTGTGTGGCTAAGTGGAATTGAAATCAGGAAGGCCTGGATTAAAATATCTGCCCCAGCACTTTTCTGTGGGATGACCTTGAGCAAATTGCTTTACCTCTCTAGGCCTTAATTTTTCATCTTTAAATGGTGATTCATAGTTCCCACCTCAGAAGGTATGTCAATGACAAATCCTGTTACTAAACCAGGTGAGGTTTCTTACTGAGTCCTGGCAGGGTGGCCTGGTCGGCCCAGAAGTTTACAAGAGGCTTTCAGGAGGTGGGAAGTCAACCACATGGCATGTTGAGGGTTAAATCTTCCTGGGGGCTCATTCTGCTTGGAGCAGGGGAGGCAGGAGTGGGGGAGCAGGATGCCCTCCATAGGCCAGGGCTGGGAAGAGCCACACTGCAGGAGGGGCAGGTCCTCTACTTTGCTGGAGGTTTCTGCACATACATTTACTAGAAGGCTGGCAGGAATGGGATGGTAAATCTCTCCTCTCAGCCTGCCACCTGCCCCTGACCCCCCAGTTCCCCCAAACCTACAAAGGCCACTTTGAACCCCAGATGATCGCAGTACTCTCCTCACTGGGCTTTTTGTGAGGATGACATGAGCTGCTATTTATAAAGTTCATGGAGCTATGCTGTGCAAGGGGTTGTTAAATAAATAAAACAAATAGAAAATCATGAGGCAAGAGATGGCAGAATAGGAGGACGTGGAATTTGTCACTCCTCACAAGTACATCAATACATCTACAAATGGAATAATTCTCATAGAGCACCTGTTGAACATTAGTGGAAGACTTCAAACACCCAAAAGGACAAGAAAAATCCCCTCACAACCAGGTAGGATGAAAGAAAGAATTAAAAAAGAGAAGAGGAATTAAGAAAGAACCAGCAACACTGGTGGGAAGCTGAAGGTGAGGGGAGGTCCCTGCACTCAGAAAAACTCCCTCACGGTGGGGAAATCAGCTGGGACAGAAAAGAACCTTCAGGGAATCAAAGGAGAATGAAGTGGATGGTCTATGGAAGGGAGGACAAAGTAAGAACTGCACGCATTGTCTACACCACAGCTCTGTGCATTCCAGCCTGAGTTGTGAGTTGCCTGTTGCAAAGGGGGGCTGGGTTCTGGAAAGTGGGGTGTGGAGAACGGACCCAGGGAGGGGACAGCTGTTGGCTGTGAAAAGACAGCCTGAAGGGACAGGAGTAAAGAGCTCCACAACTGGGAAAGTCTGCGGAAAAAACCCGGGACACCATAGAAGCAAAGCGTCATTGTTGAGTGGCGTACAGGGGCAGAGCTGCCATTACAACCCCTTTCCCCACCCTCCAGCTTCTTTGGCCTCAGAGGGCACTGGTAGGGGCTCCTATCTGAGCGGCTGGGGTCTCCTCTGCCCACATGGGCTCTGGGAGCCTAAGTACCACCCATCCCAAAGCCTCCTTGGGAATCAGCCCTGGGTACCCCTGCCTGGGACAAGAGTCCACTGATGCTGGAGGGGTCTGAGTGCTAAAGCATGGGGTTGGGAGAAGAGATCTGGGGAGAGGAACACTGTTGGCTGCGTGGATACAGTGGAGAGGACAGGAGTGAGGGGAAGTGCAGCCGGGAATGCCCCTAGAGGAAGCATGGTCTGCCTGGAAAGCAAGGCGCCATTGTTGAGAAGCACATGGGGGACGGGGCTGCCACCACCCTCACACACCAGCTCATGTCTCCGTGGGCACTGGGAGGGACTCCCACCAGAGCGAGCACACCACAGTCTGTTCCACTTGCCTGCTGGTCCCTGCTGCCACGGCAGGCAACTTGCTCACACCTCAGTTGTGGCCGCCGTACCCTCTCCCTGGCCTGAGTGAGTAAGTGTGTCCCAGGCAGCTGCTGCTTTCGCTCCCTCTCACCTGGGCAAGGAGTAGACGCCTGAGGGTGGCACACAGACAGAGGTGGGGTCAAAACCAAAATGTGCACATGCAGGGGTGGTGCAACTAAGGAAGAGGAATGGAAATCTTTCTGTGCAGCTGCACAAGCTGTGGATTAAGTCCCTGAGATCGGCTGGGTAAATCCTGCATCTGTGGAATACCTGAATAGACAACAAGTGTTCCCACAATTGAGACCAGTCTAGCCTTCCCAGGACTGGACAAGTACACAAGGGAATCGGGCCAGGTCAGAGTCTGAGCCGGCTCCACACTGCCCACAGCAGGTCCAGAGACCTACCTAGAGGTATTGGGAGGCCTCCTGGGGAGGCGGGGATTGGCTCTGGCTCACTGTGGGAGCAAGGACACTGACGGAGGAGGCCCTAGGAAAATATTCTTATTACTATTATTCTTTTTTTGTTTGTTTCATTTTGTTCAGTTGTTGGTGTTGTTGCTTTTGTTATCTTTTATCTTTTATTTTTATTTTTTACTTTTTTAACATATATACTTTTCATTTTTCTATTTTTACTTTACTTTTTTGTTGTTTTGTGTTTTTTTTCTTGTTTTTGTTCTTTGTTTTTTCTTTCTTTTCTTGATTGTTTTTATGTGTATATTTTATGTTTGCTTTGCTTTTTTGTTGTTTGCTTTTTGTTTTTGTTTTATTTCTCATTTTCTGTTTTTGTTAGTTTAGTGTGAGTTGCAGTGTTGTTGCTGTTGTTTGTTTGCTGTTGCTTTTGTGATTTGTCTTGGATTTTGTTTGTCTATGTGTTTTCTTTTCTTTCTTTTTTCTCTGGCTGCACTGTGTGGCTTGCAAGCTCTTGGTTCCCTGGCCAGGGGTCAGGCTTGGGCCTCTGGGGTGGGAGTGCCAAGTCCAGGATGCTGGACCACCAGAGGATTCCTGGATCCAGGAAATATTAATCAGTGTTCATGCTCCCAGAAATATCCATATCAACACCAAGACCCAGCCCCACACAACTGCCTGCAGGCTCCAGAGCTGGACGCCTCACACCAAACAACCAGCAAGACAGGAACACAGCCCCACCCATTAGCAGACAGGCTGCTTAAAGTCATACTAAGCTCACAGACACCCCAAAACACATCACCTGACACAGCCATGCCCTTCAGAGGGTAAAGACTCAGCTCTATCCTCCAGAGCGTAGGCACCAGTCCTTCCCTCCAGGAAGCCTACACAAGCCCCTGGACCAACCTCACTCACCAGAGGGCAGACAACAGAAGGAAAGAAACTATGACCCTGTAGCCTGAAGAAAGGAGACCATAAACACAGTAGGTTGGACAAAATGAGATGACAGAGAAATATGTTGCAGATGAAGGAGCAAGGTAAAATCCCACAAGACCAAATAAATGAAGAAGAAATAGGCAATCTATCTGAAAAAGAATTCAGAGTACTGATAGTAAAGATGATCCAAGATCTTGGAAATAGAATGGAGGCATGGATCGAAAAGATAAAAGAAATGTTTAATAAGGACCTAGAAGAACTAAAGAGCAAAGAATCAGTGATGAACAACACAATAACTGAAAAGAAAAACTAGAAGGAATCAATAGCAGAATAATTGAGGCAGAAGAACGGATAAGTGAGCCGGAAGACAGAATGGTGGAAATAACTGTCAAGAAGCAGAATAAAGAAAAATAATGAAAAGAAATGAGGACAGTTTCAGAGACTTCTGGGACAACATCAAATGCACCAACATTGGAATTATAGGGGTCCCAAAAGAAGAAGAGAAAGGGAAAGGGCCTGAGAAAATATTTGAAGAGATTATAGTCAAAAGCTTCCCTAACATGGGAAAGGAAATAGTCAGTCAAGTCCAGGAAGCTCAGAGAGTTCCATACAGGATAAACCCAAGGAGAAACACAACAAGACACATATTAAACAAACTGACAAAAAATTAAATACAAAGAAAAAATATTAAAAGCAGCAAGGGAAAACAAACAAATAACCTACAAGGGAATGCCCGTAAGGTTATCAGCTGATTTTTCAGCAGAAACTCTGCAGGCCAGAAGGGAGTGGCAGGACATATTTAAAGTGATGAAAGGCGAAAACCTACAACCAAGATTACTCTACCCAGCAAGGATCTCATTCAGATTCGATGGAGAAACCAAAAGCTTTACAGACAAGCAAAATTTAAGAGAATTCAGCACCCCAAAGCAACTCTACAACAAATGTTAAAGGATCTTCTCTAGGCGGGAAACACAGAGAAGAAAAAGCCCTACAAGAACAAACCCAGGATAATTAAGAAAATGGTAATAGGAAGATACATATCGATAACTACCTTAAATGAAAATGGATTAAATGCTCCAACCAAAAGACATAGACTGGCTGAATGGATACAAAAACAAGACCCATATATATGCTGTCTACAAGAGACCAACTTCAGGCCTAGGGACACATACAGACTGAAAGTGAGGGGATAGAAAAAGATATTCCATGCAAATGGAAATCAAAAGAAAGCTGGAGGAGCAATTCTTGTATCAGACAAAATAGATTTTAAAATAAGAATTACTCCAGAACCTCCCATCAAGCCTCTTAGATAGCCTCAACCACCAGAGGGCAGACAGCAGAAGCAAGAAAAACTACAATCCTGCAGCCTGTGGACCAAAAACCACAGTTACAGAAAGATAGACAAGATGAAAAGGCAGAGGGCTATATACCAGACGAAGGAACAAGAAAAAAACCCAGAAAAACAACTAAATGAAGTGGAGATAGGCAACATTCCAGAAAAAGAGTTCAGAATAATGATAGTGAAGATGATCCAGGACCTCGGAATAAGAATGGAGGCAAAGATTGAGAAGATGCAAGAAATGATTAACAAAGACCTAGAAGAATTAAAGAACAAACAAACAGAGATGACCAATACAATAACTGAAATGAAAACTACACTAGAAGGAATCAATAGCAGAATAACTGAGGCAGAAGAACGGATAAGTGACCTGGAAGACAGAATGGTGGAATTCACTGCTGCGGAACAGACTAAAGAAAAAAGAATGAAAAGAAATGAAGACAGCCTAAGAGACCTCTGGGACAACATTAAACGCAACAACATTCGCATTATAGGGGTCCCAGAAGGAGAAGAGAGACAGAAAGGACCAGAGAAAATATTTGAAGAGATTATAGTCGAAAACTTCCCTAACATGGGAAAGGAAATAGCCACCCAAGTCCAGGAAGCGCAGAGAGTCCCATACAGAATAAACCCAAGGAGAAACACGCCGAGACACATAGTAATCAAAGTGGCAAAAATTAAACACAAAGAAAAATTATTGAAAGCAACAAGGGAAAAACGACAAATAACATACAAGGGAACTCCCATAAGGTTAACAGCTGATTTCTCAGCAGAAACTCTACAAGCCAGAAGGGAGTGGCATGATACATTTAAAGTGATGAAAGGGAAGAACCTACAACCAAGATTACTCTACCCAGCAAGGCTCTCATTCAGATTCAATGGAGAAATCAAAAGCTTTACAGACAAGCAAAAGCTAAGAGAATTCAGCACCACCAAACCAGCTCTACAAAAAATGCTAAAGGAACTTCTCTAAGTGGGAAACACAAGAGAAGAAAAGGACCTACAAAAACAAACCCAAAACAATTAAGAAAATGGTCATAGGAACATACATATCGATAATTACCTTAAACGTGAATGGATTAAATGCTCTAACCAAAAGACATAGGCTTGCTGAATGGATACAAAAACAAGACCCATATATATGCTGTCTACAAGAGACCCACTTTAGACCTAGGGACACATACAGACTGAAAGTGAGGGGATGGAAAAAGATATTCCATGCAAATGGAAATCAAAAGAAAGCTGGAGTAGCTATACTCATATCAGATAAAATAGACTTTAAAATAAAGAATGTTACAAGAGACAAGGAAGGACACTACATAATGATCAAGGGATCAATCCAAGAAGAAGATATAACAATTATAAATATATATGCACCCAACATAGGAGCACCTCAATACATAAGTCAACTGCTAACAGATATAAAAGAGGAAATTGACAGTAACACAATAATAGTGGGGGACTTTAACACCTCACTTACACCAATGGACAGATCATCCAAAATGAAAATAAATAAGGAAACAGAAGCTTTAAATGACACAATAGACCAGATAGATTTAATTGATATTTATAGGACATTCCATCCAAAAACAGCAGATTACACGTTCTTCTCAAGTGCACACGGAACATTCTCCAGGATAGATCACATCTTGGGTCACAAATCAAGCCTCAGTAAATTTAAGAAAATTGAAATCATATCAAGCATCTTTGCTGACCACAATGCTATGAGATTAGAAATGAATTGCAGGGGAAAAAACGTAAAAAACACAAACACATGGAGGCTAAACAATACATTACTAAATAACCAAGAGATCACTGAAGAAATCAAAGAGGAAATCAAAAAATACCTAGAGACAAATGATAATGAAAACACGACGATCCAAAACCTATAGGATGCAGCAAAAGCAGTTCTAAGAGGGAAGTTTATACCTATACAAGCCTACCTAAAGAAACAAGAAAAATCTCAAGTAAACAATCTAACCTTACACCTAAAGCAACTAGAGAAAGAAGAACAAACAAAACCCAAAGTTAGCAGAAGGAAAGAAATCATAAAGATCAGAGCGGAAATAAATGAAATAGAAACAAAGAAACCAATAGCAAAGATCAACAAAACTAAAAGCTGATTCTTTGCGAAGATAAACAAAATTGATAAGCCACTAGCCAGACTCATCAAGAAAAAGAGGGAGAGGACTCAAATCAATAAAATCAGAAATGAAGAAGGAGAAGTTACAACAGACACCACAGAAATACAAGGCATCCTAAGAGACTACTACAAGCAACTTTATGCCAATAAAATGGACAACCTGGAAGAAATGGACAAATTCTTAGAAAGGTATAATCTTCCAAGACTGAACCAGGAAGAAACAGAAAATATGAACAGACCAATCACAAGTAATGAAATTGAAACTGTGATTAAAAATCTACCAACAAACTAAAGTCCAGGACCAGATGGCTTCACAGGTGAATTCTATCAAACATTTAGAGAAGAGCTAACACCCATCCTTCTCAAACTCTTCCAAAAAACTGCAGAGGAAGGAACACTCCCAAACTCATTCTATGAGGCCACCATCACCCTGATACCAAAACCAGACAAAGACACTACAAAAAAAGAAAATTACAGACCAATATCACTGATGAATATAGATGCAAAAATCCTCAACAAAATACTAGCAAACAGAATCCAACAACACATTAAAACATCATACACCACGATCAAGTGGGATTTATCCCAGGGATGCAAGGATTCTTCAATATATGCAAATCAATCAATGTGATACACCATATTAACAAATTGAAGAATAAAAACCATATGATCATCTCAATAGATGCAGAAAAAGCTTTTGACAAAATTCAACACCCATTTATGATAAAACCTCTCCAGAAAATGGGCATAGAGGGAACCTACCTCAACATAATAAAGGCCATATATGACAAACCCACAGCAAACATCATTCTCAATGGTGAAAAACTGAAAGCATTTCCTCTAAGATCAGGAACGAGACAAGGATGTCCACTCTCACCACTATTATTCAACATAGTTCTGGAAGTCCTAGCCATGGCAATCAGAGAAGAAAAAGAAATAAAAGGAATACAAATTGGAAAAGAAGAAGTAAAACTGTCACTGTTTGTAGATGACATGATACTATACATAGAGAATCCTAAAACTGCCACCAGAAAACTACTAGAGCTAATCAATGAATTTGGTAAAGTTGCAGGATACAAAATTAATGCACAGAAATCTCTTGCATTCCTATACACTAATGATGAAAAATCTGAAAGAGAAATTATGGAAACACTCCCATTTACCATTGCAACAAAAAGAATAAAATACCTAGGAATAAACCTACCAAGGGAGACAAAAGACCTGTATGCAGAAAACTATAAGACACTGATGAAAGAAATTAAAGATGATACCAACAGATGGAGAGATATACCATGTTCCTGGATTGGAAGAATCAACATTGTGAAAATGACTCTACTATCCAAAGCAATCTACAGATTCAATGCAATCCCTATCAAATTACCAATGGTATTTTTTATGGAGCTAGAACAAATCATCTTAAAATTTGTATGGAGACACAAAAGACCCCGAATAGCCAAAGCAGTCTTGAGGGAAAAAAACGGAGCTGGAGGATTCAGACTCCCTGACTTCAGACTATACTACAAAGCTACAGTAATCAAGACAATATGGTACTGGCACAAAAACAGAAACATAGATCAATGGAACAAGATAGAAAGCCCAGAGATTAACCCACGCACCTATGGTCAACTAATCTATGACAAAGGAGGCAAAGATATACAATGGAGAAAAGACAGTCTCTTCAATAAGTGGTGCTGGGAAAACTGGACAGCTACATGTAAAAGAATGAAATTAGAATACTCCCTAACACCGTACACAAAAATAAACTCAAAATGGATTAGAGACCTAAATGTAAGACTGGACACTATAAAACTCTTAGAGGAAAACATAGGAAGAACACTCTTTGACATAAATCACAGCAAGATCTTTTTTGATTCACCTCCTAGAGTAATGGAAATAAAAACAAAAATAAACAAATGGGACCTGATGAAACTTCAAAGCTTTTGCACAGCAAAGGAAACCATAAACAAGACGAAAAGACAACCCTCAGAGTGGGAGAAAATATTTGCAAACGAATCAATGGACAAAGGATTAATCTCCAAAATATATAAACAGCTCATGCAGCTCAATATTAAAGAAACAAACACCCCAATCCAAAAATGGGCAGAAGACCTAAATAGATATTTCTCCAAAGAAGACATACAGATGGCCACGAAGCTCATGAAAAGCTGCTCAACATCACTAATTATTAGAGAAATGCAAATCAAAACTACAATGAGGTATCACCTCACACTAGTTAGAATGGGCATCATCAGAAAATCTACAAACAACAAATGCTGGAGAGGGTGTGGAGAAAAGGGAACCCTCTTGCACTGTTGGTGGGAATGTAAATTGATACAGCCACTATGGAGAACAATATGGAGGTTCCTTAAAAAACTAAAAATAGAATTACCATATGACCCAGCAATCCCACTACTGGGCATTTACCCAGAGAAAACCATAATTCAAAAAGACACATGCACCTGAATGTTCATTGCAGCACTATTTACAATAGCCAGGTCATGGAAGCAACCTAAATGCCCATCAACAGACGAATGGATAAAGAAGTAGTGGTACATATATACAATGGAATATTACTCAGCCATAAAAAGGAACGAAATTGAGTCATTTGTTGAGACGTGGATGTATCTAGCGACTGTCATACAGAGTGAAGTAAGTCAGAAAGAGAAAAACAAATATCGTATATTAACGCATGTATGTGGAACCTAGAAAAATGGTACTGATGAGTCGGTTTGCAGGGCAGAAGTTGAGACACAGATGTAGAGAACAGACATATGGACACCAAGGGGGGAAAACTGCGGTGAGCTGGGGATGGTGGTGTGCTGAATTGGGCGATTGGGATTGACATGTATACACTGATGTGTATAAAATTGATGCCTAATAAGAACATGCAGTATAAAAAAAACAAACAAAACAACTAATACTAAACTTTCATTGGGTTATTTGTATGGAAATATGTTAATATAAATGTTTCAGACACTGCATGAAATTTCTAAAAATCTTATATGTTCTGGTATAATGTTATAAGTCATAATCCTAGTTATTACTTTAAAATGTATATCTCAGAAATAACTAATTTTCTTGTCAACTGCATTATTATGAACTTTCATCAAATCTTTAACTGTGGTCATTTTATGTCTTTTGTCATTTACAGACAGTTCTGGGTGTACTCTGATGCTTTTGCAAATATGTTCCTATAAAAGCGTTTCATCTTCAAGGAATTCATGGAAAAGACTCTGACAAGTACAGGTTTCTGGTAACTGACTGTACTGCTGAACTGAATGAATAAGCATTTTCAGAACTCTAATGAAAAACTGATGAACTCATAAAAGTGCTAACAAAAGATCAAGATGAAAAAATTATTAATTACATGGGACTGAGTGAACTGATGATGATGAGTATAATTTTTGTGACTTTCTGTCTAAATTAAAAAAAAAATCCCACAAGGACTCAGAGGCAAAGAACATACAAATCAATTTTCACTGCAAAGTAAAGGAGCTGTTACAGTGGAGGATTACTGGACTGAATGTCAATATTATGACATAGTATGAGTGTGTTTCATGTTTGGTAATTGCAATCATTGTTGCTTTTGTTGTGGTCATCCATGTACAATGCTTGGTGTCAGTCTATTTATCTCTTGTAAAAATAAAATACGGTGTGTGTGTGTGTGTAAAAAAAAAAAAAAAAAAAGAACCTAGTGGCAAGACGGGACTAAAGACACAGACCTACTAGAGAATGGACTTGAGGATATGGGGAGGGGGAAGGGTAAGCTGTGACAAAGTGAGAGAGTGGCATGGACATATATACACTACCAAACGTAAAATAGATAGCTAGTGGGAAGCAGCCACATAGCACAGGGAGATCAGCTCGGTGCTTTGTGACCACCTAGAGGGCTGGGATAGGGAGGGTGGGAGGGAGGGAGATGCAAGAGGGAAGAGATATGGGAACATATGTATATGTATAACTGATTCACTTTGTTATAAAGCAGAAACTAACACACCATTGTTAAGCAATTATACTCCAATAAAGATGTTAAAAAAAAAAAAAAACTAAAAATAGAGCTACCATATGACCCAGCAATTCCGCTACTGGGCATATACCCAGAGAAAACCATAATTCAAAAAGACACATACACCCCGATGTTCATAACAGACACATACACCCCAATGTTCATAGCAGCACTATTTATGATAGCCAGGACATGGAAACAACCTAAATGTCCATCAATAGATGAATGGATAAAGAAGATGTGGTACATATATACAATGGAATATTACTCAGCCATAAAAAAGAAAAAAATTGGGTCATTTGTAGAGACGTGGATGGACCTAGAGAGTGTCATACAGAGTGAAGTAAGTCAGAAAGAGAAAAATGAATATTGTATATTAATGCATATATGTGGAATCTAGAAAAATGGTATAGATGATCTTATCTGCAAAGCAGAAATAGAGACACAGACATAGAGAACAAATGTATAGATACCAAGGGGGAAGAAGGGGGTGGGAGGAATTGGGAGATTGGGATTGACATATATACACTATTGATACTATGTATAAAATAGATAACTAATGAGAATATACTGTGTAGCACAGGAAACTCTACTCAATGCACTGCGGTGACCTAAATGGGAAGGAAATCCAAAAAAGAGGGGCTATACTTACATGTATAGCTGATTCACTTTCCTGTACAGTAGAAAATAACACAACATTGTAAAGCAACTATACTCCAATAAAAATTAATTTAAAAAAAGGAAAAGCATGAGGTAGAAGGAGAAGATAGGAAATAAGGGAGATGTGGGGAAAGATTCAGGACAGTGGGAGAGAGAAAGTGGTCAGATGGACACAGACAGGTAGGCTTCCAGGTGCACAGACAGACAAGAAGACAGGAACAGACAAGCAGGGGGAAAAAGCAAGCTCCTGAAGGAAAATTAGAGAAAGTGACCCAGTGAGAGACCAAAACCACAAAAATCAAAGTAGAATGGAGCACAGACATGGCATTTGTGGTCTAAATACAAAGCACGTGGCCTTCTAAATGGCTTCTCAGGTCAAAAATAAGTGCCCTCCCTGGGGGAGACACCATGTGCCCACCTCCCCTGCTCAGAGCAGGCAGTGGCCTGCTTCAGCAAACGGCTCCAGCTGTGAAAGCGCAGGTGCCCAGGGCGGCCTGGGTGGCTTATGTGCACAGAAAAATAAGCAGGCCCCAACAGGTTCCCCTCTACTCACAGGGCACCCTGGTTCCCACCCATAGCTTGGCCCCTGATCCCATCAAAATCCCCAGGAAATGCTTGGAACAAATCAGAAATGTTATTCAAATCTCTATTTCCAAATGTAGATGAGCTGACAACCTCACTCTCAAGTTTCAGCCTAATGTGATTTCACATGGCAGCATCACACACCCTCTGAAAAGTGTTTATAATCAAGGCACCCGCAGCTCCTTAACTCTCGGGGCACTGCTGGGCTCAGTGGTGAAGGCATTAGTGCACGTAGAGCTGTCACAGGTAATGTCACTAATCTGTGACTAGGAGGGAAAAGGTGGGCTTTCCAGGTTCAGGAGTCCACCCGCGTGGCAAGCAGATGACAGATGAGTGGGGCCCCTCCCCGGGGTCTGGGTCTGCCCAGAGGGCTGGGAGATCACAGAGCCTGGGTTGAGAAGGAGCTTGTGCAGAGACACCGTGGTGATGTAGTAAACACCTCCATTAAGAAATACAACAGTGCTCTGTGAGAATCCAAGAAAACAACTTGCCTGCATCCCTGGGATGCGTTGGTGGCACAATTAAGCATAAACCCCCAAATTTCTGACTACCAGTCCTGTGCTTTCTCACATCACACTCGCTCTTGATTTTATCTAAATGGTGTAATCAATGATAAACACACAGAGAGCTCCGTTTGCTCTTTTTTTTTTTTGCTGCACCATGCGGCTTGCAGGATCTTAGTTCCCCGGGCCCTGGCAGTGAAAGCACCGAGTCCTAGCCACTGGACCACCAGGGAATTCCCCATTTGCTCATTTATAAAATGGGGTTGTTGCAAAGATGATAGGAAATAGTGGATCACGGTGACACACATAGCTCAGTGACTAACACAGTACAAGCACTCAGCAAACGCTAGCCGCAGCTGTAGTTGTTAGTATTACTAATTGCTATTGTTATGTACTATTAGTAACAGTAATAATAATAAGGAGCCATGTGATGTGCTCCTCCATGTGGACTGAATTCCTCAGAACCTGGATCTGTTCCTATTTTTGTCTCTGACTCCAGATGCAACTAGAAAATGCCCTCAGGATTTATTCCTCCCCAGTACTCCTAACAGAACAAACTCGAGACATTCAGTGTGCTGTCACTGAAGAGACCAAAACAGAGATTTCCCGAGAATCTGCTATGAGCTTGACATGGTGCTGGGGCTTGACATTTGTCATTTGGAATCAATTATGTAGTCATCAGAATACCCATTCCACAGATGAGAAAACAAAGGGTCAGAGGGACTATGCATGGGGAGAGGCAGGAGGCTGACCTGGGTCTGGAAACCCAGGAAGCAGAATCTCACCTCCACTCCCATCCACTCCCACCTTTAAGATGCTTCCCACAATCAATAGGACCTGCCTCAGCTGGCAATGTCAGGGCTCCCACGGGGACAGAAGAGCCCCACAGGACACACATTCCCACATAGGTTAGGGCTTGAGTTGGTTAGTGAGGAAAAGGTAAATTAGCAAGGGTAAAAGGAGAAAGACAACTTCCTGTGGGGAGGCCAGAGTGGCTGTACAGGCTTTTGTGGGCACACACATGGCTTCCTGCAGAAACCATGAGTTCACACAAGGACACAAAGAGGTGTGAACACAGACACATGGACACACAAGCATGAGCACACGCAGACATGGGCATGCACAGGGATACACACAAAAACACACACAGGTGTAAGTGCACACCACTCACACAAAAACAGAGACACAAAAAGACACACAGGCACACACACTGGAGTAATCCTGAACCCCAGGATAAAAGCTTCAGGCCCTCAGAGATGCCCTCCCTGGAGGCGCAGCCATGGAACTTGCCAAGCTGACTGGCACGTCTCCTGTCTCCCTCCCCGCCACTGTGCCCCGGCCTCAGACCTGGGCAGGGTGCTCCCTGAACGCACCCAAGCCTCCTTGGTCCCTGCAGCTGCAGCCTCGGGTGCTCCCTGAAGGCTAGCACAGCGCCTGGACCAGGCCACAGAGACTGAGAAACAGCTGGCGGGCAGGTGCTCCTTTCAGTCCACAGGATTCTGTCTCCTTGGCCTTTTTCCCCGCCTCTCTCTTGGAATTTCTGCAAGATCTCACAGAAAAACTCACTTATCTCCAGCCATTTAGATGCAAGAAACAGGTGAGTACCAATGGAGAGCCATGCTCCAGAGCTTGCACATGGTGGGCACCAACATGTATCCACCTGAAGCAGATGAGGGAGAGAAGGAGCCCTTTGCCCACACCTGGGGGAGGGGAGGTCTCCTCTCTGCTGAGAAGCCCAGGGAGTCTCTGCAGGACAGGGGTGGGCCAGGACAGCCAGGGGGACTCAGTCCCTGAGTCTGGACTTCCTCCTCTTTCCTCCCCAGGGACTGGGGGAGGGACAGAGGGGCAAGTCTGGGTGGCCCATTGGTTGGCAGATGGGGAAGTGAGGCCGTAGAATGTGCCCCTTTCACCATGTGACCTCTGTCTTCCTGCACCCCAAGGTTTGACCGCTGAAACAGCAATCGCGAATTTCACACAGCTTCCTGTAAAGCCGTCCCTCCACTCCTGACTATCGGCACATTACCCTAAGCTCACTGCCCCGGCCCCTCACCCACCTGTCAGCACTAGAGTGTGTCCTGCCTGGGGGAGACCCGGCATTCCTCTGGGCCAGAAGATTTCCTAGGAAGGAAAAAGGGATGGAAATGACCACCGGAGAGTTGAAGAATACACTGTACGCAGAGGCACTTGTCTTTTCAGTACACTATTTGTCCCCTCCAGAGGGGCCTGGGCTGAAAGCTCGGCTGTTTCAGCCCTAGGGAGCTTTGTGAAGGCAGGGAGCTCGCTATCAGCTCCCTCCTCCCTCCTCAAGCCCCATGAACCCAGAGCCTCACCTGCCCTAAATGTGCCAATCACATTCATTCAGCAAACATCCTGGAACAGCCAGGCCCTGGGCAGGCAAGTGCTGAGATGAAGCATCCGGCTTGGGAGGTGCACACTGTGGAGGGACAGATAAGACATCACTGCACTCCACAGCCACCCTGGGAGATGTGCATTTCAAGAGAAACCTGAACAAGAACACAATTAACCCCAAGGACTGAATCTCAAATGGTGGATTTGGAAGCATCGTGAGGGAGATATTCATGAATTTAAATACGAGTTTAGGGCTTCCCTGGTGGCGCAATGGTTGGGAATCTGCCTGCTAATGCAGGGGGCACAGGTTCAAGCCCTGGTCTGGGAAGATCCCACATGCCACGGAGCAGCTGGGCCCGTGAGCCACAACTACTGAGCCTGCGCGTCTGGAGCCTGTGCTCCGCAACGAGAGGCCGCGATAGTGAAGAGGCCCACGCACCGCGATGAAGAGTGGCCCCCGCTTGCCGCAAATAGAGAAAGCCCTCGCACAGAAACGAAGACCCAATGCAGCCAAAAATAAATATAAGATAAATAAATAAATAAAAGATTACTATAAAAATATATATATATGAGTTTAAGCACATCTCCCCACCCAAGAGGAGAAGGGAGTTGCCCTCATTCCAGTCCCCAGCTGCCTGACGCTGGCCCTGCACTGTAGCCTGGGGTCAGGCTCTCCCTCAGGACAGCAGGGCACCGTGTCTGCACACTCTGGAGCGGCCCGGCCAGCCTCGTGCTTCCTGCAGAACTGGAGGCTGGTGGGCTCCAGACCCAGCACATCTGCAATGGCCACAGCCATTCTCCCTATCCATCCCCGTCTGGAGGCCATGGGCAGCCCTGAAAGGCTGTGGGCTTGGCAGTCAGCTAGGCCTCAGTTCAGAGCCTGCCTCAGCCACCCTTCCCCTGTGAGCAGAAACCCCACCAGCAATGAGGAAGCTAATAACCAGCCCTGCAGGGCCCCAGGGGTGTTGGAGGATGAAGCACATGTGCGGGCACCGGCCTCCATCAGCGCCTGTCTGATGCCCTCTCCGTCTGCAGAGTGTCCAGGGGAGGGCGTGTAGCCCGGGGGGCCAGGCCGGGAGGACCAGCGAGGGCTGGGCTAGGGGAGGCCCCTGGCAGCCCCTTCCAGACAGGAGCCTTGCCCCTGGGACTGCCAACTCCTGCCAAGCCCCAGCAGTTTCTCAAGTTCAGCAGACTCCAGTGCTGATGAAGTTGGACACATCTGAGTCCATTTATGATATTTAACTATGCAGCCCTTTCCCTGCCCAGCTCAGGAGATCTACACCTGGCTGCTGACCCCTGATAGGGTCCCATGCAGACCCTAGGGCTGTTTGTTGGAGACTGCACTTTTTTCCCAGGGAAAAATGACTCTCCTAGAAAAGAGGGAGATGAACGTCCTACAGTAACAGTGTGCAGGCATCATCCAGAGAAACCTAGGAAGGGTCCACTGGCCCGGTCTCCTCATTAACAATATTTACTACAGGCCAGACATTGTGCCAGGGTCTGGAAACAAAGCCACAAACAAGACAGTTGTACTCTAAAACCTCCATCCATGAGGTTTCCAAGTACTGTCCAGGGAGAAGGGAGGGCTGTTTGGGTAGAGGAGAAGCAGCGGCAGGCTCCAGAGGCCTGTGCACTTTGGCAAAACCTCTGTTGCAGGGCCCGGGGGCGGCGCCTGCCATAGTCGGCTCCTTCTCCAAGGTGGCTTCTCAAGGTTTGCATCCAGGAGCTACTAGAGGTGTAAGCTCCCTGAATGTTGGGACTGCCACAGCACAAGGATCCATGCACAATCAGGCAAGTTGTTGGTGAAATAAAGTGCCAAAGAGCCCACAGGACTCCCATCCCAATGCCCAGGCAGAACCCCAGTGTGCAACACCAGAGTTCAGACCCTCTCGAGACATGCTTCCGTGGTCCTTTTTTTTCCTTGTTCTTTAAGAGAAAGGAAAGAAGGAAGGTGGGAAGGAAAAAGGAAAAGGAGGGAAAAGAGAAGGAAGGAAAGAGGAGAGAAGGGGGCGAGGAGGCGTGGAGGAACAGATGGAGGGAACCACTGAGGGGTACATAGACCAGCCTGTGTGGCTCTTGCTGTTCTTTGAGGATGACAGTGATTCTGCCTGTATTTAGGAAACTATAAGATTTGCCCTCCTCTGGTTCCCCAGGGCTTGTGTTTGTTTTCCAAGCCCATTGGAAAGGAGTGTGAAGGCCAAGGTGTGTATTCCATGGAAGGGCTCTTGCTGGAAGACACCGGGACACACAACTCCTGGTCCCACAGGCAGAGGTATTGACATCTGCTCAGTCAATCTAATTGAAAATGCAGCTGCAATTACTGTTTTGTTTTAAGAATTGCTTTTCCTCATCTGTTGATCTCCAGGCCTGAGGTACTGCTTCTTTAATTATATCAGAACCCATCAGTTCACGCAATGAAATGCCTGGCATGTTGTCTGCCAAGAGTGATATGACTTACCCCTTGGAATTTTCTCTGGTCCAGGCAATACAAGACCTACTGTAATGGATGATTCCTTGGGAAGGACATTTTTTAGAAACAAGGTGCTTCCATTCTCCCCAGAAGACACGAGATTTCTAGAACCCTCAAAAACTGTGAACAGAACAGAGGGGCTGGTTGAAGCCAAATGCTGTGGTTGCTGGGGATGGCCGAAGGACTCCTGTGGTTTGTGCTGGACCCTCAGCGGGTGCCCAGCCACGGGAGGCCTCCCAGGGCCTGGAGAGCCACGCTGCCGGGAGAAGGGTGCTCATTTGTCTGCCCCGGGGAGCAAGGGCATCCATCCCCAGCATTCAGTGAGTCTCCCCAGACGCTGGGATTAAGGATTTGGCCACAAGCAGGTTATGTAGAAGGTGATCCCCCCGGAAGCACTGACGCGGGAGTAGGGAAGGAGACGGGGGGGAGGTGACAGAGTGTGACAACGAACAAGCTGCCGCCTCTGAGGGCTATCAGAGATGGTTGGAAGAGGCCCTAGGGTTGGTCCCTGTGGGTGAGCATAAGAGGCCCCACAACCTTGCCATAGCAGCAGCATTACCTGCACAAGCTGCCCTCGGAAGTCGGCCCGGCCTCTGACACAGGGGCGAGCAGAGATCCCTGCCTGCTGGCTGCACTCCTGTCACCAGCAGGAGCAATGCCAGCAACACGGCACCGCGCACGGAGCCCACGGGCTTGTTCCTCCCACACAGCGAACTCCATCGCTGGAGATGACGGAGAGCAGGAGGAGGAGAAACGCGTTTCTCACATCTGGAGACGGAAACAGGAGGCAAGGCACTGCTCTGCCTCCTCTGCAAACGTCAGGGCCTTCCTTGTCTGGGAGGTTTCCTGCAGCTTAGGCCCGTGTCCATCTCCTTTACCCAGAACCAGAGAGGGAGAACCTCCCCTTTCTCTGCACCCTCCATCAAAGCCACCTGCAGCCGCCACCTCACACCGGAGGATGCTGTTCACTGGCCAGTGCTCTGAGCAGAGGGGGCACAGTGAGCCGGGAGACCACGTGCATGGGTTCTAACCCCACCTCTGTTGCCACCTCACCAGGTAATGACAACAGTTCTCCATGCCTCCCATCTCCCTAAGCCTCAGTTTCCCCATCTGTACTCAGAGTGTTGGGCTCAGGGCTCTCTGTGGTACCCAAGTCTCTGTTTTCAGGGCCCAGGTCATTCCCAGGAGCACCTTCCAGCCTCTTCAACAGTCTGGCCTCTAATTATGAAACAGGAGGAATTGGGGTGGACCCTGCCTAAGACGGCCAGCTGGTGGTCCTCCCTGAGGCCAGCAGTGAGGTACATACCCTCAACGGACCTGACAGCTCCTCAGGGGAGGGCACACAGCCCTACACACAGAGGTGACTCCATCTCCTCCCTGCCCCACACTTCTCACCCAGGCCACACTCACTAGATCCCACACACCAGCCTCTCCAGCCCCAGCTTGCAACTCTCCCCAGAGCTCCTAGCTCCTGATACAATGGCCTGAGTCTGCTTACAGCCACTATGGGTCAGGTTGCCCCTTCCCTGGCCTTCACACAAGCCACTTCTCTTCTGGAAAGGCCGGTCCCTCTCCTCAAGGCCTGGGCCCTCCTCACCCCTCAAGCCTGTGCTCCGGTGTCATCCTTCCTGACCCTCCCACGGCCCCATCACACAGAGCTGCAATCCCCTGGTGTCTCCCTGTCTCTCCAGCCAGCCCATGGGCTCTGCAGGGCAGGAACCGCAGCTGTCCTCCTGACCAGCAGGGCTGAGTGCTCCACTCACATCTCTAGAGTGAACGAATGAGCAAGTGAGAATGAATGAACATTGGAACCTCGGGACCCACACACCTCGACCTTTCATACAACTAGGCCACAGGGAAGGCATACCCTCCCCACGCTGGGCCTCCTGCTCCCCAAGACAGTACCCACGGCCCCGCAGGAGGCCCCCAGGGGGCCCGCCCTGGGGAGGAATCAGCCCTGACTCCCCACAGCTTCCTTCACTTTGCTTTCCTCTTGCAAACATATTCAAATGTTTAAATTCTGTTTTGGGAACAATTAGCCTAACATACGGTCTAATCACATTTTGTCTTCTGATGAAAAAATACACAGAAAACTTGGAAAATGATGACTGACAAGGCTTTATTGTGTTTCTGTCTTTTTTTTAATAGTGTTTTTCATGAGCATAAGCATATCACAGATGAAAAGACTCTAGCAACTGTCTAGCCCAACACCCTCATTGTACTCAGGGGGAAACTGAGGCCTAGTGAGGGGAAAACACCTGCCCAAGTTCCCGAGAGCTGAGATCCAGATCCCTTGGCAATTGCCTCTTTCTTCTCAATAACCTGAGAAGACTGGACTCAATTCTCCTGGGGTCCTTTAAGACCAACATCCTAGGGTTGTGATGTCTCCAGATTCTGTGGCTACAAGCCTTCACATCCCAGGGGGCAAGAGGAGATGGCAGACTGAAAAGCAGGCATGGGTTCCTAGCCAGAGGCACCCTCTCCTGTATCCCCATCAGACAATGGTGTGCAGACCAGACTCCCACCTCACCACCCAGTGATGCTGGAACTCATTACCACATACCCACTAGTCCCTAAGGGGTCCAGATGGCATCCACCAGGGAGATGTAGAAAACCTGTTCGAAAGCAGGAGGACCTGCCACTGTGATGCCATGAGAGAGCCCACTCCCTCTGCCTCCTTCCCAGCAGCCCTGCTTCCCTGAGGTGGTTTTCAAATGCCCAGACAGCACCGCCCCACTTGGACACGGCCTGACTTGATTAAATGCATCTAGGATTATTTGTTCAGCGCTGGTCCCCTCTCCCGCTGCAATATCAAATCCCGGCAGCAGGAACGTTGCACTTTGCTCCCTTTAAGCCTCACTCAGTGCAGTGGCAGTGCGCCCTCGGTGCCCTGGGCCACATGTGCCGGCTGACCGCTCACAGCCAGTACAGTGCAGTAAGCTTGTAAGGCTTTCCACGTTTTACATTATGTTATTATTTTGCTCACCATAACCCAGATAGGCGTTATTCTTCTTGTTCTCACTTTGCGAATGAGAGACCTGAGGAGACTCAGAGAAGGAAGGCAGCACATCCAAGATTGCTCAGCCAAGAGGGCAGGGCAGGACGCCACCTGCTGTGCTCTGCTCTCTCTGTGCCATAAGGTCTAGGGGACTTGGACATGCTCATTCAGAGGGGCAGCTTCCTGCGGACACGTGCCGGGCGCATCCCTGATCTTGAGCTGAATGAAGGTCATTCTCCCCCTGGTGGTGGGAGTTCCTGAGAGCTGTGCTCGCTGCCGTGGTTCAGCAGGGTGGGCATGGGGCTAAAAGGTGACCCTCTGAGAACCATCACCCTGAGGGGAGGCCTCATTGAGATTCCTGAGCCTACATTATGAAGATCTGTCCGTGTGAAAGCGAGGAGGGGGCTCCAGACAGGGACCAGCACAAGGCACGAGGCAATGGCCAGAGGGAGAAGCACAAAGCCTGTCCCACCCTGAGGCCCAGCCCTGCTCTTTCTCAGGCTGCAGAGGCCCCGCCAAATGGCCCAGCTGTGGCCCTGGCAGATGGGCCTTCCACGGGCACTGGAGGCTGGATGGGCACTCAGCAGGCAGGCGCCCTCTCTCCCAGAAGCCCTGCCACACACAGCCACAGGCTGAACCTTCGGCTGACAGGACGTGGCACCAACAGCACCGACCAGCTGGGCAGCCCCGGCTCGTTAGTTTCTAATTAAGAGAAAATATGTGTCTTGACCTTCCTCCCTGAGCCGTTCCCCACTACAGGGCCTGGCCAGTGGCCGGTTATCACTTCCAGATGCTCACGGGCCCACTGCTGCAAGAGAGCCACCCGGCCGGGGGCAGGTGTGTCTGTGCCAATGGAAGGGGCCCTGGACCTTGCAGGTGAACATCGCTGTGTTAAGTGGGCAGGAGTCAGGCAGTTCCTCCCAAGATGATGATCAGTCCATCTGGCCAAAGTTCAATGCTACTGACCCTGTGGGCCCCCAGAAAACCCAGATACAGCCTCTGACCGTGGGAACATTCAGGGAAGAGAAGTGCCAGTCCATGCACGGGGCTTGTGGATCATACAGCATGGAATGCCTGGGGAAATCTGGAAGGCTTCCCTGACATCTGGGTCCTGAAGGATGAGTAGGAGTTTGCCTCCAGGGGCAGGATGGGAGAGAATATTCCAGACAGAAAGAACAGCCCTGTCCATAGTCACAGAACTAGGAACCTTCAAACCCAGGTCTCTCTGATTTCAGACTCAGTGCCCTTAAACCCTGTGCTCTGCTACTATTTATGTGACAAGCCTTGAATGCCATGCCAAAGCCCAGAGGAAGGTCAGGGAAGGGGGCAGGTTCAGATGTGTTTTGGAAAAGTTCTGCCAAGAGTATGTTGGCTGCAAGGGGAGATTTGGAAGACATTTCTGAGATACAATCCACAGATTTTGTAACCAGTTGGATATTGGGCAAGTCCCCTCACCTTTCTAAACCCGAGTTTCTTCGTGTAAAATGGGCTATAGGGATGTGTGCCATCCCCCTGCGCTGCCCACCTGCAGGCTGCCATGAGGAGCAGAGGGACCCCTGGGGCTGACTGCCTGGCCCAGGATCTCTGTGTGCCCTTGGGCAAGTCACCTGACCGCTGAAGCCTCAGATCTGTCATCCAGAAGAGCTGCTGTGAGCGCAGGAAGAACTGGGCCCCGCGGATCACTTAGCATGGGATCCAGCAGAGTGAAAACGCAGTGAGTGCCAGCTGGTCCCCGAGGGCCCTGCTTGTAAAGCAGTGCATGCACCATGTAAAAAGCCACAGCGTCTTTGAGAAGGTGGGAAGGAGCATCCCAATGACAGAGCAGTTGTGTTAAGAAAGAGGATTTAGGGGGAGAAGTAACGCAACTTTCTGCATTTCTAAGACATTTAATGATATTTATAACATTTAATAATTTAAAAATAAGTTTTCAGGAAGACTTACAACATAAGTAATTATTATCATAGAAAAGCCCTGATCTTGAACAGCTAGGTTTTGGGGCTTGCCAACACCAGGAACCACTTGGGGACGTCAAAGTGTCCTCTACCCCCCTTCAATCTCAGTGCTCTCTGGGGATGACACCTCGAGAATGTCAAAATGCTGAAAAGCCTGTCCAGCTTTCTTTGCGTCCTGTCCTCTCCCATCTGTCCCCAACCCAGAAAATAGCACAAAGGACAAACATGCACCATGGGCTCACCACGTGCTGGACCCTGGGCTGAGCTCTCTGTGTGGACTGTGGCCTTTGATCTTCCCACACCCTCTGAGGAAGGGATCTAGTGGCCCCACTAACCACCCAGGGTCTGGATACCGTGGCACCTCCCCTTGTGTAACCCCCTCACCTGCCAGGAGGTGTGAGCTCACCAAGCTGCGTGCACACGGGACTCTGTCCCCAGGGCCCTCACACACCCAGTAAGCATAGGCTGCCCAGGCTGTGGGGCCCAAGAGGAGATGGGTGTGGGGAAGCCATCCCAAGGTGACCCGGGACCGGCTCTCAGGGCAGGAGAGAGTGGGCAGGCGGCCTCCTGCACGAGGGTGGGCAGGGTTGGGAGATGGGGCGCACCAGAGAGGCTGAAGCAGGCAGAGGTGCCGTCCAGACTCATGGACGGGAGGGACCAGCCTTGAGAGCCATGCTGATGGAACAGGACATGACACGGAAAGAGCTAAAAGAATCAAGGAGATCAGCCTGGCTGTGGTATAGTCAGAAAATTATTAGGCAGTGCCGGAAAGGACTGGGAGGAGAAAGGGCTTCTAAATTTAATTCTTGGACTCTAGGACACAACTGATTTGGGAGGCCCCTGAGTTAGAGAAGAGGGCCCCAGCCCTGGCCTCTCAGAGCTCTGGGGACCTGGGAAGCCTCGGAGCCCACGGAACCACCACTTCTTCCATCCTTCAAGCCAGGTCATCCCTCCCCAAACCTCAAGCTATGTGACTGTGGCCACGGTGGCCCTCCAGGTAGGGGTGATGAGAAGAGCTTTCAAAGACATAGAAGTCGGCCACACAGGTGCTCACTGACACACAGACACACACACACACACACATGCCCGTGCATCATCTGCTATTAACCGAGACAACAAAGAGATGGCGTGAAATGCAGCCAACAGATGGGAGCCCACCGAAATGTCAGCCAGAAGAGATAGCCCACATCAGGAAAACAAAATTCCAGCTTTGCAAAATCCTTTCCTCCTTCCTCCCTCCTCCGAGAAAAATTCCCATGAAGGCTCCTGGAACTTTGGCAATCCAAGATGATTTATTTATTCAGGACCACCACACCATCGTGCATGTTAAGTACAAAAAGGAAAAATGCTTTTGGATTTGGAAATGGGGTTGCAGTCACAGATGGTGCCTGAACATGCATAAATTCTGTTGCTGTGTGAACAGATGGAAACTTGACGGAAAAAAATTTTTAAA
Source organism: Balaenoptera acutorostrata (assembly GCF_949987535.1). Classification (NCBI taxonomy): domain Eukaryota; kingdom Metazoa; phylum Chordata; class Mammalia; order Artiodactyla; family Balaenopteridae; genus Balaenoptera; species Balaenoptera acutorostrata. The sequence continues at coordinate 44,857,283 of NC_080082.1, forward strand.
CTTTAGCATTCATCTGCCAGACTACTGCCGGGCTGGAGAAGAGGGAGTTCGCCACTTGACTGGGAGAGTCTTGGTCTTCCAATCTGTAGGATGGGGTTGAGAAGTTGTGCCATGTTCAATGGTCAGTCCAACCTGGTTTTGATTCCTGGCTCTGCCATTTACAGCTGGGGGAACTTGGCACGTTACTTAACCTCTGTGACCCAGGTCCTCCTCTGAACAAGAGGATAATGGGGAGGGATCCCAGGATTGCTGTAAGAACCAAACCCCATGATGTATACAGAGCATGCATTCACGCCCACCACAGAGTGAGGACCTGATAAATGGCAGCACCGGCTGGGAGGTGTGGTGGGGCTCACTTGCCAGATAACACCTGAGGGAGCCTGGATGGGAAGCTGAGACACCAAGAAGGCTTGTGGTTGACCCCACAGGAGAGGCTGGGGAGAGACAGAGGACATAGCAGCTGCTTCTGGACAACATCTCCTTTCCAGAAGACTCCCGGGGTCTGGGCAAGATCGCATTAGGCGAGGGTTGGTGGGCAGGCTCAGTAAGACCTTGGGAAGGGGGAGGACAATTCAAATGGAAGGTCCTGTCCACACGGCCTCACCCTCACTCCAGAAGCAATTCAGTCCTCAGTTTCTGCCCCACGGCGGGAGTCCATCTGTGATAGTTTGATTGCAAAAATGGCCATAATTCATCATCCCTGCCCGCCTCCTTGTCCCTTGTCAGGTGATTCATCAAGAGTTGGGGTCTTCCTGTCCAACCTGGCCTTGTGACTTGCTTTGGCTAATAGAATGCAGTGTAAGTGACAGTGTGTCCATCAAGGCCAGGCTGCCACTCTCTTTGGCTCCTCTTCCCCCTCCAGAACAAGCCCGGCTAGCCTGCTGGAGGAGAAGACATGGGGAGCACAGCCAAATTAGCCCCAGGCTCCCAGTTGAGGACCCAGACATGGAAGATCAAGGTGAAGATCAGCAAAGTTGCCTAGCCAACCCTCAAGTAACCACAGGCAACTGAGTGAGCCTGCCAAGCAAAGCTTGGGTCAGCAGAACACCGGGTGAAGCCACTGACGCGTGGGCAAAACTCTGCACTTACAGTTGTGTGCCACAGAGGTTTGGTGGCTGTTTGTTATGTGGCGATAGACATTGACCCATCCTCTTCCACCAACCTCACACTCCAAACCAACCACCTTACTCTGCAGAGAGTGGGAGGAGGGGAGGGTCTCAGTACAGACCCAGAAATGTGATTCAGAATTCAGAAACTGTCAACTCAAGGGCAAGGAGCTCTCTGCTTCACACACCAGGGCGCCAGCCCAGCAGCAGAAGGCCAGGTCACAGTGGCCTGAAAGCCCCTTTCCCGGCACAGCTAGTCCACCCTGATGAGTGATGGAGATGCTCACCATCTTCAACATGGGATTAGTCGGGGGTCCTGGTCCTCAGCTGCTAGGCTGGCTCCACAGAGAGGGCAGCCCCGCCCCCCAGGTCCCACAGTGGAGGGGAGCCTGAGCTAGAGACCCCAGAGCTGGGCAGGAAGGTGGGTCCCAGCAGAGTTCTCCTCCCAGTCAACCCTGCTGACACTCTCCCAGGAAACCCTCTCACCAACCACCGCTGCGTGGCGTCTGTGCTGGTGCACACTCCAGATGACTTTAGCTCCAGGGGCCCACTAGGGCCCTGGCTGATGTTAAGGTAAAAACAAACAAACAAACTAACTAATGACACTGTTAAAGATGGTAAGGGAGGGCTTCCCTGGTGATGCAGCGGTTAAGAATCCGCCTGCCAATGCAGGGGACATGGGTTCGAACCCTGATCCAGGAAGATCCCACATGCCGCAGAGCACCTAAGCCTGTGCACAACAACTGCTGAGCCTGCGCTCTATAGCCCATGAGCCTCAACTACTGAAGCCTGCACGCCTAGAGCCCGTGCTCTGCAACAAGAGAAGCCACCGCCATGAGAAGCCCGCGCACCGCAACAAACAGTAGGCCCCGCTCGCCGCAACTAGAGAAAGCCCGTGCGCAGCAACAAAGACCCAACTCAGCCAAAAATAAATAAAAAAATTTATTTATTAAAAAATAAATAAAAAACAAAGATGGTGAAGCAGGCTTTATTCAGGACCATTGCAGTACGTATAGGGACCACTGCAGTGGGGCTTTGCAGTCAGGGGAAGAGGTTGGGCTCAACTCAGAATACAGCCTGCAAGTAGGAGTTAATAACCAAGGAGCAGGTGGAGATCAGTGGATGGAAAATTACTAAGAGGACACATCAGGGGTGGGGGAGATTCTGGCTAGAATGATCTAAGAGTGAGAGACAGGCCAGAGTGATCAGACATCACCTTTGGGAGCAGGGGAGGTGAAGAACCTGATTAGGTATCCAAGGTGATCAGATATCACAGGTGGGAAGTTCCTGTTAAACTTAGCAGGATTCTTGCTAAAACTAGATTCTAAAAGGAAGTGCACAGATGGGCCTAGGAGAATGTTCAGGAGCCTGACTAGACTTTGATTAAGCAAAGAATCTTTGTCACTGACACCACCCTGAGTGGCTGTGGCCCATGGAGGTGGCAGGGCATGCTGCCCATCAGGGTGGCTGAGTCACACAGCATGGTGAAGCAGAGTTAAGTTCTGAGGGCCCTGCCCATCCCCAGCTCTGGGCAGACCCTCCAAACCAGCCCCTCATGTCCTTCTGAGGCCTGATGCTCCAGGGAGGCGCCCCAGGAGAGACTCCCAGCACAGAAAGAAGGGCTTGTCTTCTCCTCCCATCCACTCTGCTTTTAAAACTGTCCATGGCTTGTCTTATCTGAAAATATTTCCCAGAGAATCTTGCTTTAATGTTCATGAATTGTGAGTAACTTTCCTCTTGCTACATTCAACTTTCAGACCTCCACAGTTTATGGAGAGTCTCACTCTTCAGAAACACACACACAGGATGCTTTCTCAGGTGCGGTTACCTCTGTCTGGAATGCCTTTCTCCTACTTTTCGATCCAGCAAACTCCCACTCATCCTTCAAGACCTCACTAATATGACACCTCTTCAGTGAAGCCTTCCATGATTTCCCTGGGCAGAGCTCATGGTATTATCTCCTGGGCTTTCTGAAACTTGGGTTGTACATCTCCTCAGGTGCTGACCACAGGTTAGCAAACTACGGTTCGTGGGCCAAATCCAGCCTATCCCTTGTTTTGGTAAATACAGTTTTATTGGAACAGAGCCTGGTCCATTTGTTTATATACTGTCTGTGGCTGCTTTCCTGCTACAATAGCAACAAGACCATCTGGTCCACAAAGCCAAATGTCTACTATGTCATCCTTTACAAAAAGTTTGCTGACCCCTGCCCTCGACTATGAGCCTCTCAAGAGCTAGGACGAGGACAAAGACTGCTTGCCTTTGTCCTGTAGCCCTGGCCGGGAGGAGGCACAGAAGGCACTTGATAAAAATTTGCTGAATTAATGAACAGATGAGTGAATGAATAAGTGAATGGAGATGTTATGGGTGCATCACAAAGCCCATGTTTACAATTTCATGCATGGGACTAGTTTCCCAGAGGGCCCAGTGGAACTTTCCACCAACCCCACATGTCTCAGGGTTTCAATGTGTGCCACCAAGAGGAAAGAATTCCAGGTTTCAAGAAGTGTGGGCAACTGTGATGTGCTGGACATCGCTCTGCCCCATCTTTCAGCTCACATTTTCGCTCTATCTATAGCAGGAGCAACCAGCTGCCGACAGGGGTAGCTGGCAGCACCTGCTTCCGTGGCCCTCCACATCACTTGCTCTCTGTTCTGGGCCCTCTGCTTCTGCCCCCTGGGATGCCCAGGAAGGTTCTCGGCCATTCTGGGGCATACCCATCCTTGGAAATGCAGGGTAGTTAACACCCCCAGCAACTCCTGGCCAGTGGGTGATGCACATCCACAAATGAATTCTTTCTTCCTCTGATGTCTCAGGTGGGCAACTGATGCATGCCCTACACAGCACCTCAGAGGGTCCCCAGGAGAAAAGAGCCCCAGTTACACATAGTGATTTCCCTCCACCCCTGCTTCACCTTTCCCAGTGAGCCACTCCTCTTCCCTGGAATCACGGCCCAAAAATAAATCACCTGCACAGAAGCCATCAGTCTTGGCCACACAGGTGAAGCAGCCCTGCTCTGGCCGCAGTGGAGCAGGTAATCAGGACCTTCAAGCATTTAATGCTTCGGAAGTCTCCAAAGGGGACACATGGTACACTGGCTTCCTGAGGGTGCAGCTACAGGGTACCACGTGCTGGGTGGCTGAAAACAACAGGAATGCATCCTCTCCCAGTTCTGGAGGCCAGAAGTCTGGTATCAAGGTGTCTGCAGGGCTGCACTCCTGCTGAAGGTTCTAAGGGAGGACCCTTCCTTGCTTCCTCCAGCTACTGAGGGCTGGCTCAGGGTTGACCGTGCAGCCCCAATCTCTGCCTCTGTCTTTCCATGGTTTTCTCCTTTCTCTTATGACCCCAGTCACTGGATTTAGGGTGTGTCAACATTGCCCCAAAAGGCTCCAGGGAGAGGGAGTTTCCAACTCTCCAACCAACCCGCTGGGGGCTTTCAGGACCATCCTCCACAGGCCAGATACTAATGTCCCCCGGCGCTTGGCTTGTATTTCTCTTGAGGAACTTAATTTGTCAGCAGGTGATGAAACTGTCCTGTGCGGGATGTGAGACCCCAGGCCACAGCCACCAGGACTTCCGGAGCTCTGAACCTCCACGTCAGGGGCCAAAAGCTCTCAGTAAACCACTTCTAAAGGAGCAGGTGACCTTTGGCACAAAGGCGGGCACAGACTCCCTCCTCGTCTGGCCTCCCTGACCCTGGACTTCCCTTGCAGCTTTCCCTGATTTCTCTGGTCTCCAAAGAGAGGGCCTCCACCACAACGCACCGAGATGGAAAAGGAAAGCTGGGACCCTCAAGCCCCCGGGGAGTGAGCGTTCCCTGCAGGGTTTCCTTAATGATGGTCGAGGGGGAGGTGTCTGGTCCTCCCCTGAGCCTCCTCCAACCCCTGAGACCAGCACAGTGTCTAGTAGACAGCAGGAGCTTAACATGGACTTGCTGAATCATAACCATGTGGCCTGCCGACCGTGCATGGTCTAGGCTCTGCCTCAGGAAGCATCCAGGAGCTGGAGCTGTTGGCCATGCTCATGGAAGAGACTCTGAGTCAGAGGAAATGAGACATTTTTGTTTGATTGGATTTTTACTCCTGGCTCAGTCTATAAACAGTAAACATTTAATTTCTTGTCTCACAATTACATTAAAAGGCAGATAAACCCTGATAAGCCTTCATCTGGCATTTCGGTTTCTGATCGCCCTTTATCCTCTCTCTTACACACGTGTGCACACACAGTGAGTTTCTGGGGCAGGCAGGAGAAGACCGGGTGGGCACCCTGTCTCACTTGCCATCTCCGGCAGAGCGCCCAGGTCCGGCCGTGGAGCACCCTGCTCGACGAGGCAGGGCAGCAGGGCCAGTCATCTCACCCCTTTGGCCCAAGCTCTGGCTGGACCCTGACTCGTGGGACTTCTCAGGACCTTTGGTATATTCAGTGCTCTGCAGCTCTCCATATGGGGAGCAGCTTTTCCTAGATGTCATTAACTGTAAAAGGCCCAGCCCATCTTAGCCAATAAAGGAGGAGACAGGAAGCAAGGCCCCATCTGCCTCTGCAAAGGCCAGTGACATCCTACTGTGACATCTCTGTCCTGCCCTGTGAGAAGCAGCGGGGGTGCTGAGCACAGTCAGGGGTTCTCTTACCGGGGTTGGGGTCCTCCCGAGGACAGCCAGACCTAGAGGAAGCTCAAGCCACCACAGAGGGGAGAGACACAAGCTGCAGAGTCAGAACATCTGCTTTCTGAACACCACTCAGGTGCTCACCGGCTATGTGACCTCAGCTCAGCCCTCACCCTCCCTGGGCCTCAGCCCCCAGCCCCCAGGATACAAGCACAGCAAGATCAGATCTGCGGCCACATTGAGTCACTTCCTTATCACCAGTGACTGATGCCTTGGGAAACAACCCCACAGTCTTTGGCGCACATTCCCTGCCCCTCCTGGGGCAGGCTGCACCATGGTGGGGCCACTGTAGCCTGCTGATGGCAGCTCAGTGGCCCAGTGCAGGGCTGCCTGTACCAGCCCAGAGCCTCCTTCTCCTTGTCCCATGGCTCACAAATGCAGGTCTTGTTTCACTTTCCATAAAGAAATATCCAGTCCCCGCCCCCAGCCAAGGACCCTCTCTTCCCAGGACCTCCCACAGGTCTTTCCCTCCTCCCTTCATGCATCTGGCCTTTCCCGGAATGCTAGTCCAAAGCCAGGGAGAGTCCAGGCTCCCCCTGCCAGGCTGTGCCCAGGGCTGTGCACATGAGCACCCCAGGGAACGTGCATGCCCGGAGGCGGGGTTGTTATCTGTCCCTGACTCCTCCGTCGCTCTGGAAGCTACCTGCCCTCCAAAGAGGGAGCCATTCTTCTCCACAGCATTCCTGGAAGGCCTGTGGCCTAAGCCAGACCAATCAGGCTCCTTCCCTGAGGCTTTTCCACCAGTACTAAGGAAGACAGGGCGCCTGTCTGCCCCTTCCAGCTTATGGCCGGGAGCTCGAGGCGGTGTGCCCAAGGAGAGCCACGCTGCCACGGGGGCAGAAGGAGAGGGAGGAGGGGCACCCAGTGCCGTCCCATGTCTCTGAGGCTCAGCTCCCCCCCGACCTTGCATCTAAGCTTACTCACCTAGGGCCCTGCTGCTCTCAGGGATCTCAGGCCACCCCCGAACACCTTCACCCTCCTGCCTCTGCCCAACAGGGAAGGGCCCTGGGGCCAGGGCGTGGGGGGGCCAGTCTCAGCAGGGAGCCTCAGACAAGGTTCTTCCCTCTCAGGCACAGCTTCCCCATCAGGAAAATGGCCATATTGCACCGGGTGGTCCTCAGGTGCCTTCCACACCCAGCGGGCAGCACAGCGTGCTGGTCGCAGCTCAAGCACCCAGCCAGGGCTGCTCAGGCTCCCCCACTTCCTGCTGTGGGGCTGGGAGTAAGAGGCTTGACAGCTCTGAGCCTCTGTTTCTTCCGTTATGAACCTCAGATGGAGTCAGGAAGATGGGATGAGCGGGGGCTTTCCACATGCTCAGCACAATGCCCACTGGTGCTGAGACCCTGGCATGGAAAGCTGTTATCTCCCTGGCTCCCCCATACTCTGAGTATAAACCCCCATCGTGAGCTGGCAGCTCCCTCTTTATTTGGTTTTTATATGAGGGATAGAAAATCATCAGGGCTGACATCAGGCTGAGGTCTGGGGCCTCCTATTTCCCAAATAAAGAGCTGAGACTCTAAGCTAGTAATGACTTTTCCATTCAACTGAAATGGCCATGGGAATATTAAAAACCTATTCCCACCCTGATAACCCCACCAACATGCATGAGCACATGCGTGCATATACATGCTCACACACATGCTATCAGTACACACTCTCACACATGTGCCGTGTGTTTACACACATATCTACACACTCACGTACACATGTGCTCACACATGTGCATGTTCACACACCCACACATTCACACACATACTCCCACACTCACATGTACAAACATGCTCACACACAGGGGTACACACACAAATGATTACATATGTACATACCAACGCACTCACATGCACACACAACATACACATGTATGCACACAAACACTTAAGTACACACACCTCCCCCCTCCTCTCCACTCAGAACATATTAGTTGCCTTTTCAGCTCAGTAAATCCCCTTTCTAAGCCCTCAGATGGGGGCGGGGGGTGGACATGATCACATTGAGATTTTATATGCCGAGTCCCAGCCCTGGAGTCAGTTTTCATGGCCAAGTTATAGACCTCTGCGATGGGAGTTTGTGGTGGAAGTGCAGACATAAGCTCAGCAGAAGAGGGGCAAGTGGGGCTGTGCTGGAGCAGCCTGGGGCAAAGGAGAGCCAGGCTTCAGCCCGTAACTCACAGGACACCCAGCATTGGAGAATTATGAATGTGAGCCCTGATGATTTTATATCCCTCATATAAAAACTATTATATATTCTTCTAATGTCTGGTCTCAATTTCCTCTCAAATGAATGGAATTTCCATCCTATAATATATGGATTTGGTGTTCTGCTTGTGCTCTCCAAAAGCACAAAAGAATCTGCATACGCTAGCTTTCCCCATCACAGGGGCTACCGCCACCCCGCTGCCACACACACCCCTTATTTTCTTCATCACTTCTTTATAAATCATGACCTTTCTGGTTGTTCCAGCTTCCTGCAGAAGTGCTGGACTTGCTCAGAAGGTGGGAGTAGGAAACTGCAACTCCCACTTCCGAAGGGAGGTGGGGGTTCCCTTGTCCCCAGAAACTCTGATTTTGTGGCCAAGAATGGCTGTCAGAGCAAGGGGCGACGAGCAGGGCTGAGGCAGAGGGTGCGACTGAGTCATTTCCCCTCAGATCTGGGTCCTGGGCAGGGTGGGCTTTCAAGGTGAAAGGTGGGGCAGGAAGCTGGCCAATCCCACAGGGACTTAGTAAGTAGGGTGAAGTCCTGGCAAGGCCAAGAGCAGAGCAACTCTGTTGGGTCAAGCGTCTCCCTCTCAGCCGTACACCCCATCCACAGGGGTGCAGGCCCACGCAGGCCCTTCTAGGAAACCTTTCAGAATGACCCATCGGCCCCACTGCCACCCCGTCCACAACTGGCCCCATGTCCTTCTAGACTAGGGGTCGCAGACAGGCAGCGAGGACCCATATCCAGCCCATGGGTAGGTAGCCTTTATCTTGTGTATTTTATTTTTAATCATTGGAATCCACTGACAACATTTTAGAATTAGATTTTCACACATAGATTTTTACCTTCTTTTGGAGAAGAGGCTCACATTCCTACAGGGCAACATCTGGCAGGAGTGATACGGCAGCCACCCCACTCCCCGCCGCCACACACACACGCACACACACACACACACACACACTCACACTCACACTCAGTGCCCTTGGCGTGTGACTTCTTATGGTGTGGAAGAGCCCATCGGGGCCTCATGTGCTGCAGCCACCCTGCCCTACCAGGCCTGACACAGAGCCTTCCCAGTGCTCACAGGAGCCCCAACCTCATGACCCTGTGTCTCAAGAAGAGGACAGCTGACCCGGGGCTGGCACCTCTGCCAGTCTATTCTAGACACGACAGTGCCCAGCTTCTCACTACCGTCCCTGGAGACTACCTGCAGCTTCCACAGAGCCCTGCTCTCCTGCCCAAGAGCCCAGGAAGGAGGGGCAGGCCCTAAGGCCATGGGCCAATCTCTGCCCCAACTCCTTCCTTCCCTCCCTCTCATGAAAAACAGCACTCAGCGCTCACCAGTGTTCTGAGGATGTCCAGTGTCATCCCACTTCACCCAGACAGCAGCTGTGGGGAGTGGGCGTGGCCCGGACAGTCTGATGAGCGGACACTCCTGGGAGGCCTCCAGCCCCAAACATCCCCCTGACCTGCACATACTCTCGCTTTAGGGTTAAGTGTTGCTGCCTTCCTCTCCTTCACTAATGGCGTTGGACCTTGGGGACAGGGCTGCCCCTGCTATACGCAACTGGGTTGGGGACACCAATGTTCAAGCAGGACACACATGTTAGGTTTTGGACAAACTTGCCCAGAGTGTCAGAGGGAGGCCATTCTCTGACACTCTGCAGGACTGAACACAGTCACATGATGTCTAACTGCGAGAGGCTAGGATTACACTTCTCCATGTGCCCAGGGGGAGAAGCAGGCTGGAAACAGGCAGCCACAGAGGGTCACCCAGCAAATCAGAAGCACTTCTGTGTCTGGGACTCCAGTCCCCTCCCTCCAGGCCCAGACCCGGGGCTCTCTGCAGAGACTTCCTGCCACCTTAAAAATGCTTTTGAGAGGAGTGACGCCATATATATATGACATTTTATTTTATATATGTGTGTGTATGTACGTGTGTATACATGTATGTATTTTTTTAAGAAGAGGGGTAATTTGTTATAAACTGTATATTCAAAATAAAGTTCAGAATATATTGCCCCAATGAAGAATCCTGGGAGAAAATGTTACCCTTTCCTTTCTATGGAACATTTAGGTTTAGAAAGGTCTCAAACTCCAGTGCCTTCACAGAGGGCAGTCAAGTTCCATAAACGATTGCAGCAGGGTGGTGTAGGAAATAGGGAGGAGTCAGGTCTGTGTACTCAAGAAGACAAAAGGCCACAAAGACACAGTCAATGTCAGCAGTGTCCTGGGGCAAGGGCCACAAGGTGTTTATGGTGACATCACTGGAGAATAGGCATATATCAACGACACTTAATTGTCGAGAAATGTACCCACTGTGGAGGATGCTCCTGGAAGAATGGCTACGTGAGGATGGCAACTTCTCAGAGATGAGGTGAGTCATTAAACAACTGAGCTGCACATGCTGGGGGGACCATCTGAATACAGAGGGCCGTACAGACCCTGAACACCTGTTTGGGACCCATGAGGCAGGCTTGATGGCCCGTTCTAATTTGCGCCAGGGACCTTGGCTAAACTCTCAAGTCACAAGACTCTGATGGCCAACCCTACCCCCAGCCCCTGGCCTAGGCAAGACAGTGGATCCTGTGGGGAGGCACTGCAGGCCAGGTTGGAAGAGGGCTGTGCCTTGCCAGGCCCAGGTGGGTGAGGGGTGGGGACTAACAATTTCTTCTCATTAGGAGCCCAGAGGTTCCTAAGTGGCTCCACCTGAGGTTTCCTGGGAAGCAATCTCGTTTGTCAGGAAGCTGACAGACGGCAGAGACTTAGCCATGGTTCAGAGCCAGGTCCTAGAGCAAGGGCTGGCTGCGAAAAGACCTCCACCCCCACTTCTAGTCTCAGGTGCCCACATCTGGGAAGCCAAGACCAGGAGGAGCATCCAGCTCTGGCCAGCGCCTCCACCTGGTGCCTGGCCCCTGACTACCTCCATGTGTCCCCTGACCATCTAAGAGAGAATGACAGCTAGCTGTTGCTCTGCCTAGAACCCTACAGGTGCCTTTTGACCATGGCGGTCACAGCCCTCCGGTGCCCGAGGCGGCCTGGTTCCCCAAAGGACCACCCAGCCCCTCCACCCATCCTCTGCAGCATCTGAGTAACCGGCCCCCTCTCCTAAAACCCCTCACCTAATCACACCCCAGCTCTGCTCCCAGAAGGAACACTTTGAAGCTTATGCGGGACTCTCCTCTCTGCATCAAGAAGCTCCATGGGGCCAGAACTGCAGTCAGAGGCTGCTGGTTTGCCGCAGGGTCATGCAACCTAACTGTAGACACAGACCCTACCCCTCACCAGCCCTGCCCCTCACCATGCCCCCTTCACTCTCTGAGCTCCAGCCACGCGGCATCCTTGGAGCTCCTCTAAATGCCCAGAGCCCTCCTGCCACAGAGCCTGGGCACCTTTGCCCCCCACCTCTGCACACGCCCCACCCCTAACCTTCTTGCCCCCTCCCCCTCCTCTGTACATCCCACGCCCGCCCCACAGTCTTCCTGTTCTTCCCAGTCTCTTAGTGGTTCTCAGCTCCCCAGCGAACACAACAATGTCTCGAGACACTGTTGGCTGTCAGAACTGGGGAAATCTTACTGGCCCTTAGTGGATAGAGGCTAGGAGTACTGCTAACCATCCTGCCACTCATAGGACAGGCCCAGCAAAGAAGTACCCAGCCCAGAATGCCAGGAGTGCTAAGGTCTAGAAACCCTGCCATAGGCCACTTCGTCCAGCACCACCTTTCAGACCCTGCAGCTTGCCTGTCTGCCCCCTTCCCCCAAGCCGTGGCCTCTCCCTCCCACACAGCTCCCTGGCACAGCAGGTGGGCGTCACTGAGGACTGAAGTCACAGGGAAGGCTGCAGAGGGCAGGTGCAGGACCTGCTTCTGAAGGATGATGCGTCTGAGGCAGGAGGAAGGGATGGACAGCGTGGTGGGTCGGGCCTGGGAGCCCGCGAGCCCAGCCCAGAGGCAAGGGCAGGCTCATCTGGACACAGAGAGGCTCATGCATGCTGAGGGTGGGAGGCTTACAGGAGCTTGTCTAAGGCTCAGCCACCTGTGCCCGCCATGGTGGAGGAGCCCCGCTGGGGGTGGGAGGAGGCCTGTGAGAGCAGCACCGGCCATTCCAGCCGCCCAGGGCCATAGCTCCATCCAGACGGGCCCACCAAGCTGCTGGCAAGAAGTGTGCTCCCAGGAACAGAGCAGCTCCCTGCCCTAACCCCCAGACCCGGCCATGGCTTACTTCCCCATCATTCCCATGAAACCCCAAGCCCATCCTCTGGAGATGCTGACTGTGTGACAAGTCCAGGCATGCAAGGAAGCCCCCCTCTTGGACGCCTGTCTCCCTAGGGAACAAGGCCCCTCAGTGCCTGTGACCATGAGGAAAAGAAGGCCAGGGGGTGACATCTCCACCTTGCCCTAACTGGTCCTTGCATGCCCCAGCCCCATCCCACTGGCCATGGCACAGGTCTGGCCTGAGCTACCACTCTCTCAGGTACTAAGCAGGTTAGGGGGATGCAGCTTCAGCCGACAGTGTGAAACGGGCAGGGTCCTGAGGTCTGGGCAACTCTGGGTGCACACTGGGCCAGCTACCCCAGCATGGGGTTGAGAATATCACAGATCAGCTGGTCTGGGGCTTCAGTCCCATGAACTGGCAAGTCTCCTGGGCCACTCAGGGCTCACCAGTTCAGTCAGTGGGTTCCCAGGTGCTTCAACTTGTTTTTGTTAATTAGTTGATAAATTCAACAACTACTCACTAGACATCTACCATGTGCTGGGACTGGACAAAGGACAAACTTCCAAAGCCACTGCTTGTTCCAGAGGAAGAGAGAGATAACGAGTGAACAGTGAATATATAAGAGTCAGTGAATGGGGTGGGGTGGGGATTCTACTTTGGCTATGGTGGTCAAGAAAAGCCTCTTGGGGAAGATGACAAGTTGAGAAGGAGCCAATCTCAGGAAGATCTGTGGATGAACCATTCCAGGCACAGAAAAAAGCACGTGCAAAGGCCCTGAGGCAAAAGTAAACGTGGAGCACAGAGGAGAGGCTTGGGTGGGGTTCTAGGTACCCTTGCCCTGGTCAGCCCACATATGCTGTACACTCTTTGCTCAGGGACCATGTGGCCTCCCTGATCTCTGACAGTAGCCCTTGTCTCCTGGTACAGAGGAAGAATGGAGCAAAGGGCAGGTGGCCCCAGAAACTCGGAAAAACACAGCCTGCCAATCACCAATGCTTGCTAGGGCAGAGGAGCTGCCCAGAGAGGGAGCTGGACCCCAGCTCATGCTCCTCCCAGCCCTGGGCCCTGGGCAACTGCCCACCTGCCTTCTGTGTCTGCTCCACCCATCCCTTACATCTTCATGCTAAGGCTCAGCTCTCCCCAGAGCCTTCCTGGCAGGAAGGACTATGGGCAGGAAGGGAGGGAGGGAGTCATCATCTCTAACTCATCATTCTCCTTAATATGCTTTCATTCTTCAGCTTAATTCAGTGAGAATTGAGCACCTACTATGGGCAAGGCTCTCTGCTAGGTCTTCTGGAGGGAGGGTGGATACAGTGACGACCACACCAGAAAAGGAGAGATTAAGTCAGTTTCATGAGTCAGAGACATTTCCTAGAATAGATGCCATCTATTGTTGTTGTTACATAGAGCTTCTCTCTGTCAGAGACTGTTCTAAGTGCATTACATGTGTTAACTCATTCAGTCCTTACAACAACCCTATGAAGTGGATACTATTATCCTCATTTTATAAATAAGAAAAGAGAAGCACAGAGAAGCTAAGCAACTTGTCCAAGGTCGCAGAGCTGGTGAGTGGTGGAACCTGGATTTGGACCAGGCATTCTGGCTTCAGAGCCCAGGCTCCTACCTTCCATGCCCTGATGCCTCTTAGAATATGGCATTTGAGCTTGGCCTTGAAAGATGGGTAGGATATGACAGGTGGAGCCAGAGTTTGCCAAAGAGAGAAAGGGCGGAGCCAGCACAAGAAAGGCTCCCATATGGGAAAGTCAACCCGTAGCTGCACCTGAGGTGGAAGCAGAGGCTGGGCTCTCTGAGAGAGTAATGGTGTCTGTCCTGCAAGGGCCGACAGCAAGGAGGCTCTCTGGGCTTGGAGCCTGGTCACATCCCCCACACAGGCCCCCGTTTTCCCCTCCCTGGTTTACCAGCAACTCCTGCCATCAGGAACAGCCACAGCTTCACCTGCCCTGTGCTCTGCTGAGTTTCTCACCTGACCCTGTCCCTGAGCCCTCAGACAAGGCAGCCGGGTAGGGGCTGTTATGGTGCCTACTTTACAGATGAGGAAACCGAGGCTTAGGCAGGCTGAGAAAGCTGCCTCTCACAGAGCTTTGCGGGGCTAGGTCAGGGCGCTTACCCTGTGTTGCAGAGCCCGAAGCTCACAGGGCCCTCCCGAGCAGCCCTCTGAGACTTCCTCTGTCCTGCTTCCCTCTCCCCACTCCCTGAACAGGGCTCGCCTGCCAGCAACACAGAGCCACTCACAACCTTGATAGCTCCAGCCTGCAGAAATAGAGGAAAGTGATGGCCATGTGAATCACTTTTATGACACTTATAAGAGAGTCGTAATTAATTTCCCAAATGCACGTAAGACTCGGGATAGATTGGGTGCTATTCACGGACTGCACGATCCTGGGACAATTTTAGGCAAATGAACAGACAGTATTATTTGCTTTTCTAACTACTGCCTGGTGCATTCTGGTCTTGATGATGGCATTTCCAAAGCAATTTCAGAAAGAGATTAGAGAAGTAACATTTTTAATCTTTAGGAAAAACCAAGATGTGAGGGAGATTTAATGTCTGGGTTCTTATTTGGGGCGGGGAGGTGGGTGTGGACAGTTAGCACTATGTTTTCTAGAGTTAGGGCAAAATGTAGCACCAAATAAAACCACAAAATCGCTTACTGTGTAAATGGCTACATTATCTCTAATTACTCTTACTTAGGCTACGTGCCCCCACGCCAACCTCGAGAGAGAAAGAAAAGGAGTCCACCTACGGATGGGGGCAGAATCATCAGGGCAGCTGTGCTGAAGACCACCACTCACCAGGAGGATTGGGGACCCTAGGAGAAGCCCCTACCCCACCCGCATGGTCTGGGATTCCACTGTAGAGAGGTACACTTCTCAAGTGATGCAAATACTCTCAGGGATAGTGGTCACTTTAGTGAAAAACAGACTGGACCTTAACTTGGTGGAGAAGGAGGGTGTGATACCAAAAAGAAATAGATATTTGGTCTTTGTCCATAGTTGCTGACACACAGTTTCTAAAACTCTTGGAATCTCAGGATTCGACTGCCTCCTGGGGACCCCTAGATGGAGGGCTGGTCAGGAAAGACCAAGCCTTGAATAGAAAGTTGGAGACTTCAGCCTCTTCCCGCCCTTCTGGGAGGGGAGCAGGGCTGGAGATTGAGTTAATCATCAGTGGCCAGTGATTTACTCAATCACGCCTACATAATGGAACCTCTCTAAAAACTTCCAAAGGAAGGGGTTTGGAGAGCTTCTGGGTTGGTGAACGCATCCGCATGCTGGGAGGGTGGTGCGCTCAGAGAGCGTGGAACCTCACTGCACTCTCCCACACCTTGCCCTACGCATCTCTTCCATTTGGCTGTTCCTGAGTTGCATCCTTCTTAACAAACCAGTAATAGTAAGTAAAGCACTTTCCTGAGTTCTGTGAACCAGTCTAGCACATTTTCAAACCAAAGGAGGGAGTCTTGGGAACTCCCAATTTGTAGTCAGAAGTACAGGTGGCCCAGGACTTGTGACTGACATCTGAGGTGAGGGCAGTCTTGTGGGGCTGAGCCCTTAGCCCGTGAGGTCTGCACTGACTAACTCTGGGTAGTTAGTGTCAGACTTGAATGGAATTGTAGGACACCCAGTTGGTATCTGGAGAGTTGGAGAACTAGTTGGCATGGAGAAAAAAATTTCCCACACATTTGGTGTCAGAAGTGCTGGTTGTTAAAAAAACAGTTCATAAAGGGAGAAAGAAATCCAGAACGCACCCTGAAAAGACAAAAAGGGGCCAGGTGGCAGCATCGCAGGAAGGAAGGACAAACAAGGTGGCATAGGCTTGATTGATGTTGGGCAGACAGGCATTGTGCCAAGGGAGGGCAGAGCAGCGGGAGAGGGGAACGTGAGAGGTCAGTGGACACCCCCTCACACCCTTCACTCGGCATTCACCACCCAGCCAATGCCAGCCCCTGCATCTCAGCCCAAGGGCAATTTCTGGTCACAGGAGAGTGCTAGCCCAGGGCTCACAGCGGAACAGAGCAGAGGGGCCCTGGATTGAATGTCCCCAGGAGCAGCCTTCGTCCAATAATGCCCAGGAGCTGGTGGATAAACACCCAGCTTCCCCACCCTTCAGGCAAGACCACTTTGACGCCTGTTCCACAGCATCTCCCAGAGCTGCTCAGGGTTTGAGCCCCAGTTACCCACAGCAGTAACCTGCTTACTGGCCTCTCTGCCTTCACGGGCTCACTCCTCTTCCCTACCAGCACTCCCTGGGTCTACTCCAAAGTCAACTCCTTGCACTGACGTTCTCACCTCTGGGTCTGCTTCTGGGGAAACCCAGCAAGAGACAGGCTCTCCAAATGACCCATCTCGGGTCACATGCCCATCTCACTATTGCTAGAGAGGTATTGTATTTATTGGCCAGATCTGGGCCACAGGTGGCCTGAGATTCCCTGCTGGACAGGGCAGTAAAGAGCAACTGAAAATTTACGGTGAGGGAGGGAAGGGCATTCCAAACGGAGGGGTCAGTGTGAGCAAAGGTGTGGAAGTGAGGGACGGCCCAGGGAATGACAGGAGCCAGGTGGTGACAGAGGATGGGTTTATGGCAAAGGAGGCTGGGACTGGTGAGGAGGGGTAAGTTGTGAAGGATCTCATGCGGAAATGGGAGTAGCCTGCAGAAGGGGTTGGACCGATATTGTCTGAGGTCTCCTCTAGCTCTGAAGTGTTGTGGGGCTGGGGTGGTGTCAGGAAATGATTAGGGTGAAAGTGAGAGCTTGGTGCTAATCAGGGGAAGGTCATAGGTCACATTCTTTAAGGATCCCCATGGTCAGTCCCCCCGACATAGCTTAGGGGGCAGATGTGGGTGAGAGTGTGGCTGAATCAATGCACCTCTTCTAGGATGACACCAGCCAGCACTGAGCACAGTTTGGGATGGGATGGGGTGAGAGCCCAGGCCCCAGGCTGAGCCTCAGGCAAAAGCCGGGGTCACCTTCAAGGGCATTGGTACTTTCTGGTGAAGAGGCTGCCCAGGGGAGGCAGGAAAGGGAGCTGGTCTTTATGAGCTCATCCTATGGGCTGGGCACTTGCCACTGTTACCTCACTTTCCAGCTATGAAGTCAGGAAGTAGATACTGTACCCATTTTACGTATGAGGAAACTGAGGCTCAGAATTAGGGGGCCTACTGAGGTCATATAGCAGAAAGGGAACATTCACACTCAGGTTTGCCCAACTTCAAAGCCAATCACAACCCTTGATGTGGAGCAGAGTGACTGGGGAGCTCTTTAGGTAGAGTGGTCAGGGAGGGCTTCTTGGAGGAGGTGGTATTTAAGCTGAGGCTAAATGAAGACATTGAACTGATGAAAGTAAAAAGCTGGGCAGAAGGAGCAACAAACATCAGCGCCTGGCAGGGGTGGGGTGAGAAGTGGACATATTCAGATATATTTGGGAGTCAGAGCTGACTGACTGGATGAAAACAAGAATAAGTCCCTTGCCCTCAGGGAGGGGTCTCATGTCTCAAAAGGAGTGGCCATCCAGGGGCACTGGGTGACAGTTTCTGGTACCTGGAAATCAGGGGAACCGGGCTCCTGTCCTCCTTCGCCCACTTACTTGTCGTGACTTTGCACAAACTTTTCTCCCATCTGAGTTTTTGTCTCTGAAATGAAATAAGAACGCTTGTAGGGCTGCCCCACAGGGGATCATCTGAAGCAAGTAAAGCAATGGCCCTGGATGCTCCACCCACTCTCACCCACAGAAGGGGCTCTCTCCAGGGCCTGGAAATGAGCACTGGATTGAAATGTGGATTGTGGATATGAGTGTGAAAAGTGCTACGATGACAACACACACAACCAGGGCAGAAGACAAGAGTCTGGATGGGAGAACTGTGGGGTGGATAGGGCATCTTGGAAGAAGTGGCTTTTCATCTGGGCCTAGATGTCGGGCTCACGGTCAAGCAGGAATGGAGGAAGAGGACTAGCAGAGGAGGGCACAGCACATGCAAGAGCACAGAGGTGGGAAATGACAAACACCTCTGGAAAGCAGAGCGCAGGGCAGAGACTGGCCTCAGGGAAACACCAAGGGGGGAAATGCTATTCACTCAACTGCTAGGATTGCCAGGAAACCACCAATGCCTCTGGAGAAGACCCTCCTCCATTACCCAAGATGGCCCCAGACTGGCCCCCAATACCCTTCGAGACAGTGCCAACAGTAAGAGCAGACAGCACCAAACATGGATGAGAAATGTAAAATGAATAAATATTATTTAAGGGACTGAGTAATGCCATGAATTTTTCAGTGGCAGAAAACAGCAGAGAATTTATTTAAAAATGCATGAATTTCATATTTGATTATAAGTCAAGAGCAGCCAGAAAGAGAGAGGGAGAGTGCAGGGCGGTGGCAAAAGACACCAGCAGCCTTGCAGACTGGAATTAATGAGGTTGTTCCTAACGGGGAAGGAGTGACATGGTGATTAGTTAATTACTATTCAGCCGCCTGTAATTAATGCACAACTGGAATTGGTGTACAATGAATTAAACTACCACATAAAGCTGCTACCCAAATTGAGCCCAGGACCTTGATTACTGATTGACGAGGCTATTACCGCGGCTTCACCATTGTGATTTCAGTAGTGTCTCTCTCCAACAACATGTTACACAGCTAGTGGGGAACTTGAGCTGAAGAAATCCACTGTCTGGTGAGGGTGTGATCCTGATGTCACACTTAGGGTGGGGCTCCCCGTGGCTGGAGCCTGGCCCAGAGAATGTTCTCAATGACCGTGTAAGGAAGGGGTGTGGAGGACAGGGAGGAGTGAGGGTGGGAGGGAAGGAAAGATGGGAGGGGCAGGAATGCTGCTAAAAAAGAAGACAAGGATCTGTCCTCTTTCCTCCAAGAGCACTGCTGTCCTCCTGGGCTCCCTGTCACCCTTGTCTGTTTCTGAGACCATGGCAACCACGATGGAGGCTACTGCAACAGTCCATTCTAGGTGCCCCCTCCAGTGCATTCTCACACAGTGGCCAGGGTGATCTTTTAGAGGCAAGTCAAACCATGTCTCTCCACTGCTTAAAACCCTCCAGTGGATTTCTACCATAATGAGAATAAAATTTACTCTCCGAATCATGACTTAGAAAAGATCTGGTGTGACCCAATTTCTACTACCTTTCTGGTTCACTTCTCCCTCTCCCCCTCATTTACATGGCCCAGCCATACTGGTCTCTTTGTGCCACAAAATCTCTAAGCTCAAGTCCACCCCAGGACTTTTGCATGTGCTGTTCTAGTTGCTTGGAACTCTTTTCCCATCAAGGAGTTCTCAGCTGAAATGTCACCATCTCAGAAAGTCCTGCCCTAACTTCCGCGTCTAAACTGGCTCCACCACCACCACCATTATTGTCTGTCACATGAACCCTGATTAGTTCCTTCACAGCATACCCCAGGATCTGAGTTACCTTCCTCAGGTATGTTATTCCTTTTTCATGCCCTGTTCTCTCATTAAAATATAGCCTCCATGGAGAAAAGACCGCCTCTTCAATAAGTGGTGCTAGGAAAACTGGACAGCTAGATGTAAAAGAATGAAATTAGAACACTCCCTAACATCATATACAAAAATAAACTCAGAATGGATTAAAGACCTAAAAGTAAGGCCAGACACCATCAAACTCTTAGAGGAAAACATAGGCAGAACACTCTATGACATAAATCACAGCAAGATCCTTTTTGACCCACCTCCTAGAGAAATGGAAATGAAAAGAAAAATAAACAAATGGGACCTAATGAAACGTAAAAGCTTTTGCACAGCAAAGGAAACCATAAACAAGACAAAAGACAACCCTCAGAATGGGAGAAAATATTTGCAAACGAAGCAACTGACAAAGGATTAATCTCCAAAATATATAAGCAGCTCATGAAGCTCAATATCAAAAAAACAAACAAGCCAATCCAAAAATGGGCAGAAGACCTAAAGAGACATTTCTCCAAAGAAGATACAGATTGCCAATAAACACATGAAAGGATGCTCAACATCACTAATCATTAGAGAAACGCAAATCAAAGCTACAATGAGGTATCACCTCACACCGGTCAGAATGGCCATCATCAAAAAATCTACAAACAACAAATGCTGGAGAAGGTGCAGAGAAAAGGGAACCCTCTTGCACTGTTGGTGGGAATGTAAATTGATACAGCCACTATGGAGAACAGTATGGAGATTCCTTAAAAACCTAAAAATAGAACTACCATATGACCCAGCAATCCCACTACTGGGCATATACCCTGAGAAATCCATAATTCAAAAAGAGACATGTACCACAATATTCACTGAAGCACTATTTACAATAGCCAGGACATGGAAGCAACCTAAGGGTCCATCGACAGATGAATAGATAAAGATGGGGCACATATATACAATGGAATATTACTCAGCCATAAAAAGAAAC
Source organism: Balaenoptera acutorostrata (assembly GCF_949987535.1). Taxonomy (NCBI): domain Eukaryota; kingdom Metazoa; phylum Chordata; class Mammalia; order Artiodactyla; family Balaenopteridae; genus Balaenoptera; species Balaenoptera acutorostrata. Next base: position 44,877,882 of record NC_080082.1, read on the forward strand.
GAAATTGAGTTATTTGTCGTGAGGTGGATGGACCTAGAGTCTGTCATACAGAGTGAAGTAAGTCAGAAAGAGAAAAACAAATACCGTATGCTAACACATATATATGGGGGGAAAATGGTTCTGACAAACCTAGGGGCAGGACAGGAATAAAGACATAGACATAGAGAATGGACTTGAGGACACGGGGAGGGGGAAGGGTAAGCTGGGACGAAGTGAGAACATGACATGGACATATATACACTACCAAATGTGAAGTAGATAGCTAGTGGGAAGCAGCCACATAGGACAGAGAGATCAGCTCGGTGCTTTGTGACCACCTAGAGGGGTGGGATAGGGAGGGTGGGAGGGAGACACAAGAGGGAGGGGATATGGGGATATACGTATGCATATAGTTGATTCACTTTGTTATACAGCAGAAACTAACATAACATTGTAAAGCAATTATACTCCAATAAAGATGTTAAAAAAAACTATATATATATATATATATATATATATGTATATATATGCATATTTATAGCCTCCATGAGGGCCGAAGGTGTTTGTTCTCTCGCATGCATACCCACGGCCCCAAGACTAGTGTCCAGTGAAGAAAAGCAGGCAGGGGGACCCATCACAAAGGCCACACAGAGGCTCCTCTACAGGTGATAGGCCTTGTGTCTCAGCAGACACCAGAGGTGACTGCTACTCTCCCACCTGGAGATGGAAAGGTGAGGTGGGGTTCAGACTCCCCCAAACCACAGTGACTGGGAGGTGGAGAAGGAGGGAGGGGTTACCACCTGCGATTGGAGACCATGCCCTGGTCCCATCTCTGCCACTAAACATCTGTATGACCTTGGACCATCCCCTCTCTGGGCCTTAGTTTCCTTGTATAAAGATGGATGCACTTATTCCTATCCTGACTGCCCCTCACAGGAGCTCAGTAAGCTGAGGTTAGAGAAAGTACACAGTGGGCACCACATCAGGATGAGTCCTGGCTCTGAAGGGCACAGACTGTTTGCAGACTCCCTGCTGCCTGGATGAGAGTGACCCATGGACCCGGAAGGCTCAGGAACCTGGCCAAGCGCTCTCACTTCTACCTGCAGCCCCACTGGAAGGAGTGCAAGGTGACTCCGAGGGCCATGTGCTGGCCCGAGGGCATGCACTCACCTGATCTGAAGAAGAGGAGAAATAAACACCAGGGCAGCAGCTTTCCCTCTGAATATTGTGCTGAGGAGCCTGGAGTCTGGCAGACTGTGCCCAGCATCACCCCAGCCGGAGAGAGGCCTCCACACAGGAAGCTCCAGTTTCCTGGAATCCCCTGGACAGTGGTTGGGCCAGAGTTCCCACATGCCCCCAGGGTTGATGCCACATGCCACATTGCCAGACCAATAGCTGACACCAAAGATGTGCGGGGTTCTGGCTGGGGAATGGGAAGGAGGCTACTGGCATGCATGGGGGATGTTAGAGGAGAGCTCCAGGGGCTCACAGTGGATTTGGGGATATCCACAGGGGTGTAAGTTGACCCCTACTCATTGTAGGAAAGGCCACAGGACCGTGTCTTCGACTATGATTTTGCTTGTTAATTTTTTGAGGTATACATCCAGTAAAGTATTTCAAGTGCCCAACTCAATTAATTTTAACTGACGTATACGCTGTGTAACCACCACCCAGATTAAGATATAGAACATTTCTAGCATCCAGCCCCCTGCAAAGTAACCACTATTCTAACTTTTATCACTGTCAATTAGTTTTTTAATTGCATTTAAATGGCTTTTTCTGCCCAGCATAATGTTTGGGAGATTCATCTGTGCTGATGTACATATCACCAGTCATTTTCTATTTTACCGCTGAGTGGTACTTCACTGTGTGGCTGGACTCAATTTGTTTATCTGTGCACCTGCTGATAAGCACCTAGGTGGTTTTCCAGTTTGGGGCTATCATGAATAAAATTTCTATGAACATTCATATTTCTGTCTCTCAGCACACACAAGCCATCCATAGGGCAAATGATGGCTCAGAAGGTAGGCAGATATTCAGCTTTAGAAGAAAAGGCCTAACCGTTTTCCAGAGTTGCTGTACATTTCCACATGCAATGTATGAGTTCCAGTTGCTCCACATCTTCACCAGTACTTGGTATTGTCAGTCTTTTTAGTTTTAGCCATTCTGGCAGGTGTGAAGTGATCTCTCACTGTGGTCTAATTTTGCATTTCTCCTATGACTAATGATACTGAATATCTTTTTTTTTTTTGGTACTTATTGGCCATTTGTACATCTTCTTTTGTGAAGTACCTGTTCAATTATTTTGCCCATTTTCTTACTGAACTGTCTTCTTCTCCTTGACTTATAGGCATTCTTAATATATTCCAGATAGCAAGTACTTTGTCAAAAACATGCATTGTGAATCTCTTTTTCCACCTGAGGAATTTGTTAAAATGGCTGATTCTTTGGCTGCACAGCTGGAGATTCTGTTTGGGAGGGCTTTTAACCAGGGCTCCCGGGGGATCTGCTGTCCTACTCACATCTTCCTTTGAGAACCCCACTGAGGTTCAGGGTGGGAAGGCAAGGCATAGGATGAATCCCCACTCTGAACAAGTCTGCAAACTTGTAGAAGGTTCGACGCAGGGATCCTGACACTCCTTGCCTACATAAATGTTCTAAAGCACGTGGTTTGAGCATTCCACTATTCTGGAGTTCCATGTTGATTCTTCTTATTTTTTTTTAACATCTTTATTAGAGTATAATTGCTTTACAATGATGTGTCAGTTTCTGCTTTATAACAAAGTGAATCGGCTACACATATACATATGTCCCCATATCTCTTCCCTCTTGCATCTCCCTCCCTCCCACCCTCCCTATCCCAGCCCTCTAGGTGGTCACAAAGCACCGAGCTGATCTCCCTGTGCTATGCGGCTGCTTCCCACTAGCTATCTATTTTACGTTTGGTAGTGTATATATGTCCATGCCACTCTCTCACTTTGTCCCAGCTTACCCTTCCCCCTCCCCGTATCCTCAAGTCCATTCTCTTGCAGGTCTCATCTTTATTCCCGTCTTGCCCCTAGGTTCAGAAGAGTAAGAGGTGGAGATCACCTTCCTTCCATGTTGATTCTGCCCCATCCCTGCCCTCCTCTGCTAATGCGTGGAGAGGATGGGAAGGAAAAGAGGCTCCTCGAGAGAAGAATGTCCAGGTTCTGCACACAACTTGTGGGTCCACAGATGTGGATTGAAGGCCCCTGGCTCTGTCACTCCTGAACTTCCTTATGCCTCAGTTTCCTCATCTATAAAATGGACCTAGTAACAGTGTCTATGTCATAGGGTCACTGAAAGAATTAAATGAGACAATGCATGTGAGGTGCTTAGCCTACCATACAATCAGTGCTCAGCAAATAGTAGACAGTTTTATTAGATGACAAGTGGAATGAGGCCCCACATGGCCTCCCAGCTTTAAATGGTCACCAGCTATCTCCATAGGGCTCTGTTTTTCCTTCCAAGAGGCCTCCAACCAACCCTGCAGTTCCACGCAAAAGTTTAGGAAGGCCTGGGCAGTACAGAGCATCAAGCCCCGGCAGCCCTGTCCTGAAGCCCAACCCTGCTCCCCAGGGTTTATCATTAAAGTTTCCTAAGAACAGATTATGGCCCTCCCTGGAGCTCCCAGCTGCCAGGTCATCCTTCTCCCAGACAAACATTTTTGTCCCATCCCTTCCCAGGCAGTGACTCTGTCCTCTTTTGTGCTGGTTCTATTTCGCTGATGGCTCCAGCTACCTGCTGGCAGCAATTTCAGCCAGGGAGTTTACCCAAAGTAATAAAACAGCCATCACCCCAGGAAAGTAGCAATAGAGTAAATGCATGCATGCCCTTTAGATTTCAGAGAGCTCCTCAGTTACTTTGCCAGTCCCAGAAAGGCAGCTGCCTGAGGACTGAGGAACCTGTGAGAGAATCATGCCTTGGCCTCCCCACAGTGCAGGGCTCGGGGCTCCTCTGGCACAGGGACTTGTATGTCATCAGTAACATCCAGTCTATTTTTGTAGAATAAATGGATTACATCATCTCAGATTCATTCATTCACTCATGCATTCATTCAATTTCAATTAAACAAACATCATAGAGCAACTCCTATTTTCAATAAACACCGTGACCAGAACTGAAGAGTTCTTTTTGCAAAACACAGACTCACCCCCCTACTTGATGGGAGGAATGGGAAGGGGGTGTGACTTGGCGGAGCTGTCCGCCTGCCTAAGAGACACTTCTCTTCTCCTCTCCTCAGGAACCTCATGGACTTAGAATCCGCAGGCATGATGAGAAGTTTCTCTGTTCGTCTGATCTCCACTCAGCCTTCTTTGGTTTAACCGAACACAGTTTCTGAATCCATACTCTGAAAATAGCAGCCTGGCACATTCCTCAGTTCGAGGGTCCATCTCTGTTGATAGCACCTTCTCCTTCAGGCTCTGAGAAATGGACCTGTCTCAAGAGCAGCTAACCTTGGAAAGAAGGAGCCATGAGGACGCAGGCTTGGCCCAGGATGGCTGATGGACATAGCTCCCCACCAGCCCCTCCCTGTGACAGTACCAGAGGTAGGCAGGTAGACTTTCTCAGATGCCTCCTCAGCTGTTCCCTGGACCTCAGTTCTCCCTCTCTCTCTCTCTCTCTGTCCTTTCTCTCTCTCTCCACCGACTCCCATCCCAGGCCAGAGAGAAGCAGGTGGCTGACTGTTACATATTTGGTGCAGCTGACGCTCCTTGGCCTCCATGCTCTGGGTTGCTGTTTCCATCCCTAAGGTAGTGTTTCAGAATTCCTCAGTGTTAGGTGACCAAAATAGGGCATGGCCAGGTCTTGTCCTGGGGTTCAAAAAGTTCAGTCAAGGACAATGCCTGTGTTAATCACCTCCTGAGACAGTGCAGGGATTCTTTCAGTGGAACACCCAACTAAAGACAGACCAGTACCAACCTTTGTGTACCAATCCTGATGCCATTGGGGACTGGGCTTCCCCTGTGGACACTGGACTGCTACTGGACTCAAGTCTCAAGTGTTCTGGTCCTCCCTGGGCATCTAAAGATGGATTCCACAAAGCTTCCTGGGAGGGTTGGGTAGTGTCTTCATCAGGCACAGCTGAGCCCTTCCTCTCCAACCCTCTCAACACCCAGCCTCTCCAAATAGAAGCCTGCTAATGTGGCCATGGCCAGACAAGAGAACATGGAAATACCCATCACCTCTTGGTCTAGAGGTACAATAATGTCTTATGGCGGAAGCCCCCCTGTTTTTTAAAGATCTCTGACATAGCATACCATGGCTGCAGTGCATAAGTGTATTATGATCCATTCCTGGACACATGCTCATTACCAAGACCCAAGTCAGCTTTTTCAGAGAGTCTTAGTATAGGAAACCAGATCTGACCTAGTATCTTCCACCTGGTCAAGGGATGGCCCATTATCTGACCTAGCACCAGGGATCCATGCTGAAATGTGTCATCTCTTGGTGTCAGAGTCAAGTCTCAGATGAGCTGGCTTGTAAGACATGGTCGGCACTCCCTGTCACAGAGTGCTGACCAGTGGCTGTCAATCTCCTCTGCCGCCTTGCTTCTCCAACTCCAGAAATCTTTTGTTTGTCATGCTAACCCACAGATGACCCCTGGGTAAACTCATTTGACCTAAGAACCTTTAAATCCCCACCATGTCTGTTCCCTGTGTGATCTCTGAAATGTCTTGGTCATGGCTACACACAGTCATAGGCACAATGCATCGCAGGGCATGAGAACACAATCATTGGTAATGATTTGCCAACACTTCCCAGTACATGCCTCCTTTAAGCATCTTATAATGCCAACTAATGAGAAAAAATGGCATGCACAAACAATACAAGCAGTCAGCATGCCCGAGGGGTAAGTGCTTATTCAGAGAGGTTTGCTCCATCACAGTGGGAGGGAAAATGGCCAAACCAGTGGAGACTCCCTTAGGAACAGTTTTAAGAGCTGTTCTCTCCTGAGGCAAGAAGAAGGAGATGGTAGAATCCACAGAGATGGAATGCCCCCTCTTGGGCAAGCAAGAGGGAAGATGTAAAAGTCATGCCATGATATTCAAACTTTAGGGGAGCCAATGAGTGAACATAATGATACAAACCACTGACGTTTATTGGGCACTTCTTCCTGTTGGACTCGAGGCTTAGAATTTTACATTTATTTTTTCAGTTAATCTTTGCAATTACACCATGAGACCATGACTATTATTGACTCCATGAAAGAGATTGAGACTCAGAGAGGTTAAGGAACTTGCCCAAAGTCACAGAGTTAGTGAGTGGCCGAAGTAGGTTTATGTCCAGGCCTGCCTGGTTTTAAAATTCATTCAGCCCAACAGCTGTCCATGCCATGTCTCTGCAGCATGCCTGCTTTGTATTAGGACTGGCCCTGAAGCAGTCAAGGCTTGGCCCAGGCCTTCCCATGAAGGGCCGTGCCAGGACATCCTTCAGCAAAGCCATCTTTAGACCAGCCCTGGGAGGCTCCCACCTGGGCTGTAATGAAGCTGGGGTCTCTGGATTCCCAGGGCTATCCTGACCTACTGAGGCATGGGTACCTAGACGTCAGCAGAAGTGATACTGCCCAGAGTTCTTGGCCTTCCCCGACCAATAGAAATCTATAAGAAGCCAGTCAAAAAATTCAGGCAAGGGTTCACTGGGGCTCCTGCGGCCACAGAAGGGAGTGAAAACAAGTAACAGGTTCCCTCGCTCACTCCCTGAGGAGGGGCGAGCTGGTACCTTATATGGGGTGAGGGTAGGGATATGTCCAGGGGTCGGCAGGAGGGGTGGCTTAGGTGTTTTGCCCACCCCTTTGGTGGTGTTGTGTGCAAGGGGCATGCACAGACACCCTGTTTTTGCTTCCAGCTCTTCAGAAATGGCAGTTGGGGTTTTTTTTTGGTCTTTTTTGTATCTTGTTGTCCAGAATTTGCCCCAACTACACGTGCATGTGGTTATTTTTAGTCCCTTATAGTTTCTTTGTATTTTGTAGCTTGAGGAGACATTTGTCCAGGTGCAAGCACTGCAGCAGAGGGTCGCAGGTCCCAGGTCCCAGCCTGTCTCAAAAGCACCATCTCTTCTACCTGCCCAAAGGGAAGGTCTCCATCCAGCTGAGGAATCATCTTTCTTCCCTTAACTCGATTATAAAGCCCATACTTCAGTTAACCTCAGAACCTGCTTTGGCCCCACCAGAGATAGAATTGCACTTCCAGTCCTCCCCCGAAGCCAACCAGCCAACACACTGGGCCCTGACAGCCCTCCTCTCATCCTCACTCCTGCCGCAGGTCTGAGGGTTCTAGTTGCGGCTCAACATTGCCCTGGCCCACCCCAGAGCCCCACCCCCTCCCTGAAGACAGGCCGGCCCCCAGGCTGGGAATCCTCTTATATTCAAGCTTATATTCTCAGGACAGTCAGAAGAGCCATTGACCAAGAGACCAGTGTCATGGAGGCAAGGATTGGCCTGGCAGCACTGACTCTGTGACTTTGGGTAAAGGATGTATTGCCTCTGAGCTTCGGTTTCCTTCTGTGTAAAATGGGGATGCTTCCAGCTTGCCCCACCACCCCCAGGTAACAAGATGAGGTGCTTGGCCAGCACTCCCTTGCCAAAACGTTGCAGGGAAAGATTTTGCCTCCAGGAAGTGAGAAGTTCCACCACCGTGCCAGGCACTTTACCAGCAACAGCTCCAGGTAAACCTTCATGAGTCTTACCTGAGAAATTATGTATACAAATCCCATTATTAGTGAGGTAGCCCCCTCTAATTTCTCTCCAAGAGCTCTCTCTCAGTCAATATTTGCTGAAAATCAAATACAGACCTTGTTATGCGTCAATGCAAACACTGACTGAACTCCACCAAAGCATGCCCTGGGCTCAAGAGAGGGAACATTAAATTAACTTGCGCAAGCGTCCATGAGATGAAAGGCATCTCCTGACCCCTCGGCCAACTTACAGGACCGAGGTTCTGCCCAAGTATTCTCACAGATTCCAGGAGTCCACTATGCTGGCAGCGAATCAGCACCAACACACTTGAAAATACCAGCCACAGAGCTGAGGACTGGATATTGGAGTGAGTGGGTGAGTGAATGAAGGGGAGAGAGTGGACAGTGAGAAAAACGCAGACTTGGAGTCACAGGGTCCAGGTTAACCTTGTCTTCACTCGCTGTCTGCTATTTTCTGGTTTAACCTTTGAGTCTCCATTTTCTCATCTGGAAAACAAAGTGAAGATTATATGGGGTAAAGATTAAATGAAACAATCTTTGTAAAGTGCATAGCACGGTGCCTGACACATTGTAGACTCTCAAAAAATATATTATAATAGATCAACCATCCTATACCGACAAAGCCACATAACCAAAAAAGCATGATTAAAGCGTACATACTTAGAGACAGAAACTATTTTAAAATGTATACTGGCTGGGACTTGGCTCAGGATTAGGTTGTAAATTCCTGTTTGGACCCTGCCCTGCTTCAAACACATGCCATTGTGATAGGTAAAATATAATTCAAAAAGTTATAAAATATACGGCTGTCTTCAAAAACAAGATAAACATTGCAATGATGAGAGAGGAATTAGAAACACAAAGTGGCAGTCAATTGCCACACACAAACACAAAGTGGCAGACTTCCAGTGGCCAAAGCCATGGAGGGGTGGTGGGGACTAAGAGGACCCCACAGTAGGTGGGGTGTGCCTGAGAGCCACTGTGGGAGCTTGCAGGCTGGAGCTGTGCCCCTAATTTAGAAAGGATGGCTAGGAAAAAGTGCACCCAACTGCTATCAGGTGAACAGGGATTCACTAGGTGATTGATAGGTCTAGAATCTGAGCTACATAGAGGATGTAGCAATTATAAGATCTGTACAATTAGTTGGATGCTGCTAAATGCTATTGATTCACTGAAGAGAGAAATGACAGACTCAGATCAGCTGATTAATTACCAACTTGAGGTATGGTATGGCAATCAGAAGGCCTCTGTGGCAACGTTCACACAGATCATCCTTCCTCATCGGAAAGCAAACCACGCTTAAGATGAGACCTAGGATCTGACTATAAGAGCAGCAAAACTCCAGAGAAGACTGAGGTCTCCTATGCCAAAATCAAGGCCGAGGTAGAAAAGAACTGGGACTCTGAGACTTGGCATAGAGACATCTGAGTGGATACCTCACAACAGTGAACTCCTGGACTCCCCTGAGCCCTCTACCTACAGAAGTGGTCGACTTCCTTCCTAGAAGATGGCAGATCCTCTTGCTCGAACTCTATTCAGAGAACCCCATAGAACAATAACTAGAGTCAAATCTCAGCAGGCCCTGCTAAGGGAAGGGAATTATTCACCAATGGAACTGAAGGACCTGACCTATGTGAACCCACAAGAACTAGGAAGGCTTGCCTGAAAGGGGATCTCAAGGCTACTGAACCAAGGGTAGGTGGGGAAGGGACACAGAACATAAGACTGGATGAGGTTTTGACACTTTGTCAGGTTCTGAGAGCCAGTCTTAATAACTTCTGGAATGGCCCCTAGAATCTTGGGAAAAAATTCTCATCTTAAATGCAATATGGAAATATGATAACAACCTTGTTAAATAAGGGATTCAGATCTTTGATCTCAGAGATGTGGGCATGTTGGAATAGATCTATTATATAGGCTCTGAGTTCTCACCATATGACTATGTCCATTGAGAAAATCCATAGGAAACTTTCTTCACTAAGGAGCAAGGGAAAAGTTAGGGGTTGGGGCAGGTGGGAAGGCACAGACTTCACTAAGAAGTTCGGTGATGGCTGTCTTCTGTAAGCTAGGCTGATAATGGATCTTTTAAGGAGTTGGCACCCTAGAGTCACTAAAGACAGAAGGATTCTGGAACAGCAGAGGCCATATAGTAGCACACAGTCATCAGAGGCAAGGTAGAAAGCTAGGTCAGGATGGCAACCAGGGGACTTTGATCTACAAGGACTTGTGGTGATTCCCCATAGACCATCATGTATCTAGGAAAAAGATATATGGGTAGCTGACAAAGGTATTGATCCCTGGTGGGGATCCTTAGTTGTGGCACGTGGGCTCCTTAGTTGTGGCAGGCAGGCTCCTTAGTTGCAGTATGTGGGCTTCTTAGTTGTAGCATGTGGACTCTTAATTGCAGCATGCATGTGGGATCTAGTTCCCTGACCAGGGATCGAAGCCGGGCCCCCTGCTTTGGGAGCACAGAGTCTTAACCACTGCTTCACCAGGGAAGTCCCCAGAAAATAGAGATAAATCACACCAGTGGGCAGCCACAATGTTGTAGCAGTTCTCAGACCTACAACCCATCAATTGAGTAAAGACCCTGCAACGAAATGCCACAGGAAGTATAAACAGTAACCATTACTCCAGTTTTGAGTAACAGTGCAGGGGAAGGGGAAAACCTATATCGTTAGTATGCTGTTGGACACAGTATCAGAGTCAACATTAGTACTAAGAGACTCAAAGCACCATCATCCCCCACCCCTCATTAAAGTACATGGGTACAACTAATGAATGGAAACTTTCTTGTGTTGGGTCCACAGATCCACCAAGTGGTCATTTCCTCAGATCCTAAATCAGTAATCAGGATGGACATACTTAGCAGCTAGCATGGTGGGAAAGACCAAATGCCAGGCCCTGAAATTGTCCCTGATCCCCTGACCTAAACAATCAAAAACAATACCACATCCTGGGGGCAAAGGCAGAAATTAGTGTTATTCTCAAAGACTTAAAGATTAGAAAATTGGGACAAAGGAGATCTTGGTTAGAATCTTGTGTATAAAACTATGGGAGCCAGATGTGTGGGGTTTTGTATCACATGTCAGTGCCCACAGGGAGCACCTACTGCAGGGGAGGCGGTAAACAACTAAGTGGAACCAGGTAGGAAAGCACTCTTATATAGGAGGTACCAACTAGCATCATCAGACACCCATTACCTGCCCAAGAAATGTTCAGCCACTCAGCAGAAGCCTTTGATACAGTGTCATCCGCAAGAGACCAACAAAACACAGGTGGCAAGTTCATTATATCCAACTCCTTCCACTCTGGAGAGAGCAGTGACTCCTCCTCGGAGGGATTAATACTTTTTTCTGATATGGGTTTCCTTTCCTGCCCACAGTGTCGTGATCCAAAGCAAACAGCGCATGATTTATTGTCATTGAATTCCATATAACATTGCCTTGTACCAAGGGACCCACTGTATGAGAAAGGAGGTCAGAAATACACAAGGCCCTTTGGGCCTATCATGTACTCAATCACCCAGAAGCTGCCAACTTAGCAAGATGCATTAACTTGGAGGTGACAACTTACAAGCTTGGGATACAGTCCTCAAGATGCAGGATATACCTTGAGTCGAAGGCCATTATAAGATGTTCTGTCTTCAATAGATATAATATATGGATCTAAGAACCAAAAGGTTGAAGTGGCCATGGCCCTGTTATTCATCACTCCCAATGGTCTGCGAATGACCTCCCCCACCCTCTGAGTTCCCTGAAGGAGAAGTTTCACCAGGAGACACAATAAAAGTCCCACTAAACTTAAAAGTATACTTGCCATCTGGTCATTTGGGGCTCTTTGTACCAGTATATCAGCAGGAAAAGTAAGGAACTGTCATACTGGCAGGGATCATCAGGAGGAGATGGGTTAACGATACATAATGGAAATAGGGAAGGTGTGTTTGGGACATAGGGGATGATCCATTGGGGCATCTCTTAGTGTTCACATATGGTCATCATGAATGGCAATTATAGCAACCATAGCCTGAAAGGATATAGTTCAGGCCCCTCAAAGGATGAAGGTCGGGGCCACCTTACCAGGTAAGCCAAGTAGACCAGCAGAGGGCAAGCTGTAGCGGACGGTTGAGAAGGGATATGCTGAGTATCAGTTATGGCCTCAGAACCAACCGGAGCAGTGAAAATCTTAGGTTATCCTACTAACCCTCTTCTCCTAAGTTACGTTTCCCTGAAAATTGTAGCCCATCACTCACTCAGGTAATCTATGACTGGATGGAGTGAAACTGTGTGACATGAGAGGATCTGAGAGGCAGAATAATGTGGAATTCTACCCAAATCCCTTTTCACTATCTTTGGGCATCTCTCTCCCATCTCCTGGACCAGAGTCTGGGCAACTCTGAAGCACAATTTCCACTACAGAGCTCCCTGTGTGACCAGGCCCTCTAAAGGACTGGGCCTGAAGCTGTACCTCACTGGCTTCCTCCCTTCCCTGCCCTCTCCCCCACTTCCTACCAGACTCTTAGGGCACTGTCTTCATAAACCATCTGTACACCAGTCCTCATCTCAGAGGCTTTTTCTACAGACCCGACCTAAGAAGGTAACTTTATCTTTTTCTTTTCTTTTTCTCACTCTAGAGGAGTGGAAATTGTTTCTGAGGGGTTGAGAGAGTAAACACCAGGGCTGAGACTCACTGATAGGAATAGGCTCCAGGGTGACCTACTGGATGAGGAAATGTCCCAAAGCCCTAGGGTAACGCCTGCAGGAATAGTAACATTCCCATGCATGTGTAGTAAACCCCAGAACATTCCATAACACCTCAGAAGAGGTTGCAGAGCCCAGCTATTCAGACAAAGCCTTCATACCACTCAGAGATGCTCTTGTCCTGTCATACCATCACTTCAGACAGTGGATAAAAAGCAAATATGCAGCCACCATTTGCAGCTAAGAGGGAAAACCCATGGGTCTCAGGTACGGTGATCAGAGCAGAGAAGACGTCTGAGCAGATGCTATCCATGAACAAGATGAAATGCCTCAATGCAGAAGCCATGAAAGCACAAAATAGAAGGAAGGGATGTGGGAACACAGCACAGTGCACACAAGGAGTCAAAACTAGACAAGTGCATCACTAAAGGACCAGAAGAAAAAGCCCACTATTGCTTGAAATTAGAGAAAATTTAATAGAAACATGAATCAAATAAAATTAAAATTAAAAGATGAGATGATAAAATTACAGAAGGAGATGGACATAGATATTGGAAAACAAAATTGGAACCCGGGAAGTATTATTACAGAGGAACAGAATGGATACTGTTGATAATATAATTACTGACCTAGAGGAAATATTTAGGGTAATAAAAATGAATGCATATTTTTAAAAAAACAAAGAAATCAAAATCATTAGGGAGACAGACTGACTATAAAAAAGAGACAGACAATTTGTCTTAGGAATAATTGGTATTCCTAAAGAAGAAAACACAACAAATGGAACAAAATATGTATTCAAAGATATAATACAAGAAATTTCCCCTGTATTAAAAATAATAACTGAACCTGACAAAAACAAAACAAAACAGTTTTAAAAGAGCATAATGTATGTCAGGGAAATTTGATACAGAAACCTCAACACAAAGACATATCCCATCCTAATTAAGTTATAAAACTTCAAAGTTAAGAGAGAAGTCCTGACACATCCAAGCAGAAAGAGCAAAACCACACACAATGGGAAAATCTGGCCAGACTCTGGTTTCTCTAAAGTAACATTCAGAGCCAGAATAAAAGGTATTCACATCTCAGAGTTCCAAGAGAAAGAAAAAGTGAGCCTAGAATAAGACACTTAGCCAAAGTTATTTCTATATAAAAGCAAGAAGCAGCCATCTGAATATTAAATACTTAAGAAAATACAGAACATATGAACTTTTTTGGAGGAAAAAAGAACTACCCATAATTAAATCCAGCCAATTAACAGATAAATAATAATAATAGTAATAATAATTATAAATATAAACTCAGGAATTTAGAAATTGGGATAAAAGAACTAGGGTTGAGCAAAGGATTCATCTAAATATAGAAGAAAGGGCAAGCAACTAAGGGAATTATGATAGCAGAACAAATTATGACATTAATTAACCTGGATAAGGTAAAAGTCATACAATAACTGACAACTCTCAGAAGATGAAAGGTAAACTCATCAATGTCTCATCTTTCAAAGAAGGGAGTCAATAAGCTAAGTGTGAAACTTTGAAACAAACTCAAAACTTGAAACATACTTTTTGAAAATAATGATTATTAACTCCTGATGTTTTTCAGAATCTTTCTTTTGTATTTTTAAGGGATCTTCTAGGAAATAAGTTTGTTTACTTTAAAAAAAAAATGTCTGAAGTTCACAGTTCCCTCAGTTTCATTTCAGTTATGTTTTCTTTTAAGTTCTAGTAACATTAAATATAATACTCTATACTTTTAAAGAACATCTAGAGACAGTCATATTTTTATAAAGGTAAATATCTGTCACTTGAGGTCACCAAGGTGGCAGAATAGGAAGATGCTGAACTCACCCCCTCCCACAAACACACCAAAATTACAACTGCTTACAGAGAAACTCTCTGTGAAGATGACCTAAACACTAGCAGAAAAGATTTTCCACAATTAAAGACATAAAGAAGGATCCATTATGAGACAGGAAGGGGGATGGAGATGTAGTATAGTCAGGACCCACAGCCCTGGATTGGCAACCCACAAACAGGAAGAATATCACCATCATAGAGGACCTCCCCAAGGAGTGAGAGGTCTGAGCCCCACCTTGGTCTCCATAGCCTGGGGTCCTGCACCCAGAAGACGAGTCCTCAGAACACCTGGTTTTGAAGGCAAGCAGGGCTGTGTACCGGAGAGCCAGGAGGCTATAGCAAACAGAGACTCCACTCTTAAAGAAGGCATGTAAAATCTTACACACGCTGAGACCCAGCACAGAGGCAGTAGTTTGAAAGAACCCTGGGTCAGACCCACTTGCTCATATTGGAGACCCTCCAAGAGGCAGGAGGCAACTGGGACTACTCCCAGGGACAGAAACACTGGCAGCAGCCATTTTGGAAGCTTGTTCTACCATGATGACACCAGTGCTGACAAGCATCTTGGAATCCTCCCTCTAGCCTATTAGCTCCAGGGACCCAGCCCTGCCCACCAGTGGGCCAGCACCAACCCTACACCCCCCTGGGTCATGCAGCTAACTGTGCAGGTAGCCTACCCCACCCTTCAGTGCATCCACAGCCACCACACAAGGCATGGCCTTGCAGTCAACCATGCTGTGGCCCAGGCTTACACACCAGCATGCCCATAGTAATCAGCCCCACCACAACAGAAGGGGCATGCAGCCCACATAGGGGGTAATCCTAGAGCATATAGCTCTGGTGACCAGAGGGGAGCATGCTGTTGGGCTCCATAGGACATGTCCTACATAAGACCACTTCTCCAATATGAGGAAACATAACCAACTACCTAATACATAGAAATAAACAAAAAGAAACGGGTTAAATGAGCAGACAAAGAAATACGTTCTAAACAGAGGAACAAGGCATAACCTCAGGAAAAGAGCTAAACAAAGTGGAGATAAGGAATCTATACAATGAAAAGTTCAAGGTAGTGATTATAAAGATGATCACTGAACTTGGGAGAAGAATGGATGAACACAGTGAGAATTTCAACAAAGAGTTAGAAAATATAAAGGAGAACTAAACAGAGCAGAAGAATACAATATCTGAAATTAAAAATACATTAAAAGGAATCAACTGTAGATTAGATGACACAGAGGAATGGATTGGTGACCTAGAAGACAAAGAAGTGGAAATGTCCCAAGCTGAACAAAAAAAGAAAAAGAAAGAAAAAATAATTTTTTAAAAATGAGGATAGTTTAAAAGACCTCTGGAATAACATCAAGTGTACTAACATTTATATTTTAGGGGTCCCAGAAGGAAAAGAGAGAGAGTGGAAGAGAATTTATTTGAAGAAATAATAGCTGAAAACTTCTCTAAGCTGGGAAAAACAGACATCCAGGTTCAGGAAGCACAGAGAGTCCCAAATAAGATGGTCCCAAAGAGGTCACACCGAGACACAGTATAATTTAAATGGCAAAAATTAAAGATAGAATCTTAAAAACAGCAAGAGAAAAGCAACTAGTTACATACAAGGGAACTTCCATAAGACTATTGCTGACTTTTCAGCAGAAACTTTGAAGACCAGAAGGGAGTGCACAACATATTCAAAGTGATGAAAGAAAAAAACCAAAAAAACAAAAAACCTACAACTAAGAGTACTCTATTTGGCAATGTTATCATTCAGTTTGAAGGAGACATAGTTTTACAGACAGGCAAAAGCTAAAAGAGTTCAACACCACTTAACCAGCTTTACAAGAAATGCTAAAGGGACTTCTCTAAGTGGAAAAGAAAAGGCCACAACTATATATACGAAAATTATAAAAAGAAAACTCTCACTGGTAAAGGCAATCATATAGTAAAGGTAGCAGATCAATCACTTATAAAGCTAGTAGGAAGACTAAACGGCAAAAAATAAAATCATCTATATGCACAATAAGTAGTTAAGGGATATACAAAACAAAAAGGCATAAAATATGACATCAAAAATATTAAACTTTGGAGTGGTGAGTAAAACAAGAGGATGGTTAGAATGTGTTTGAAATAAGAGATAATCAACTTCAAATAATCACATATATATGATTTTATATGAACCTCATGGTAGCCACAAACCAAAAACTTATAATAGATACACACACACACACACACACACACACACACGAGAATGGAATAAAAATATAAAACTAAAGATACTCATCAAATCACAAGGGGAGAGAGCAAAAGAAGAAAGGAACAAAAAATAAATACAAAAACAACCAGAAAACAATTAACAAAATGGCAATAAGTACATATCTATCAATAATTACTTTAAATGTAAATGGAATAAATGCTCCAATCAAGAGACACAGAGTGGCTGAATGGATACAAAAACAAGTCCCATATATATACTGCCTACAAGAGACACACTTCAGATCTAAAGACACACAGACTGAAAGTGAGGAGATGGAACAAGGTATTCCTTGCAAATGGAAATGAAAAGAAAGCCAGGTAGCAAGACTTATATCACACAAAATAGACTTTAAAACAAAGACTGTAACAAGAGACACAGAAGGACACTACATAATGATAAAAAGATCAATCAAACAAGAAGATATAACAGTTGTAAATATATATGCACCTAACATAGGAGCACCTAAATACATACAGCAAATATTAACAAACATAAAGAGAGAAATTGACAATGGACAGATCATTCAGACAGAAAATCAATATAGAAACACTAGCCGTAAATAACACATTACATCAAATGAGATTAATAAACATATGCAGAACATTCCACCCAAAAACAGCAGAATACGTATTCAAGTGTACATGGAACATTCTCCAGGATAGATCACATATTAGGCCACAAAACAAGTCTCAATAAATTTTAAAAAATTGAAATCATATCAAGCATCTTTTCTGGCCACATGGTATGAGACTAGAAATCAACTACAAGAAAAAAACTGCAAAAAACACAAACACGTGGAGGTAAACTAAACAACCAATAGGTCACTGAGGAAATTAAAAAATACCTGGAAACAAATGAAAATGTAAACATAATGATCCAGATTCTATGAGATGCAAAAGCAGTCCTAACCCACATTAAGAAAGACTCCCTCGCAGAGGGGAAATCAGCTGGGACAGAAAAGGAACTTTGGGGGATCAAAGGAGAACACAGCAGACGGTCTGTGGAAGGCAAGACAAAGTAAGAACTGCACACATGATCTACACCACAGCTCTGCACATTCCAGCCTGAACTCTGAGTCACCTGTTGCGAAGGGGAGCTGGGTGCTGGAAAGGGTGGTTTCGAGTGCAGACCCAGGGAGAGTACAGCTCTTGGCTGTGAAAAGACAGCCTGAAGAGACAGGAGCAAGGGGCACCACAATAAGGAAAGTCTGTGGAAAAAGCCTGAGACACCATAGCAACGTGTCACTGTCAAGTGGCATGCAAGGGGTGGAGCCACCATCATAACCCCCTTCCCTACCCACCAGCTTCTTTGGCCTCTGCGGGCATTGAGAGGGGCTCCCACCTGAGTGGGCCTGCCCACAACTTGGGCCACGGTTGCCTCTGCCTGCATAGGCTCTTGGGGCCTGAGCGCCGCCCACTCCAAAATCTCCTTGGGAAACAGCTTTGGGAACCCCTGCCTGGGACAAGAGTCCACCGAAGCTGGCAGGGTCAGAGGGCTAAAGCGTGGGGTTGGAAAAACAGACCCAGGAGAGAAACACAGTTGGCTGTGTGGATACAATAGAAGGGACGGGAGTGAGGGGACGCATGGCCGGGAATGCCCCTAGAGGAAGCTGGGTCTGCCTAGAAAGCGAGGCGCCATTGCTGAGAGGCACATGGGGGGCGGGGACGACAAGGCTCCCATATGCCAGCTCCTGCTGCTACAGCTACTGGGTGTACCCAAGTGTGCTCCAAGCAGCTGGTGCTTTTGCTCCCACTCACCTGGGCAAGGATCAGATGCCTGAGAGCAGCACACACACAGAGGTGGGATTAAATACAAAACTGAGCCCGAAGGGCAGTGCAACCAAGGAAGAGAAATACAAATCTTTCTATACAGCAGCACAAGCTGTGAATAAAATCCCCAAGATCAGCTGGGTAAATCCCGTGATTTGGGAATACCTGAATAGACAACGAGTGTTTCAACATCTGAGACCAGTCTAGCCTTCACAGCACTGGACTTTGTGGGCAAATACACACGGGAATCAGGCCAAATCAGTCTGAGCTAGCCCCACAGTGTCCACAACAGGTCCAGAGACCTACCTGGAGGTATTGGAACACCTTCTGGGGAGGTGACCCCAAGAAAATATTCTTATCTCTAATATTCTTTGTTGGTTTGTTTCATTTTGTTCAGTTGTTGGTGTTGTTGCTTTTATTATTTTTTAACTTTAATTTTTTTATTTTCTACTTTTATTGTTTTATTTTTATATTATGTTATTTTCTTAATATATATAAAGTTCTATTTTTATATTTTTCCTCTACTTTTTTGTTGCTCTGTGGCTTTTGTCTTGTTTTTGTTCTTCATTTTATAGATATATTTTTCCCTTTTTCTTTCTTTTTTCAATTGTTTTTAGGTGTATATTCTGTTTTATTTGCTTTATTGTTGTTGATGATGTTGTTTGCTAGCCCCCGTTTCTGTTTTATTTTTCATTCTTTGTTTTCGTTGGTATAATCCTTATCAACTGTTCTCATATTAGAATTCTCTTTTTTGGTTGTCTGTTCCCTTGCTTTGTCTTCTTTTCTTTTCTTTTTCTATTCTCTTCTCCGTGTGCATGTGTGTCTCTGTGTGTGAGTGTGTGTTGTGTTGCTGTTGCTGTTGTTTGTTTGCTGCTGTTCTTGCTATTTGCCCTGACCTTTGTTTGTCTATTTTTTGTTGTTGTTGTTGTTTTGTTTTGCTTTGTTGGTTTTGTCTTGTTTTGTTTTTCTTTTTTCATTTCTTTTCTCTATTTTTTATTGGGCCACACTGTGAGGCTTATGGGCTCTTGGTCCCCGACCAGGGGTTGGGCCTGGGCCTCTGTGGTGGAAACATAGAGTCCAGAACACTAGAACACCAGGGAATTCCCAGGCCCAGGGAATATTAATCGGCATGCATGTTCCTGAAGATATCCATATCAACACCAAGACCTCACCCCACACAACTGCCTGCAGGTTCCCGTGCTAAACACCTCACACCAAACAACCATCAAGACAGGAACACAGGCCCACCCATCAGTAGACAGGCTACCTAAAGTCATACTAAGCTCACAGACACCCCAAAACACACCAACTGACACAGGCCTGCCCATCAGAGGGAAAAGACTCAACACCACCCAACAGAACACAGGCACCAGGCCCTCCCACCAGTAAGCCTGCACAAGCCTCTGGGCCAACCTCACTTGGCAGGGGGCAGTCAACAGAAACAAGAGGAATTATGACCCTGCAGCCTGCGGAAAGAAGACCATAAACACAGTAGGTTAGACAAAATGAAATGACAGAGAAATACACTGCAGACAAAGGAACAAGGTAAAATCCCACAAAACCAAATAAATGAAGAGGAAATAGGCAAGCTATGTGAAAAAGAATTCAGAGTAATAATAATAAAGACGATCCAATATCTAGGAAATAGAATGGAGAAAATACAGGAAACTTTTAACAAGGACCTAGAAGAACTAAAGGACAAACGATCAGTGATGAACAACACAATAACTGACATGAAAAATACACAAGAACGAATCAACAGCAGAGTAACTGAGGCAGAAGAACGAATAAGTGAGCTGGAAGATAGAATTATGGAGTTAACTGCCGAGGAACAGAATATAGAAAAATAATGGAAAGAATTGAGGACAGTCACAGAGACCTCTGGGACAACATCAAACGCACCAACATTCAAAATATGTTGAGTCTGAGAAGAAGAAGAGAAAAGGAAAGGGCCTGAGAAAATATGTGAAGAGATTATAGCCAAAAACTTCCCTAACATGGGAAAAGAAATAGTCA
Organism: Balaenoptera acutorostrata; assembly: GCF_949987535.1. Classification (NCBI taxonomy): domain Eukaryota; kingdom Metazoa; phylum Chordata; class Mammalia; order Artiodactyla; family Balaenopteridae; genus Balaenoptera; species Balaenoptera acutorostrata. The sequence goes on from NC_080082.1 coordinate 44,898,175, forward strand.
ATCATATCCAGGAAGCACAGAGAGCTCCATACAGGATAAATCCAAGGAGAAACATGCTGAGGCACATATTAATCAAACTAACAAAAATTCAAGATGAAAAAAAACATATTAAAAGCAACAAATAACCTACAAGAGAATTCCCATAAGTTTCTCAGCTGATTTTTCAGCAGAAACTTTGTAGGCCAGAAGGGAATGGCAAGACATATATAAAGCAATGAAAGGGAAAAAACAACAACCAAGATTACTCTACCCAGTGAGGATCTCATTCAGAATTGATGGAGAAATCAAAAGCTTTACATACAAGCAAAAGCTAAGAGAATTCAACACCACAAAACCAGCATTACAACAAATGCTAAAGGAACTTCTCTAGGTGGGAAACACAAGAAAAGAAAAAGACCTACAAGAATAAACCCCAAACAATTAAGAAAATGGTAATAGGAACATACATATCAATAATTACCTTAAATGTAAATGGATTAAATGTTCCAAACAAAAGACACAGACTAACTGAATGGATACAAAAACAAGACCTGTATATATGCTGTCTACAAGAGACCCACTTTAGACCTAGGGACACATACAGACTGAAAGTGAGGGGATGGCAAAAGATACTCCATGCAAATTGGAATCAAAAGAAAGCAGAGTAGCAATACTCATATCAGACAAGATAGACTTTAAAATAAAGACTATTATAAGAGACAAAGAAGGACACTACATAATGATCAAGGGATCAATCCAAGAAGAAGATAAAACAATTGTAAATGTTTATGCACTCAACATAGGAGCACCTCAATATATAAGGCAAAGGCTAACGGCCATAAAGGGAGAAATCAACAGTAACACAATAACAGTGGGGACTTTAACACCCCGCTTACACCCCACTTACACCACTTACACCGATGGACAGATCATCCAGAGAGAAAATTAACAAATAAGGAAATAAGGAAAGCCAGAGATAAACCCACACACCTATAGTCACCTAATCTATGACAAAGGAGGCAAGAATATGCAATGGAGAAAAGACAGGCTTTTCAATAAGTGGTGCTGGGAAAACTGGACAGCTACATGTAAAAGAATGAAATTAAAACACTTCCTAACACCATACACAAAAATAAACTCAAAATGGATTAAAGACCTAAATGTAAGGCCAGACACTATCAAACTCTTAGAGGAAAACATAGGCTGAACCTTCTTTGACACAAATCACAGCAACATCTTTTTTGGCCCACCTCCTAGTGTAATTAAAATTAAAACAAAAATAAACAAATGGGACCTAATGAAACTTCAAAGCTTTTGCACAGCAAAGGAAACCATAAACAAGATGAAAAAACAACCCTCAGAATGGGAGAAAATACTTGCAAATGAAGCAACTGACAAAGGATTAATCTCCAAAATATACAAACAGCTCATGCAGCTCAATATCAAAAATACAAACAACCCAATCCAAAAATGGGCAGAAGACCTAAATAGACATTTCTCCAAAGAAGACATACAGATGGCCAACAAACACGTGAAAAGATGCTCAACATCACCAATTATTAGAGAAATGCAAATCAAAACTACAACGAGGTATCACCTCACACCAGTCAGAATGGCCATCATTAAAAAATCTACAAACAATAATAGCTGCACAGGGTGTACAGAAAAGGGAACCCTCATGCACTGTTGGTGGGAATGTAAGTTGATAAAGCCACTATGGAAAACTGTATGGAGGTTCCTTAAAAACTAAATATAGAACTACCATATGACCCAACAATCCCACAACTGGGCATATACCCAGAGAAAACCATAATTCAAAAAAACACATGCACTCCAATGTTCATAGCAGCACTATTTACAATAACCAGGACATGGAAACAACCTAAATGTCCATCAACAGACGAATGGATAAAGAAGATGTGGTACATATATACAATGGAATATTACTCAACCATAAAAAAGAAAAAAATTGGGTGATTTGTAGAGACGTGGATGGACCTAGAGAGTGTCATACAGAGTGAAGTAAGTCAGAAAGAGAAAAATGAATATCATATATTAACGTATATATGTGGCATCTAGAAAAATGGTATAGGTGATCTTATTTGCAAAGCAGAAATAAAGACATAGACATAGAAAACAAATGTATGGATACCAAGGGGGGAAAGGGGTGGGGAGGGAGGATTTGGGAGACTGGGATTGACACATATACATTACTGATACTATGTATAAAATAGACAACTGATGGGAACATACTGTATAGCACAGGGAACTCTACCTAATGCACTGTGGTAACCTAAATGGGAGGGAAGTCCAAAAGGGAGGGGATATCTGTATGTGTATAGCTGATTCATTCTGTTGTGCAGTGGAAGCTAACACAACATTGTAAAGCAATCATACTCCAATAAAAATTAATAATAAAAAAACCCCGCAATCCTAAGAGGCAAGTGTATAGTGATATAAACCTAACCCAGGAAACAAGAAAAAATCTCCAATAAACAGTCTAAACTTACACCTAAAGGAACTAGAAAAAGAAGAACAAACAAAACACAAAGTTAGTAAAAGGAAAGAAATAATAAATAGGGGAGTGGAAATAAATGAAAAAGAGACTAAAAAAATAGAAAAGATCAATGAAACTAAGAGCTGGTTCTTTGAAAAGATACACAAAACTGATAAACCTTTGGCCAGACTCATCAAGAAAAAAAAGAGAGAGAAGGCCCAAATAAATAAAATCAGAAATGAAGGAGAGGTTACAACCAACATCACAGAAATACAAAAGATCATCAGCGATTACTACAAACAACTATAAAATGGACAATTTGGAAGAAATGGATAATTCCTAAAGATGTACAACCTTCAAGGCTGAATCAGGAAGAAACAGAAAATATGAACACATTGATTATCAGTAACAAAATTGAACACGTAATTTAAAAAAACTCCAATATACAAAATTTCAGGACCAGATGCCTTCATAAATGAATTCTACAAAATATTTAAAGAAGATTTAACAACTATCTTTCTCAAATTATTCCAAAATTTGAAGAGAAAGGAATGCTTCTGAACTTATTCTATGAGGTCAGCATCACCCTGATACCAAAACCAGGTTAACAACCACAAAAAATTTAAATTACAGGCCAATATCACTGATGAACATAGACGTAAAAATTCTCAATAAAATATTAGCAAATTGAATTCAACAGTATATTAAAAGGATCATACACCATGGTTAAGTGGGATTTAACTCAGGGATGCAAATCAATGTGATATACCACCTTAACAAACTGAAGAACAAAAACCATACAATCATCTCAATAGACGCAGAAAAAGCTTTCAACAAAATTCAACAGGTATTTATGATAAAAAAAAAAACAACCCCTCAACAAAATTGGTATAGATGGGAACAAACTTCAACATAATAAAGATCATATATCACAAACTCACAGTCAACATCAAACTCAACAGTGAAAAGCTGAAAGCATTTCCTCTAAGATCAAGAACAAAGCAAGAATGTCCACTCTCACCACTTTTACTCAACAAAGCATTGAAAGTCCTACCCACAGCAATCAGGCAAGAAAAAGAAATAAAAGAAATCCAAATTGAAAAGGAAGAAGTAAAACTGTCACTGTTTGCAGATGACATGAAACTATATATAGGAAATCCTCAAGATTTTACCAAAATCTATTGGAACTAATAAATGAATTCAGTAAAGTTGCAGGATACAAAATTAATATACAGAATCTATTGCATTTCTATACACTAATAATGAACTATCAGAAAGCAAAATTAAAAACAACCCCATTTACAATTGCATCAAAAAGAATAAAATACCCAGGAATAAATCTAACCAAAGTGGTGAAAGATTCGTACTCTGAAAACTACAAGATATTAAAGATAACACAAACAAATGGAAAGTTATACTGTACTCATGGATTGGAAGAATTAATATTGTTAAAATGATCACACTATTCAAGGCAATCTACAGATTCAATACAATCCTTATCAAATTATCAAATGCAGTTCTCAAAAAAGTAAGACAAAAAAAAAAAAAAAGTAAGACAAATAATTCCAAAATCTGTATGGAACTACAAAAGACCCCAAATAACCAAAATCATCTTGAGAAAGAAGAACAAATCTGGAGGTATCATGCTCCCTGATCAAGCTATGCTACAAAGCTACAGTAATCAAAACAGTACAGTACTGGCACAAAAACACATAGATCAGTGGAACAGAATTGAGTGTCCATAAACCCATGCTTATATGGTTATTTAATATATGACAAAGGAGGGAAGAATATACAGTGGGAGAAAGACGTCCTCTTCAATAAACAATGTTGGGAAAACTGGACAGCTACATGCAAAAAAATAAAACAGGACTACTTTCTCACACTCTATACAAAAATAAACTCAAAATGGATTAAAGACTTAAATGTAAGACTTGAAACCATAAATTTCCTAGAAGAAAACACAGGCAGTATCCTCTTTGACAGCAGTCTTAGCAATATGTTTTTAGATCTGTCTCCTCAGACAAGGGAAACAAAAACAAAAACAGACAAATGGGACAACATCAAACTAAAAAGCTTTTGCACAGAGAAGGAAACTACCAACAAAATGCAAAGGCAGCCTACTAAAAGGGAGGAGACATTTGCAAATTATATATCTAAGGAGTTAGTTACTGTTATACAAAGAACTCATACAACTAAATATTTTTTTTAAAAAACTGATTTTAAAAAATGGTCAGAGGACCTAAATAGACATTTTTCCAAAGAAGACATACAGACACATGAAAAGATGCTCAACATCACTAATCATCAGGAAATGCAAATTAAAACCACAATGAGACATCACCTCACACCTGTCAGAATGGCTATCATCAAAAAGACAACAAATAACAAGGATGGCAAAGATGTGGAGAAAAGGGAACACTCATACACTATTGATGAGATGGTAAATTGGTGCAGCCAGTATTGAAAACAGTATGGAAATTCCTCAAAAAATTAAAAATAGAACAGCCACAATGATTCAGCCATTTCACTTCTGGGTATTTACTCAAAGAAAACAAAAACACTAATTCAAAAAGATATATGCACACCAATTTTTATTGCAGCATTATTTACAAAAGCCAAGATATGGAAGCAACTTAAGTGACCATAGATAGATGAATGGATAAAGAAGAAATAGTATAATAATATATACAATGGAATACTACTCAGAATTTAAAAACTGAAATCTTGCCATTTGCAACAACATGGAAGGATCTAGAGAGTATTATGCTAAGTGAAGTCAGACAGAGAAAGAAAAATGCCATATGATCTCACTTATATGTAGAATATAAAAAACAAAACAAACAAACAACAAAACAAAACGAATACAGACTCACAGATAAGGAGAACAAATGGGTGGTTGCCAGAGAGGAAGAGGGACAAAATCAGTGAAGGGGATTAAGTGGTACAAACCTCCAGTGATAAAATAAATAAGCCATGAGGCTGTCATATACAGCATAAGAAATAGTCAATAAATATTGTAATAATTTTACATGGTTACAGATGGTTATTAGATTTTTTTGTGGAGATCTTTTCATAATTTACGCAGATGTCAAATCACTACAGAGTATAACTGAAACTAACATGATATTATACGTCAAACATATTTCAATTTTTAAAAATCTATCACTATTTCTATGTTACTTCTGACAAGTATCCATAGATAAGTGTCTGGAATTATGTTTGCCTAAGGACTAGGACTTAAGTGTTTTGTTTTGTTTTTTTACTTCTTCATTGTGCATTCCTATCTTAAGTCTTTATAATATACTTGCTTCATTTTTATAAAAGTTAAAATTATTTCCCAGATGCAAATATGCCAAGATATTAAGTGATTAATTTATGGTGGTAAAAATACTGATGATTGTTTTGCATTTTGGAATTTCAGGCAATTTAAACTTCAAAAATATGCTTAAGAAAAAATAAGGATTATCATTTTAAAAATACAAATAAAATCTAATATAAATACATATATATAATTTCAAAAACAACAGAGGAAAATAATTAAAATTTTAGTACTCAAATGTAAAGCAGAAAGGGGATTAGAGAAGCAAAGAAAAATATGACAAAGAAAACATAGAAAATAAGATAGTAAAAATAAGTCCAAATAGATCATATCAATATTTATCATAAATATAAACAGATTTAAGTTACTGATAAGAAGACAGAATCTAACGATTGTAATTTTCTTAATCTAGGGATATGGTGCTTACTACAAGAGACACACTAATACAAACAACCCAGAAAAGCCAAAAATAGAAAAATGGAACAACAACAAAATAAGAATAACAATTTTAGTAGCAGATAAAATCAAACTTAAAACAAAAAGCATTCATAGAGATAAAGAACACTATGTAATTATAAAAGGAAAGGACTCACCAAGCAGATATAACAGTCATGAATTGTATCTACCTAACAGCAACATAACCTCAAAAATACATAAAGCAAAACTGACAGAATTACAAGAAGAAACTGAGAAATCTATAATCAGAGCAGGAGACTCTAACTCACTGTATCAGAACCTGGTCTTGCAGACAAAAATTACTTAGGATATAGAAAAATTTTACAACACTGTACAAACATGATCTAATAGATATATCTTTATATATATGCAGTCAACAAAAGAAAATATACATTATTTTCCAGAAAATGAGAAATATTTACAAGTAATCAATCTTATAGTAGAAAAAAACAGAAGTCTCAACCAATTTCAGAGAACCGAATAGCAACAATGCAGACCCCAATGAAATTAAATTATAAATTGACAATTGAAAGACATTTAGGACAAAAATATAGAGCACTTTAAAATGGCATTCCTAAATTACTCATGTGTTAAAAGTGCAAATCTCAAAACAATTAAAATATTTAGGGCTAAATGAAACAAAAGTTCTACATCCATAAGTTGTGGGATAAATTCAATACAGTTCTTGATAAATTATTTACATAAAAAATAAGGGGGGATGAAAACAACTTGAGAAGAAGAATAAACTCAGAAAAAGTAAAAGGAAGAAAATCACCTGAGGTAAGGATTAGAATGTGAGTAGTCTATTAAGAAAGTACTCTCAGAAGAATCCAGTAAGGAATTGGGGAAGCATGATAAGGAAGGAGAAGAGTTGTTCTGTCTTGTGGCAAAGGAGTTGAGACTTCATACTCCCACACTAGACAGTCATTGGCTAAAAGAATCCTGAGGTTGGAAGGGATATCAGCTTCAGGCATTTCTAGCTATCCATACCAGCAGGTGGCTCCAGTGCCCAAGAGCAGTCCTTTGAAGGTTTCAAGTGAAAATCTTTAATAGCAGAGTGCGCAGAAGCTAGGAGATGGGCACAATGAGGTGGCAAACAGGAAATAAGTGTATTTGGTAAGGGCACCAATGAAGCCTTCTGCAGAATTTTACTTAGGAGAAAAACAAACAACACTACTAAGAGAGATGCTCAATACAACAAAACCAGTTATTTTAAAAGAACAGTAGAATAGATAGATGTCTAGAAAAATAAATGAAGAAAAATACCAAAATTATACTTTTGAAAAGGCAATATTTGGGCAGCCAAGATTAAATAAGCCCAGGATAGCCTATCTCTTTCACCAATTACAACAAAAATTCTGGACAAAATGCAAAAGGCAGCAACCTGAAGACTTTGAAAAATTAAAAATGCTAGAGCAACCACTAAGAAAGAGTCAATAAATTAATCTAAATGAAATACACCCACCAAAATCTAAATAACCCAAAAGGAGGCAGGAAACTAAGAAGAGAGGAACAAAAAGTAGAGAAGACACACAGAAAACAAAAAATAAAATGCTGGACTTAAATCCAAACATATCAATAATCATATTAAATGTAAATTTTCTAAATATACCAAGTAAAAAGTCAGAGATCATCAGTTTGGATTTAAGGGGGGAAATGTCCAACTCAACACTGTGCAAACACTTAAGGGAGAATTAATAACAACTCTACCCAATTTATTCCAGAACATAGAAAAGGAATTAATATTTCCAAACTCATTTTGTGAGGCCTACATTAACTTGATTCCAAATTTAACAAAGACATTATAAGACTAATTGATAAATAAACAAACAAACTACAGAACAATATCTCTCATGAACATAGATAGGTACAAAAATTCTCATGAAAATATTAGCAAATCAATTGCAATAATATTTTGAAAGAATAATACATCATGGTCACGTGAGGTTTTATCCTGGGAACTCAAGGTTAGTTCAACTTTGCAATCAATGTAAATAAATCACCATATTAACAGACTAAAGAAGAAAAAGCACGAGATCATCTTAATAGGTGCAGAAGAAACACTTGACAAAATTCGATCATTTATAATTTTTTAAAGTTCTCACCAAACTAGAAATTTATGGGAACTTCCTTAACCTGATGAAGGGCATCTACAAAAAACGTACAGATAACATCAAATTTAATGATGAAAGATGGGGGGCTTTCCTGGTGGCACAGTGGTTAAGAATCCACCTGCCAATGCAGGGGACACGGGTACGAGCCTTGGTTTGGGAAGATCCCACATGCTGCGGAGCAACTAAGCCCGTGCGCCACAACTACCGAGCCTGTGCTCTAGAGCCCGTAAGCCACAACTACTGAAGCCTGTGCACCTAGAGCCCGTGCTCTGCAACAAGAGAAGCCACCCAAGTGAGAAGCCCGTACACCACAACGAAGAGTAGCCCCTGCTTGCCACAACTAGAGAAAGCCCATGCACAGCAACGAAGACCCAATGCAGCCAAAAATAAAATTTTAAAAAAAAGAAAGATGGAATGATTTTCCCCTAAGATTAGAAATAAGGCAAGGATACCTATCTTATCACTTTTATTCAAACTTATACTAGAAGTCCCAATTAGTACAATAATGCCAAAAAAGGAAATAAAAGGCATACGCATTGCAAAGGAAGAAATAAATATCCCTTTATCCACAGACATGAGGCCTATGCAGAAAACCCCAAGGAATCTATAAAAGTAGCTCCTACAATTAATAAATGAGGTCACAGGATACAAGATCAACGTACAAAAATCAATTGTATTTCTATATACTAGCAATAAACATTAAGAATTCAAATTTTTAAACAGTACCATTCACAATGTGTTTAGACAGCTTACCAAAAAAACCCCAAAACACTTAGGTATAAATTTAACAAAACTTGTGTCAGGTCTGTATGGAGAAAACTTCAAAACACTGCTAAAAGAAGAGAAACAAAGACCTAAATAAATGGAGTGATAAATTTGTGTTCAATGATTGGTGCCTCAGTGTTGAAATGATCTACAGATTCAATGCAGTCCCAATCAAAATCCCAATAGAAATTTTTGTATACATTGACATACTCTCTAAAATTTATTTGGAAAGACAAAGGAAATAGAATAGCCAAAAATTTTTGAAAAATAACAGCAAAGTTGGAGGACTTCCACTACCTTATTTTAATACAGTTGACCCTTGAACGACATGGGGGTTAGGGGTGTCAACTATACCTGCTGTTGAAAATACACATGTAACTTTACAGTCGGCACTCTGTATCCACAGTTCCACATCCATGGATTCAACCAACCACAGATTGTGTAGTACTGTAGTACATATTTAGTGAAAAAGTCCACATATAAGTGGACCCATGCAGTTCAAACCATGTTGTTCAAGGATCAATTGTACTTGTCATAAAGCTACAGCAACCAAGACAATACGATAGTGTAAAGATAGTGTGACAGTATAAAAATAAACATACAAATCTATGGAATAGACAGAGTCCAGAAATAGACCCAGACAAATGTAGTCAACTGATTTTTTATAAAAGCACAAAGGCGATTCAAAAAATGTTTTCAACAAATATGATTAAATAATTGTGTAGACATACATACACACACAAAAAAACTTCAATACAAACTTCACACTTCATACAAATATGAACTAAAAATGTATTAAAGTCAAAAATGTAAAACTAGAAAATTAGAAAAAAAGAAAGAAAAAATCTTTGTGACCTTGGGTTAGGAAAAGAGTTCTTAGATACATCACAAAAACACAATCCACAATAGAAAAAAAGGAAAATTGAACTTCATCAAAATCAAAAACTTTACTCTGTGAAAGACACTGTTAACAGAATAAATTGACAAACCACAGACTGGGAGAAAATATTTGCAAATTATATACATTACTATTGACTTATATCCAGAATATATGAAGAACCTCAAAACTCAACAGCAGGAAAACAAACAACTCAATTCAAAGTGGGTAAAAGATTTGAAAGGCACTTGGCCAAAGAAGATATACAGATAACAAATAAACACATTTAAAGGTGCTCAACATCATTAGTCATTAGGGAAATGCAAATTAAAACCGCAGTAAGATACTACTACCTACCTATTAACATGGCTAAAAGTTTTTTAACTGACAATACTAAGTGCAGAGAAGCAGGAACTTTTAAACATTGCTGATAGGAAGGTAAATTGGTATAACCACTATGAAAAACAGTTTGGTGGAATCTTATAAAATTAAACATGCATTTACCATTTGACAGCAATTCCAGTTTGGGGTATTTAACCAAGAGTATTGAAATTTACATACAGGTAAAATTCTGTACATAATTGTTTATAGTGGCTCTGTTTATAATCACCAAAAAAACTGGAAACAATGAAACTTCAACTGGTGAATAGATCAACAAACTGTGGTATAGGCATAAAATGGAATATTATTCAACAATACAAAGAAACAAGCTATTGATATGTTCAGCATGGATAAATTTCAAATACACTATAGTCAGTGGAAAAAAAAAAAAAGCCAGACTCAGAAAGCTACATACTGTGTGATACGGTATTTTGGAAAAGGTAAAACTGTAAGGATGGTTGCCAGAGATTGGGGGTATAGATAGTAATTGACTACAAAGGGACATTATGAGGAAGTTTTGGAGGGTGATGGAACCGCTCTATATCTTGATTTTGAGTGTGGCTATATTTGTCAAAACTTATAGAACTGTACACCACAAAGGTTGAATTTTTCTGTATATAAATTGAAAATAAATAAGAACAATTTTTTAAAACAATATTGGGAATGAAGGAGAGAGAAAATTGAAATGAAGTAAAGATGTTTTTCAATCATAAGAAAACAATATAAATAACTTTATGCCAGTAAATTTGAAAATATTATTGACAGAGACAACTTTTGAAAAAATATAAATTACTAATATTGACTCAAAATGGAAAACTTGAATGGACAAAGAACCATTAAATAAATTGAATGCATTTCCAGGCAAAAATCTTCTTCTTAAATGGACAGCAAGCTCAAATATTTTACAAGCAAATCTTCCCTAGATTCTAAATATACTACACCACCTTATTAAAAATTAAAAAAAAAAAACCCTATTTCAGTGAACAGAAAAACTAAAACTATCCAATTCATGTTATAGGACTACTGTAACTTCAATACCAAAACCACATAAAGACTATACTGGAAAACAAGTAAAGACCAATTTCATCTACGAATAGAGACTTTTTTAAAAATTTAAGTTAAATATAGAAATCAAATCCAGCATTACATAATGATCAAGTGTGTGGTGTGTGCTATCCCAGGAATGTAAAATTTTCTAACATCAGGAAATTTTCTAATGATAATCACCATAATAAGACTAGAGGGGAAGAATAAGCACATGATCATCTTTACAGATACAGAGAAAAAGCTATTTGCTGAAATAAAACATGCCTTCATAACTTACAAAAATATTAGCATACCAAGGCAATTTCCTTAACTGGTAAAGTTCAACCACTAAAATTTTTTGGTAAACATCATACCTCTTAGGATAATTTATTAACTTTAGAATAATTTATATTAAAGATAGTAAGAGGATAAGAATGACAATTTTGACTGCTGCTATTCAATGTTTTGGTGGAGGTCCCAGTCAATTAAATAAGAAAAGATAAATAAATCAGTGGAATAAAGATTGGAAAGTAAGAGATAATTATGATTATTATTAGAAAATAAAAATTCCTACATAGAAGTTCCTACATAGTATACACACACACATGCATCAGTAATTCTGGATTCAAGAAAAGCATACAAAAAATAGTAGTTCTTCTAGAATCCAGCAAATAAATCATTAGAAAATGTCATTTGTAAAAGTACCATTCATAGTAGCTGAAAAAACCAGCCAAAAATATAATGCAGCTATTTAATATATTTATGCAAAATATTACAAAGAATATACAAATACCAAAATAAATGAAAATATATACTAAAGTTCATGGATGAGAAGACTCATTATCATAAAGATGTCAAGTTTTCTCATATTAAACTATAAAATCAAAGCTATTTAAATTAAAATCCAAATGCTCTTTTTATGGAGCTTGGCAATCTGATGCAAAAATTCAAACTGAAAGTTTAAAAAAAAGGATAGGTGACACAGTTTTAAAAATAAAGTGTAAAGAGGGAGAACGTGCCTGGTAATAGATTTGTCATAGAGCTAACCTCATTGAAACAATGTGGTATTATTCAGAAAAGACAAATAGACCAGTAGAACCTAAGAGAAAGCACTGAAACAGACCCAGGCTAACATAGAAACTTGAATTTTAACAGACGTAGAATTTACAAATTAGTGGGGAAAGGTGAACTGTTCAACAAATTGTGCTGGGACAATGGTATATCTATTAATACATACACACATACATATGTAAGTCTGTATGTATATCTATATATGATGTGCAGAGAGATACCGAGATATTGATATAAATCTCTGTGTATGTATATGTGTGCATATATACATAAGAATATTTATATAAATACTATGTGTGTATATATATATATATTTAGAAAATGCAATCCAGGAATTGTAAAATTATAAAGGTGAAAATATAAGAAGGTTTAGAGATAGAAATCTTAAACACAATACCAAGAGCATACACCATCAAAAAGAGTAGAATGATAAATGTGATTACATTAAAATTTTAGATGGTGTCTGTGTGTCAAAACACCACAATTTTTAAAATAAGTCATAATCTAAGAGTATATATATTCCAACACATAATCAACATATTAGTATCAAGAATATACAAAGTACTCCCACAACACAATTAGCAACAAATAGTTTAATAGTCAAATTCATAAGAGATGAAACCCTAATGGCCCATATGCATATGGCGTGCTGCTTAATTTCATTAATATTCAAAAAGAATTCAAATCAAAACAATGAGATGCAATTATTCCACATCAGAGCATATCACCAGATTAGCTGAAATTTTAGAATCTGGCAATATCAAGTGGTGCTTGAGGTTGAGAGTAAATAAAAACATTCACAAGTTGTTGGTAGGAATTAAAACTGATATAACTACTTTCAGAAACAATTGGCAAAAATCGAATGAAGTTCAAAGTTCATGTACCCAGTGGCTCCGGAACCCCACTTCCGGGCATGTACTGCAGAGAAAGTGATCACACGTGCTCAGGAAGATATGCTCATGAATGTTCATGGCTACAATATAAAGTCCACAAATAGGAGAGCAGATAAATGATTGTGGTGTAGTCACACGATAGGATGTAACCTCATCATTAAAATGAATGAACTATATGTATACACATTAACAGGGATAAATCTCAAAAACATAATGTTGAGTAAGAAAAAACAAAGTGGCAGGTATGTGTTGTATGACCCTGTTTCTGTTAAATGTGGGATCACACACAGCAATCCTTCATGGATACATATACATGAGGTAAAATTATAAAACCTGATAAGGAAGCGTAAACACCCCACTTTAGGGAGTGGCCCTGGGGAGATGTATAAAAAGGGTCTTTGATTCTATCTGTAGCCATTTTCCTTAAGAAATGATAGAGGAAAGGAGGAGAGAGACATGGATGATGAGAACATGGTTATTGCTCTATTTTCCCCTGTACTTTGTTTCTTTCTGTGTGAATTCTTTTGTAACAAAAATAAGAAAAAGAAGGAAGAGATGAAGGAGAGAGGAAGGAAAAGACTGAATGGAAATTCACCAAAATGTTTAGAGCAACTATCTCCTTAGAGCATTGTGGGGGATTTTAATTTTTTCTTTATACTTTTTCATATTTTCTAAATTATCCCCAGGAAGCATGTATGACTTTTATAATCTGAACGAAACAACGCATGCTCTTTTAAAAGCACCTTGCTAAGCTGCTGTGATTTAAAAGCCTGGATTGTGGAAAAGAGACTGGTATTTTGGACATCCAGGCTAGCTCCCATAGCGACTTGTCCAAGACAGGTTTCTGGGGGAACTGTTAAGGGCACAAATGAATTAAATTCCACTATCAGAACCACCTCTGGGTCTGAGGGGTTGAGGGTTCCAGAAGTCTCGATCCCTGTGCCAGCCTCCGGGGGGCAGGGGCTGCAAGAAGAGATAAAAGCCAGCTTTATTGTTCTCTCTGAAAATCATTCTTGAGAATTGAGGTAACTGTCCCCATAGCCAGCTTATCAAGGGAAGGTCCCCTTGATGCCCTTGAAAACATGGCTGTGACCCCCTAGAGCTCCCAGCACGTGGGCATGGTCCTATGATCCTATATGCATCGTGTGGGCACCGTGCTCAACACCTTAAAGTTTACCCGGGGTGGCTTTTACATTTACTTCTCAAAACGACTCTGGGAAGTCTCAGTCTTGTCTCACAGTGGAAAAAGACTGGGACTCAGAGAAGTTAATTAACTTGGACAGGGCCACCTAGGTAATAAATGGGGCAGAGTCAACAATCCAGGAGGCCACATAGAGCTCTAATAGTAGAATATTAGGCACCAGTAACAAACTAAGAAAAGAAATAATTCTTGGATCAGGATGGAACGTTCCCAAAAGTCCTAAATCCACACCAAGAGAGCAGCCCCAAGTGTAGGGGCTGGGCGGGCCTGTCCGGAGATTAGACTCTGGGCATTCCCATCCAGACACCAGTCCCCTGGTTCTAAGTGGGGGCGGGGGGCAGTCCATGTAAGTAAGAGCCCGCCCCCTGCTCCCACCTCCACCTTCTGTGCTTAATTATCAGGCACTTAATATATGAGATGTTGGAAAGGGCTAAATGAATGGGAATGAGAGAAATCCCAATGTGGTCTCCCATCAGTCTTTCTGATTGCTCTTAACTCTATTTTCTGGAGAGGATCTGTTGTAGTCAAGCTCCAAACTAGTCATTTTTTACCACCATCAGGAAAAACACACAGTACTTAGAGGCCAGCATGGGCCCTTGTGCGATCCAGGCAGGGGGCAATCCGTGGGGTGGCTATTCCCCAAAATTGAAAATGGCTCTGGAAAGCCCTGCAGGTTTCTGTATACCAGCCTAACCACCGAGGTCCCAAGAGGGAAGGGAGGAAGGCTGGAGCCTCTGGTCATCTCCTGACTTCCTTCCCAGGACCCCTGAACCTGCCAACACCAGGCCTTAGCCCAATATCCATACTGGGTAACTTCATCCCCTCTCCCCATGGGGCAAGCTCCCTCTGTATACCAGGGTATCCTGGGGCCGAGAATATGCCCATGAAGCAGGTCTCACCCACCACACAGGGGATTATCTCAGAGCAGCAGGAACAATTACTCATCTGCATGGAACTGGGAGCCTCTGGGGGCAGCACACACTGCTGTACAGGTCTGAGGTTGCTCTCCAGATGGTCTGGGGTCCCCTGTTCTCAGCAGAGCCTGATACCCCTACGGCTGTAGCATCGTCTTGACCCAAAACCAGGCTGCTTCTCCCTCCACTCCTCACACAGCCCTGCAGGGACCAGGCAGGAACAAACTGGGGACTCCAACTGGGGGTCCCTGGTGTGATGGGACAGCAGCCTAGAAAGTACATGCCCCTTTAAAAGGACAACCCCACTCAGGTTATAAATGGGGTAGAATCAACACCCCAGACAACTACATGTTACCCTAATGGTGGAATTCAGGCACCAGCAGCAGGCTAAGGAGAGAAACAGTTGGGGGTAGGGGTGGCTGAGTTTTGACACATGAGAAGGAAAGCCCCATCATGCCAGAACTTCCAATTTTTCAATTTTTATACGAAAGTACTCAAATTTGTAACAGTGGCAACTAATTTTAAAAGCTCTAAATCTGTCTGGACCAAATCAAACAAGTACACAAGTTGGATTTGTCCTCTGGGCTACCATCTGGTTTGTGGGCTGGCTAGTGGCAGGTCCAAGGAATATACAACCATCACCCCAATAATGATGACAGAAGACAACTCTCACTTATTATTCACTTGCCGCCATTGACATCAGTTTTTGCTAAATCAACCCAGTTAGGTAGGGTCACTGGAACTTTCAGTGCCTCGCACCTGGCCCATCCCAGGTGTCAGCGGTGCTGGGGTGGGCGGGTCCACGCATGCAGACACTCAGGCCTGCCCAGTCCCTCCACCCTCCTTCCAGAAGGCTGTCTTCTGGGGATGGAGGATGAAGTCTTCCAACGGGAAAGCTGGGCCAACGTTGGGGAGCCAACTGTCCAGAAGTGGGGTCCCTTGGAGACAAACTTCAGCCAAAGGGGGACAGGAATCAGTGGACAAATGCCTCAACCTGCTGGCTTTGGGGTGACAATTCTGAGGGCATTCCGCATGCTACTTTGCAGGGTCCCCAGCAGGAGGGAGCCTCGCTGCCCACGGCAGCAGCCAGCTCAGCAGCACACTGTTCACTCCCTTTTCCTCTTCCTTCATCTCACGCCCTCTCCACGCCCTCACTCCTGCTTCCTGGCATCACCTTCCAAATAAACTGCCTGCACCCAAGCTCTTCAGTCAGTCTCTGCTTTCAGAGGAATCCAAGTTAAGACAGATGGTTTGCAGATAAAGACGCTGAAGCTCAGGAAGGTTAAGTAACTTGCCCAGAGCCACTCAGCTGAGAAAGGACAGAACTGGGGTTGAATAAGGACAGGCTGGCTCTCAAGCCCTGCCCTTAACCACTGCCCACTGCCTCCTTACAGAAAGCCAGCCAGCCCCTTTGGCCTCTCTCCCTCTAAGCCCGTGGCCAGTTCTCACCGTGTGAATCTGAACCCCTTGGTATACCCAGGGGAAAGTGCCAAGAATGTAGCACACCCACCAAAAAGCAAGAGTGTCTACCCTGGAACTGGGCAGAACTGGTCCACTGCACACCCCAGAGGGTCCAGGAAGAGTCCACTGGGAGACCCCACCCCCATGGGCTCAGGACACTGCCCCAGACACCCTGGGAACTTACCTGCCTGCTCCCCCTTAGGAAGGGCCCACAGCACCCTCTAGGGACCAGCAAGACCCATTCGAGCCTGGAAAATCAGAGCTGAAAGAGGCCTGGAGGGCCTGGAAGCCTCTTTGCTCTACAGACAGGAAAGCTGAAGCCCAGAAAGACAGGGGCCCACTCTTCCCAAGAACCAACCCCCCCTCCAGGTCCTTGATGAACAGAAGGCACATAAAGAAGAAGAATGAGTTCCAAAGGCTTTTCTTTCTCCACTGCGGGGAGAGGCGGGTCTCCTGCTTCCCAGGACTGCACACTCTCTCAACTGGGAGGGGGGAGGCCAGGCAGGCCACAGCCTGATCGCCTCAGGGGCATGCCAGGGAGGCCAGGCAAAGTTGGAGAAACAGGGTCCTGGGCACAAGGAAGTCAGGGAGGGAAGTGAGGCTTCCCTCCCTGCAGAAGGACCCCAGCTAGGAGCCCAGGCCTGGCTGCAGGATTGGCTCTGGCATCCTCTATGGAATCCTGGGCCCACGGGCTCCTCCTGCATCTGTTTCCCATGTACCCAGCAATAACCACAATACCAATTAAGCTTTCCCTCAATGTAGGCTTTTCCTGCATCACAAAAGCCCAAAGGCTCACTGCTGATTTCCCTATTTTAGAGCTGAGGAAACTCAGGTACAGAGAGGTTAAGAAACTCGCCCAAGGTCACACATCCTACCCACAGCCCTGTGGGCCCTCTGATTCCAAAGGCCATGTGGGCTCCCTTTATTTTCAGAAAAGATGGTCTTAAAAGGAGCCTCAAGTCTAGCACTTCCAGGTTCCTTAATCTGCTGGATGTGGAAGAAGGAAAACCCTAAAAGGTCTGTGTTGAGAGCCTGTGCAGACAAAACAGCCACCCTGAGCAAAAGGGGCAGAACACAGGCTGAGGCATCCCAGGGGGCAGTGAGTGAGGAGCAGCCAGGCCAGGTCCCAGGATGCACGGGTGGACACGTCACTGGGCTGGGAGCTGGGGGCTCCTCGAACCTGGAACCCTTGGGCCTGAGCCCTGGGTTTGCCTGCAGACCCCAGGCCAAGCCACACCCTGAGATCTAACGGGGTAAACCCACCTAAGGGCCTGAACCCAAGCAATGAAGACTCAGGGGCATGAGAGCAGAAGAATCGCTGTGGGCTGAGAAGCCTAGGGCCACACTCCACATCCCTAGGAAAGCAGAAGGTCATTGCCAGAGGGGCCTGCTCCTGGCCCCATACACGGCCACAGCAGAGCAGAACTGCTGTCGGCCACACCAGCCACCTCAGGGTTGTGAGTGACCTGCACGGCCTTTTCCCATGGGAGCGGAGACTTCTCCAGCTCTCCTACACATCCCACCCCTGCAGCCACGCCAGCCAGGGTCCACCATCCCTCAGGGCCCAAAATGCAGTCACTGACCTCAGTCAGGAGAGAAGTCGGCCCAGCCTCTGCTCTCTGCCCACCCTACTCCCCCCCCCGCCCCGCCCCCGCACACACAACCCGAGCATTTTAACCCCTTCACAAGACACACACCCCCAGCTCCTTTGGGGTCCAACCCCTGGGGAGAGTGTCAGTCCTTCCCAGCCTTGACGGGCCGCTCCCCCACAGGGTGGGTGCAGACTCTAAGAAGGAGGGGAGGGGCTTGAGGCCTCACAGGTGCCCTCACCGTGGGACTGGAATCCCTCTTCTCTGCCTCCCCCCCCGGAGCTCTGTTAGCCATGGCTTCCCACCCCCACCCCACCCCACACTATTACCTGTTATCTTAGTCTCAGTCCAGAAAAAGGGAGGGGGCAGAGGAGAAAACCATCAGCTCACACAAATGAATCTCATCCATTTTGGTGAGGCCCTGTGAGCGGCCCGGATAGCTGTGCTGTCCCCGTGTTCCTAGCGAAAAGCCTGAGGTCAGACAGGGCCACATTGCAAAGCTGGGCCTGGAGCCCAGGCTCCTGACACCCAGATGCTTTGTCCCTCCCTCCCGTGTGCCCCGGTCATCACTTGGTTGGTCACACATCCATTCAACAAATGCTTGCAGAGCGCCCAGGCCAGACCCCATCGGGCACTGAGCGGCACAGCTTGGATTCTAGCTGGGCCTCTGGACCGCCTTCTTCTTGGGGTCTCAGTGCCCAGAGAAGCATGCATGGTGGCTCTGGTCTGGGTCTTTCCCATTGGACCAGTCTCCCCACATGGCTGCAGCTCAGAACCAGCCCAGGGAGTTCTGGTTTGCAGAGACAAAGCCAAGGAGAACATCTGCTCCCCCATGTGAACAGGAGAAACCCTGATTTTATTTCCCGGGTGGGGAGGATCTTGGAGGTGCCGTCGGAGCTCTCAGGAGGAAACGATTTCATGTCAGCGTGTCTCACTGGCTGGGCCACAGCGCACAGATTTACTGTTCCAGGAAGAACGGGAACAAGGACTGTGATAAACTGTAGGCCGGAGGCGACCAGAAGAGGTATGTGGAGAGAGCTTGGCATCAGGAGAGATTTGTGGAAATTTCTTGAAAACAGAAAAGAGCCCTAGTTTAAAATATACTAAATAATTCCCACCAGCATATTCCCTTCCCACTGTGCTCCCAGGAACACTCCTCCACATCCTCACAAAATCTGGAGAAAGAGCAAGCCCAGAGAGCCCGCCCTCCCAGGGGCCCCTCAGCACAGTGTTCCTGGCTGCTCCACGGCCTGGGGAAGTGACACTGACCGTTATTTCACTGCAGAGCCTTTCCGTGTACCTAGCACATGCTTAGCGCTCCCACACACTATTATTTATTGCCCACATGTACGCTCTGAAGATGGCATCTCTATTACCCCCATTTCCCAGGTGAGGAAACTGAGGTTGCGAGAAATTAAGGAATTTACTTGAGGTCACAGGACTTGGTTCATCTGACTGCAAATTGATTCTTCAAAGTGCTGTGCCAGGCTGCCCCCAGCAGTGACCGAAATGGCCCAGGATGAGGACCCTTACCTTTGAGAGTACTTAGGAGTCTCCCTGGGTCAGGATGGATGCTTGAGTGAGGGGTGCAGGCAGCCAACAGGCATGTCCTCTGTCCCTCAGAGCCCCTCAGTGTCATACCTAATCCTTCCCAAAGTCCATTCTAAGCCACCACTACATTTGATCCTGAGGAAGGAAAGGTCTGTCCAGCCCCACTTTGTACATGATGAGGGGGGAGGGCCAGGGCCTCCCAGCAGAGTGGACACAGTGCCATGCCTCTGGTTCAAGGCAGTGGAGAGGAGGTGTGGGGGGACCATGTGGGTCCTGGCCTGGTGGGAAGTTGGGGGGGAGCCCTAGGCCAGGCCACAGGCAGCAGAGGTGGGGATGTCTGGTGGGAGCCTGGCAGGTGGGGGCTCCAGGCGCTCCCAGTTTCTCTCCTGGCCTCATTTCCCCAGGTCGCAGCTGTGCTCCTTACATTCCTAGGGCCTGCTGACTGACTCTGATCTACCTGCTGCTGCCAATTCCAGCTCTCAGATGCCCCACAGGGAAGTGGAGTAGTGGGGAGGCCTCTCCTGGACCCATCATCCACTGAGCAGTTCACCCTTGCCTGCCCTGGGGCCTGGGTACTCAGGGAGGGCAGTGGGGCTGGTAGAAGCAGGGTGAACAGCCTGAGCCCATGGGCCTGGGCACTAGGAACCTGGGCTCTTATCTCTCCTGGGCCGCCAGCTCTGGCTGCGCCCCTTTCCACATCCATATGCTCCTTGTCAGTGCAGGGGCTGCCAGATGGGAAGTCCTGCCTGGCTCCCATCTGCAGGCTGGGTTTCCTGGGAGCAGACTGGAAGACTTGGCCCAGGCAGGCTGGCCTGAGCAGGGCCCCCTAAGTCAGAGACCAGAGGAAAACACCCTGTCTGGTGGAATTTGAGAGGCCCTCCCAGAAAAGCTCCAACAACCACTTAAATATGCCTGAAATGCATCATCTGTGCATCATTTCTTTGAGTTATGCATAAGCCACCAGGCCCCCTCAAGCAGGAGGCCTCCAGTGGTGTCTCTTATCCAGCAAGATGGAAGGAGCAGTCCCCAGAGAGGCATGGGAGGGGGGACCATTCAGATGGGGAGAGAGGGAAGACACCTCAACCTTCTCTCACCTGATCCTCCCTGCAGCCCTGCCAAGTCTGTGCTCATATTTTCACTCCACAAATGGCCACGATGGAGAGGCAGCTGGAGCCAGAACTCAAATCTGGGTCATCTGACTTCTGAGCTCTTTTCCCACAAAGAACTGCAAGGAAGAAAGGATGAACAATACAGTAAAACTGGAAGTGAATAATAAATGTTTAATTTTTTAAACTTAACCCTTTGGAGCTTTTAAATTTTTTTAAATTTAAAACTCTCCCACAAAACTCTTGGATTAAATATTAATAGATTCTGTGTGCTACTTAGAAAAGAACAACAAAGAGCTTTTCATATCACCATATCCCAAGCTATGGGATCCATCCAAAAGGAGACTCAGAGGAAAATTAATAGCCTTGCTTGGTTTCATTACTAAACAAGAACAAAAGTAAATGAACTGAGCATTCAATTCTATACATTAGAAAATAATAGATGAAATGTAGCATAAGAAAGGCAGAGAAAGGAAGAGGCTTCAATAAGCAGGCTTCTGTCCTAACCTGAGAAGGAGGGATATCCAGGTTCCCACTTCATGTAAACATGGACGCTTTGCATAAAATAAAACAATATGGATGCTTGAGAGTATTTTGTAGATGATTTTACCAATAGAATCTGTTGAAATACACATTGTGGGATACTTCCTTAGATTAAAACTGTTTTCTCTGTAAAACATTAAATAGATGCAGCCCTTCAATATGAGGACCAGACCAGACCTTGTGAATGAAGGTTATCAACCCATATCCAGAATGACCCAGATCCAGCACTTTCTCTTGCTTACACTTTCTCTCTCTCTCTCTCCCCCCACATTTAACTCCAGCTATCAGATTCAAAACTAAAATGTCCTACATATATGGTTCTTTATGACCAATACAGATTAATTGAAAAGGTGAATTGATGTTGATGAAAATGTTAAGGTTAATTCATGCTAGTAACTAATAATGATTAAATATTAACGTTATATATTTTTTACAAACATGTCTATTGGCAGAAAAGACTATAATGAGGGCAGAAATTCTGAATCAGGTTCTAGAGAAAGTCCAAAATGAGTGACTTTGGAGAACACAGCACGCTGCATGCATGAGTTTGAGGAAGGACCTCACCAAGTTAATGCCTCCTTCCCTGAGGGCATCCTGCACCTCCAGCACTAGCCCTGCCCTCAGGAAAGCAGAGCAAGCTGGCTCCCCTGCACCTGTGAGCATAAGTCACATGATTAAAGACCATGCATCTCCTCTTGGGCTTCAGTGTTTGTGATAACGGCTCCTCTTCCTGCAGCCTATGAACTGCCAAGGGCAGAGGCCAGAAACTGGGGCTCATAGGACCCTCCAGGAAGCCCACTATTATGTTAAGCCTAACGTAAGTACACATCAAAGAATAAATTCTGTAAAACTTTAGCACGACTGGAAAGATTCCACCCCTAGCATAAACAAGGCCAAAAAAATAGGAGATGATGAGGAAGGAGAAGAGGAAGAGGAGGAAGAGATAAAGGGACAGAGGAAGGAAGGGAGGAAAGAAAGCAGCTCATTGTAGACAGATGGCTACCAGCGTTTACTTTGGACATCTCTGCCAATCAAATCTTAGGATCATTCAGTGTCCACCTCCACATTCCCAGGTCATTCTCATCCCACGAGATCTGGCCTGGGCCCACAGTAATGATTATCTCTATGATACATACATTTCCATATTTGATTATAATTAAATTAATAACTATTTTATTTTTTACCAGCTTTATTGATGTGTAATTTACATACCATGAAATTCACAGAGACTACTTGTAAAGAATGCATAATGAGCAATTAGGAGCTGAGCAAAGTTATTGGGCGAAAAGGAGCTCTGTGAAGTTGCTTGGGGACGTGCAATTCAGACACACATGGAATCGGACCCTCCCTGAGGAGTGGCTTCTGTGCACTGGACCCTTTGATGACCTTCCTGAGCAAGAGCAAGGGCATGTGGATTCCAGGAGGCAGATGCATGCGTCCAAGAATTCCAGACATTCCTGCAGGCTGAAGAGCCCCATTTCATTGCACAAATTATTTCTCTGAAAGCTGTTGAAAGGGATTGAGGGCTATAATTAGAATAATGCCCTGCAGGATGACATTCACAAATGTAATTGCATAACCGTTTAGAGGTAAATGGCGCCAAGAGAGGATAGAGTTTCTCAGGAGCGCAGGGAGGGAAGGTACAGGAACCTCTTGTGGAGCAGCCCCTTCCTGATGCCAACTAAGCCAAGAGACAGTGGAAGATGAATCTGAAGATCCCTCACTCCTGAACCAGCTTGTCTTGGGCATCAGTCCACCACAGACTTCTCAGTGATGGTGTTATCGAACACAAGTTCATGTGCCCAGATGCTCAGTAAGGCCAAACAAACCAAAATGATGGAGTTTGGAGCAGAGAAAGGTTTATTGCAGGGCCAAGCAAGGAGAATAGGTGGCTTGTGCCCAAAAAACCCTAAACTTCCCAAAGGGTTTCAGCAAAGCATTTTTAAAGACCAGGTGAGGGAGGGGTATCCCAGGGTATGGGATCAGTTCATGTACAATTCTCTGATTGGTTGATGGTGAGGTAACAGGGTGGGTAACATTATCAATCCTTAGGCGCCTGTAGGTCTGGCGGCTACGAGCTCATGATCATCAAATAGTTAATTTCTTCCATTTGATGGTGTTTTTTAGCAGCTGAAAAACTCAGGAAATATACATGAGATACTATTATCTGGGTACTTCAGAGAGAAGCTACAGCAGAGGATATGGGGGAGGGGTCTGACCCAGGAAGCCCCAGAGGGTCCTGCTTGATTATAATAGGGAAACATTCAAATATGACCCAAACTGGAGTTTTCAACCAGCTCCCATTAAACACACCTCAGAAGAGATGATGGGTTTAGGATCCATCAGCTGCTTCTTATTGTGCTCATAGAAACCCCGTCTGTGGCACATACGTGGTTGCAAGCACAGTGCACCTGGTCGCATTGGGAAGGTACATAGAATCTGTTGTCTCACTCTCCTGAAGCCTGGGGAGCATTCAACCCTTCGGAGATTCTCAAGCATCATCTAGCTGAAGATAATGGATTGTTCCTATTTCATAACCGAGATCAACATGGTGACCACACACCTGGGCTTCCCAAGAAGTCCTGACCTCCTATTGCTTCATTCTATCTGCCATGCATTATTCATATCTATTCAATGTGCCGTGATTTCCATAACTTTGTAAGGTAGTCCGTATGTTTAAATGCGCAACTAAGAAAAATACATTTTGTTGGTCCAAGCGTCCTAAATTTTGGCCCAGAAAAAAAAAAAACAAAAACACATAGCTGTATAAGTAGACCACAGTTTTGAAAGCCATGACAATAAATCGCATTAATTTGGTCCCCATTAATGTGGAGTATGTGCTAATCCCATAGGCCTAGGAGGAAGCTTAGCTTTGAAGAAAGAGTTTGCTTTCTAAGCAAAGAAGGATGTGAACAAACCACAGTAAGTATAACCTACTTAAAAGCAGATGTTGTTCTTAAAGAAAAAGGTGCACATTAAGTTGTACCTGCTTGCGAGTCCTAATCTCCCGGCTCACTCTTCACTTTAGACATCAACCGACCCTCCTACTGCAGAATTTGGAACTCCAGGTCCCTCATCCATTCCAGCAAGCAAGTGCTTCCTCCAATACTGAGTTAAGAAAAGGATGTACCCCTGGAGATCCACTGAGGCCCGGAGAGGAGAAGGAACCAGCCCAAAGTCACACATCCTGCAGTTCCGCCCAGTTGTTAGCGCCTCAAGCTTTGCCTCACACAGATCAGGCTTCGAATCTCAGCTCTGTCTCCTATGGTGTCTCTTGATGGTCTCCTTGTGCTCACCTATGTAACGCAGATGAAGGCTGGAGCTTCCCCACCCTCTGAGGTCCAGATAAGACTGGTCCAAACTCCAACTCCCCACTCTGTGAAGTGACCGCCCCAAGGTCTCTGCAAATCCTGCTCCACTGCACAGCCTCTGTTTCCTACTGCATTGGCTCTGTCAACTTTAATAATATAATAGTCAGATATTTTACCACCAAAAGCAAATTTATTTGGGAATAGCCAGAAGAATTGCAATTCGGGATATGCAAACTATGGTAGACCATAGACAAATCCAGAGAACAAGGAAAGGGAGCTGGCTTTTATAGGGAAAAGGAGGGAGTTGGGAGGGGCTGTAATAACCAGAGTCCACTGAAGGAAGCTGGGAGCCCAAAGTATGGAGGCTTCTCATTGGTTGGGCTGCTGCAGTCTCAGATTGGCTGGGCTGTCAGGGTGGAGAGAAGTTTTTTCTTCTTCCTGCTTGATAGTAAGGTGGGTTACACCTTCCTGTCAGGATGTAGGCATCCTGGTTGGGGGGAGGGGGGTGGCGGGGCAGGGGGTTATGACAGCTCCCTCTACAGGCCTTCTTGACTCCAATTTTAGCTGAGGTTTCTTTAATTCCACAACTCCAATGGAATGCCTGGCCCATCTTTAATTCGCACACACCCACTTGCAAATGTGCTAGGCTTTGCTGAAGCGAGTCCTCTTAGGTGGTCCCTAGCAGCACAAGACGGGGGCCAGATTTTGCACCCCCTTTGTCACTCAGTCATCTGCTGTGGGGAGCAGGGGTGTATAATCAGCTTGGGGCAATTCCCCAGAGAGGGGGCAGCAGCTAACATTCACAGTTTGGGGGTGGGGGTGTGAAGAAGCAGCCCAGTAACCCTGTAACTGGGTCTGGCCGGGCACCACCAGCATCCGAGACAGGGATGAGATAGAATGGTGCTCTGAGGTTTCCGTCACAAAAACACAGCTCCATGCTCAGCATCAGGCACCCAGTTCTTACAATGTCCCAGGCCCACACCTCAGGGTGCCCCTCAGCCACACGACTCCACCTTCATACCCTCCTGCCCCTTTACTCCTGTTTTCTGCCCCTCTTTCTGCTATTTCCCCTCCCTCTCTGGAAAAAACAATTTTCATTTTCTTCTGCAGAACAGCTTAATCATTCTTTTATTCTTCTGTTGCCTGAGCTGCTGCTAACACCCTCTGTATATGGTGACCACCATCCTGGTTCACCAGTTTTAAGACTAAAAGTCCCACATCCCAGAAATCCCTCTGTCCTGGGCAAACTGGAACAGCTGGTCACCCTCCAAGTTGCTCTTTCAGCCACTGTGACTTATCAAGTCTCTCTCCCAAATGGACATTAAGTTCGGTGTTTGCTAACATGGCTAATCATCTTTTCTTTGGGATCAGGAATGAGTGGTGAATTACATCAAATGCTGCTTCAACCTGTATTAAGAGAGTCACATGATTTAATCTGCCAGTGAAGTAATTACATTAGTATATTTTCCAATGTTGAATGGTCCCTTGTTGCCGGAATAAGCCATAGTTGAACACACTATATGTTTCTTATGATCTCATTCTTGATTTGATGATACAGTAATATTTTGTAGGTAACTTGTTTCTAAATGAGGTTCATCTATGGTTTTCTTTTGCTGCCTGTGTCTGATGTTGGTGCCTGGAATAGACTCGCCTTGTAAGCTAAGCTTGGGAACCTTTCCACTTTTCTCACACCCACTTCCTTCCTGCCCAGCCTGAGCACATAAGTGAAAAATGAAAGAAGAGAGATATTCAAATATATAACACAAGATATTTTCCTCAAGATGAAGAACTTAATTTTTGCACCCAAAAGGCACAACATGTTCAGGAAAAATTGTGTTAAAAGTGATAGATATCAAGAAACAGAATAGTTAATAAAGAAAAATAATTCTTTGTGCATTCATAGAGGAAAAAGTCATTTTCAGAAGGAGAGAGGTTCATGATATCATACTGGGTTCAGGCTTTTCCTCAGCAATTTTCAATCCAGTGGATAAGAGAGAAATGTCTACAAACTGCAGTGAAAATGTGAACCTAAAATGCTATGACCATTCAATTTGTCATTTGAGCAAAAAGAGCAGCAAACATTATGAAAGAACATGAAGGGACTCAGTAAATATAGCACCCAGGAACTTTTCTTTAAATGTCTAATTGACAGTTATATATAGGCAAAGTATATCCAAAGGAAAAGGAAACTGGAGAAATCATGATATTAGGGGAAACAAATAGAGAGGTGGAGGGGGTTTGGTGTAACCTGGGAGTCTCTAGAGCATAGCTGAGGAAAGGCAGCTTTAAAGGCAAGACTGTATATGTTTCAGGTTGTCCTTGAAATATAAAATCAAGAGACAGCCATTTCTTAGCATGGAGAACTCAGGCAACACAGCACCAATGATTCTTGAAAAGAAAAAAAAAAGCTATTTCACAATAAAATAGAGTATCAAAATAGAAAAAAAAATTAATGGAAAAATAATGAAAAAATGACAAGCACTGAATATAATAAAATATAGAAAGAAGAAACCCGGTAGAAGAGAATTCAAAAGTTATAAGCATAGACAAAGTAAAAGAATAACTTTGTGAATAAAAATTGGCAGAGAATCTTCAGAAGGAAAAAAACCTGCTAATTTCCTCATCTTTTAGAATCCGAAGGCAGCTCAAGTTGTCTAGAACTGAAACATCCTTAAAATAAAATGACTCCCAGCTTATATTGTTTTTCATAACTTTTTTTTCTTAATCTGAGGCACTCTTTTAGGAATGATGGATTATGAGGTAAAGAAATATTGTTTCCATTTCACTTCAGGTTCTTCATTGCTGCTATTAAATTCAAGTAAAATTTGACAATTTTATTTTTAAATAGCATGTTGAAATAATCTCATTTTATCAAACTCTATTTATGAATCTGTACATGTTCCTAGAGAGATATCTAGAATGACCACCACCTAATTTTAACAGTTATGCCTGGATGGAGAGATGTTAGCAAACAGGACTTCTCTTTTCCTCTTCTTTTCTTTTTGCCTCTCTCTTTTGCTTGAATTGTTTGTGATCATGCATTATCTTTGTGAAATCAATAAAGCCATTATTCTTAAAGGAAAGAAAGCAAGAGAGAAAGAGAGGGAGGAAGGCAGGGAAGGGGGATGGGAGGAAAGGTTCAGGTATAGAAACGTGACTCAAATTGGTTGATGGCACTCACTCCTACAAGTACTGCTAGAACCACTGGGGAAGGGGAAGGGGGTCTCTTTCTGCTTGAGCAGCTAACCTGGTCAGATGACAGCACATAGACAAAGGGGGTAGCCACATGGGGGAACATGCAAGGGGATTACGCTCAGAGAGAGGAAGGCAGATAAACACATAAAAATAGATAGCAGTTGAGCCCCTGGATCAAGCCATGCCTGAAACCTAAGCCTTCTGGTTACTGAGTCAACAAATTGCCATCTTTGCCTAATCCAGGTATATAATGATTTTCTACTGTGTACAACAGCAAGCATTCCAAAAAAGCAGCCTCCAAAGGCCCGCCTAGTTTAGATTTGGGAATCCCTTTATCCTATAAACACCTCCCTGCTAAGCTCCTGCCAGTACTCCTGATTAAGTCTCAGCTGCACATCCTGTTCCCAAGGCTAATTGTCAAGTAAAGCAGTAGCAAGTGGCAGAGGCCCACTGAGCTGACACCGAGGTGGAACAGGAGGCTGCATGTGACAGTTCCCACATGACCAAGACACCACTCACCAGCCTCATCTAGACACTGCCCTGGCAGGCCTTACTCCGCTTCAAAAGAACTTCAAGGGAGGACTTCAGCTCTCCCACCAATTTCCAGCAAGAAAATTCTGGGGTGGAAAGCAGGAGGAATTTAGGCCAAGCATCAGTTTGAAGGTGACTTTGATAAAGATCCAGGCTGACTTCCCCAAGGAAGATGGTCCTGTGGGAGTGTTGTGTGCTGTCAGCCGCAAAGGCTGCTCTTGGTAAGGACAGTGAGTTAGGAGCTCGAGGCTCCCAAGGGTCCCAGAAAATGAGGAGGGGGGTGCAGGTGAGAGGCTCCAGCCTGAACTTCCTCCCGTGGCCTGCCGAGCCCCACACTGCAATTCCTGGCTCCCTCCCTGCTTTCCTTGACTTGTCATAGGGGCCTACCTCTACCTCGGAGTAAAGAGCTGAAATCTCGGAACACCTTCAGCCTAGACCCCAGCCTAGCCCAGTGTTCAGAACTGAATGAACAAATGAATGAGTGAATGAATGAAGCAGGTTCTGTGTACCTGGCACTATTCTTGGCTCTGGAGATTCCAGAAGTTTAAAGCAGGCAGGGTTCCTGCTCCATGGTGCTCACATTCTTTCAGATCACACGTCTAACTGAGAGAAAGAGGCCATCTGGACAGGAGCCTGGTGTTGGGGACATCAGACCGCCTTGGGCAGTCTCTGCCAGTGAGAATTGCCCAACCTTCTAACTAGTGCCAAATATCTCCTCCAAGCCAATTTCTTCAAGTGTCTGCCCCAGGAGAGAGGGGCAGTTTTTCCTGAGCAGCAGAGCTGATGCAGGGAAACAGAGGGAAGAGACTTGGGGACAGGAGCCCAGGAGGAAGCAGCCCTCTCCTTTCCTGAGCTCCTATGGTGACAACTCAATCTGGTCTCAACTGTCTGTTTCAGCAACGGGCTTTTCCATAGAGTCCTCATGTGGAGATGAGTGTCATGATCCATTTTATTGGAATCTAGAACCTACTGCTATGGCCAGACTTGGGTGTGACACTTCAGGGGGTTAGGGCTGGGGGGCAGTCTATTCAAATAAGTCGCCTCTTCCCCAGCAACCAGCCCTGGGGCTATGAGGCCAGAGGAGCAGGTCCTGAGGGACCCCTTCTGCAGGGCCATAGCATCCTCCTCTTTCTCTGTTTGTATGATAAGAGGGCCACTCAGGTGCTCAAGGTCAAATAAGTTCAAGGAATTTCTATGTCCATCCAGAGAGAGAGAGACAGCTGGCTGACCCTCCCCTTTAAAAAGTGAGTTGTGCATCCGGGCATCCAAGATGTAGTGGGGGAAGGGATCCTGCTTCCCATCTCACCCATGGAGAAACTGAGGCCCAAAGAGGGGAAGTGATTTCCCAAAGGTCATGTAGAGCCTCCCCTGTGGACTCCTGGCCCAGTGCTCCTGCCTGTGCTGCAACCTGGAAGATGGTGGATCTTTTCCTCTCATACTGAAGTCACTAAAACAACCCAGGTGTCAAAAATATCAGGTGCGAGAAGAGGCAAGAAGATTACATGCAAAAAGTAGCAAAATTTGGTGATTCTCCAAAATTCTCTAGTTATTTGAAAAATACTCCCTTCTCTAAAATTTCCCCATGCCTAACATGTTACCAAATTTTTTTAAAGTCACAGATCAAATTGTTTCTGATATTTATTTTCAGGAGCTCCATGTCAGAAGCTGATGTTAATACTTCGTGAGAGACAGGCACAGTGGAACAAATGCAAAATCGATGTCAACTGTCTCCAGGGAACTACTCGAGATTCCAGACATCAGAGAAGCCTGATGCAAGCAGATTGAGGAACGATAGCCCCACAGAAGCGGGGAAAGATGGAAAGGGAAAAGATCGGTTTCTGGTCGAGAAATCCTTTGATTGTTAAAACAAAATTAGTGAGATTAGGCCATTTCTAAATGATTCTTCCTTCTTTAAAATCCTCAGCCCAAAAACAAGTTTATAACACATTCAACACATTTTGAAGCAGGATAGCATGTGATCAGACAGCAGGAGAGACTTCCTCAGTAAAGAGATGTGAAGTTCAAGAATAAGAAAACCAGTGAGGCTGACCAACGTGAATGCCCATTAGCCCAGGGCTGGGGAACTGCGCACGATGGCCTCCCAGGGCACTTAGAAGCCAAGTCTTCCTGGAAGGCTGGCTCGGCAGGTATACAATCAGAAGCCAGCTCTGGGAACTCGGGCAGAGGGAATGGTTAGAAAGGACCTGAGGACTCACAGACTCACCAGTGAACCACCTGGGCTTGGGAAATGGGCCAAGGTGGCTCCAGAAGTCCCAGCTGCAGGACGCACACCCCAGACCTTAATGGGGACCTAAGTGTGATGATGGCAAGATGTGTGTGAATGGGGAGCAAGGGGCAGATTTGAAATCAAGGGAATTCTGGCCCGTGGGTGTCCTCATCACAGCCATGGACCATCTGGCAGCCACGCCCCATACAGCTCTGTGTGCTCCAGCTTCCCTGCGTGTCAGCGACATTTGCTGGCCCGGCACACAGAGCCTCCCTACCCCACGGTCCCAGCTCCTCCCTCTGTCTAGATCAGGGTCTCCTCTCCCAGACAGGGCTGAGTGGGTGCCGTGGAAGGTTAACCGACAGCTCCCCCCGACACCATTTCCTCTAACCACGTGTCCCGCTGCAGTTGAAGGGGCCACACCTCTTGTCCCTTTCGCTCTCTTTTCAGCCTGGTTTCCCTGAGGACTGCCTGGGTCCTTGATTGGATTGGGAGCCGCCTCAGTCAGAGCCCTTGGGTCATAAATGATGTTCACTGAATGGCTGAATCGGAGCAGATCTGCCAAAGGACGGGCTGCAATGCTGCTGCAGCCATCAGGGGCACCATGAGCAGGGGAGCCTCGGTGGCTGGACGAAGATGTCTCAATGTGGGTTGACAGGACCCAGGGTGACAAGTGACAGAAACACAATCCAAGCCAGATCCGACAAAGAGGGAGGATGTGTGGGCTCAACAGCAAACCCCAGGAAGGGTGTGAGTCCAGAGGGGCCTTGGGGACGACCTGGGTCCTCAAGACTCTGCTCCTTCTCTCACCCTGGCTCTTCCCAGGTGAGCAGCATTCTGTCAGATATGCAGCCTCCATGCGGCTGGACCACGGTAGCCACAGCTTCCGGGCTCACAAACCCCCAGCTTTCGTAGGGATGACGGGGTGGGAATGGGGCTCTTCCCTTGGCTCCAGATCGAAAATTCCTCCTGGCTTGCTGGCTTGGTTCACATACCCTCACCCGAGGAACTGCACGATGGAGTGAGGGGAGAAGTTCTCCCAAAGAGGACAGGTGCTATTGTTAGAAAAGAGGCAAAGGTGCCATCCATCCAAGCGAAGTGAAGGATGCCCACGAGAACTGGACTGCAGCGCACGCAGAGGAACCAGCTCCGTCAGGGCTCCCACACTGGCAAGAGCTGGCCCCGGGTGTCAGTTATACTCCCTCTATTATCTGACCAGGGGCTTTTCCTGGCTCCATCCCAATCCGTGGAGCTGCTGGCAGCAGTGCAGAGGGGTTAGTGGGGCTCCCCTCCCCACATGTGGTCTGAACAAGGCCCTCAAAGCTTTACTGTCAGCTAAACACAATCAGCTTGCTGAGCATGTGTATTTGCCAGCGGGGGCCAGCATGACAAAACATCACAGACTGGGGGTAACAGACATTTATTTTCTCACAACTCTGGAAGCCAGATGTCCAAGATCAAGGTGCCAGCAAGGTAGGTTTCATGCTGAGGCCTCTTTTGGTTTATAGGCAGCTTTCTCTGTGTTTGCTCACATGGCCTTTACCCTGTGCTTAGGGTGGGGAGAGAGATCTCTTTTCCTCTTCTTAAAAGGACACCAGCCATATAGGATTAGGACTCCAATCTTATGACTTCATTTAACCTTATGACCTCCTAAAGACCCTATCTCCAGATACAGTCACATTGGGCATTGGGAATTAGAGCTTCAACATATGAAGCTGGGGGACCCAGTTGGGTCCATAGCAGCATACCAGGCACCAAAATGAGTGGGGGCAGTGGAAGATGCCTGAAGGCAATGTATTCCTTATGCCCTTCAAGTCCCAGGCACTTCCCAGCCCTGGCACCAGGCTGAGGGCAGGTACGCCTCTGAGTACACTTCCAGGCACACGGTCATGCAGTCAGGCCCCGCCCTACAAGTTGTCCTCCATCCTCTCCAACACTCTGGCCACCCATGCAGCAGACCTGAGCCAGGGCTTAAGCTCCAGTAGTTCTGTTAGGGACTGGCAAGGAGCAATGCAGGATGTGGGCAGCCCACTAGGAGACTGCAGACCACATGTCAGAGCTGTCCTACCCAAAAGGTGAGGAAGTTGGGGTGTGCATCCATCAACGCCCACTTGTCATTGCTGAAGGCTGCTCCTGGGAGCATCAGTTCCTGTGTATCTCCAGGCACATGCTCCATGCCTAGAGGGACAAGCCGGCAGAGCGGCAGGTACCCACAGCAAGAAGCTGCTGGTGAGCAAAGCAACCATGAGTGACAAGGAGATACGGGCTGGTCACTACACTCTCCAAGCAGACACCTCTATGGGGAGAGGGTAGGCACCCCACAGGGCTTAGTCGTTATGGACAAGCCCAGGCCTCATTCAAAAATGACCAAAAGCCACCATGGGGACCTGGGCGCCTCTCGAGGACTCCTGCCCACCTGATGCGAGTGTGGGAAGCCGTGCGCCCAAGTTGGCTGCTCATAAGCGACTCTTCCCTTCCTGGGTCTGTGCGCACAGCGGGACCAGGACAGAGACTCAGTCTACCAAGTTAAATCAAGTCAGATAATTCTCTTGACTGCATCATAATTTACTTTCTTCAGAGGAGCACATTATGGCAAAATGTTGGGGATTTTTTTTTAAAGAAAAGCCATTTTCCTCCCTAGTTTTATTTTTAATGAGCTAAGTGGTGCTAGTTTTTACATTGTAAGAGAGAAAATACACACACACAGAGTAGATGACAATTTTAATTTTCAACAATTGTGATTGTGAATAATGCTACTAATGGCTTCCACAGTGGTTCATATTCATTTGCCTAAAAGCCAAACCCCAAACTTCCATATTGAAGAATAAAAAGATGACTTGGGCCATTTAGTGACTGTCTTGTGCATCTCACCAAACTTTGTCTGGAAAATCATTCTGTGATATACCCATTTTTCAGAATCATGAGATGTACTGGGGACCTTTACTGGGAAGTGGAACAGTTTTGGGGAAGAGGTTAAATTTAGACCCTCTGGCTCATGACCTGAATCACGCATAAAGCGGGGCCCGGCCATTCCCTGCAAATGACACTCCACCACCAAGAGTATGAAATGCTCCAACACAAAATAATCAAATGGAGGGCAAGCGGCAACCAGCATGCTGTGGGCTCCTTTAAAAATAAGCCCCATGGGGCTTCCCTGGTGGCGCAGTGGTTGAGAATCTGCCTGCCAATGCAGGGGACACAGGTTCGAGCCCTGGTCTGGGAAGATCCCACATGCCGCGGAGCAGCTGGGCCCGTGAGCCACAATTACTGAGCCTGCGCGTCTGGAGCCTGTGCTCCACAGCAAGAGAGGCCGCGATAGTGAGAGGCCCGCGCACCGCAATGAAGAGTGGCCCCCACTTGCCACAACTAGAGAAAGCCCTCCCACAGAAATGAAGACCCAACACAGCCATAAATAAATAAATAGATACTTTAAAAAAAAATTAAAAAAAAAATAAGCCCCATGTTCCCCAACTGTCTATTAATAGCTTAAAAAGACATCTGCTCCTAATTTGATCTTCTTAAATCAAGAAATCTTCCCTTCAGTTCCCTCCAGGGCCCGGACGAAATCAATCAAGCAACGAAATTTATCAAGCAACAGGCACACTCTGGCCCAGAGCTCAGAGCTGTCTGCAATCTGACCCAAGCCATCCAAAAGCCCAGGTCTGCAGGGAGCATGCACCCTTTCTCCAGCCCAACATCCTTCATCCTGCACACTCAAGCAGTGCAGAGACCACTAAGGGAGACCCCAGTGTTGGCAAGTCCCACCCCCTTCAGTACCCAAGAGCCCTCTGCTCCATCACCAAGGGTTGGCTGGTGCACCAGATCCTGACTCTGAGCATAGCCCCCCTTGGACTCTGCCAGTAACAGGCAGCTCACTGCTTCTCGGGGTGATTCTTCTCATCCCTGAATATCTACAGCCATTAAACACACCTAAAACCCATCTCCGCCAGTAGGTCTAATTCTGTTCTCAGGGGCCACGTATAGCAGATCAATTCTTCCTATGATAGTCCTTCAGCTACTTGAGGAGAGATGTCTGCCTGTCACTCCACCTCCTCTCCAGCTTTGATACCTGGGTAGCAGGGGGCTGTTATGGAACCAATGCCAAGACAGGACAACTGAGTCTAGTGACATAAAGCCACAGGGTGGTTCTGCTTCATTTCTGGGCAGCACCCCCGAGTGCTCATGTATCCCCCCTCCACACCCCTCCTGCAGTCCCACACCTGCAGCTCACCTTCCCTGCACGCCATGGTCACTCCCACCCAGGGACATCGCCAGCCCTTCTCTCCACACAGCATGATTTCTCTAGTTTCTACATTGCTATGTAGAAATAGTTTCCCATCTTTCAGGTCCCAGGTCCACAAGCAGCCTTCCCCAAGCTCCCTGCTAAAATGCACCACCCATCATGCCCAGGCACACCCCTCTGTTTTTAATTCTCTATAGCAGTGAACACTATCTGCTTTATTTTTCTTCCTTTTTATTCACGTGTTTATTATCTATCTCCCCCTCTAGGATGTAAGAGCATGAATAAGCACAGGGTAAGAACTCAATAAATGGTTGTCATTTGAATAAAGAAAACAGCTTTCCAGGCAGAACAAACAGCAGCTGGAGCCAAAGCGCCCAGAGAAGCGGTAGAGCCTTTTGATTCTGAGCACAGGCTTTGAAATGAGAAAGATTCAGGTTAGCCAGCTGTGTGGCCTTGGGCAAGTTACTTGACCATCCTGAGTCTCAGCTTCTGCACCTGCAAAGTGAGGACAATAACAGCACATGCCTCCCAATGTTGTGAGTGAGGTGGTGTCTGGGGAGCATTTGGCAAAATGATGGTTCAGAACAAACTCTCCACCTATGGGGCTATGGTGAGTAGTGGGGGTGCCCAAGGAGCCCTGCCCTGTGGAGGGAGATGAGGCTGGGCTGGGCAGCGTGGAGGGGACAGCACGGTGGGGGGAGCTACCCAGCCCGTGGAGCTGAGGGTAGAAGAGCCAGAAATCAATGCCACCACTGAAGCCCAGACTGGGAACCCAGCCCCGACCCTGTCAGCTGTTTCCCACACTTCTCCTCCTTTCCACCCCTTGGAAGAGCCTCAAGCCCACTGGTGGCATCAAAGTCAGGGAAGGTGGCTAAAGGGGAGCAAATCCACAGCCGTCTCATCTGCTGCTCACATCCCCCAGGAGTGCAGAGGCCAGTGAGAAAGGAGCCAGGCCCAGCACTTCAGACACAGCCTTCAGCATCCCTTTCAGGAGGCTCAACGGCCTCCCCCTTGGCCAGTGTTGGCTCCCCATGGGCAGGGCTGTGAGAGAAAGTGGAGGCCCTGGAGAAATGGACTCCCTGAGGGCCCCGCCTCCAACCTCCCAGGCCCAAAGCCCCCCACAGGTCCTGGGCCAGAGCCAAGGCACTTCCGTTGGTCCCTGGTTCCCCAGGACACAGCCAGAATTGTGTGGCCTGCTGCAGGCGCCGAGCCACAGCTGAGGGGACAAGGCCCAGCTGTTCCTGGAGACAAGCAGGCAGCTTTCTTTCCACATGACAAGAGAACCTGTGTCCCCTGGGGGAAGGAGAGGAGCAGAAGGGAAGGGGCCAGGGCAGACCCAGGTGGGGCTGTAAACATCTCCTCGGGGTCCCCACTGTGCCCTGGAGCAGGGCCAGGAAGGGGAAGGCAGCAGGGGTCCTGAGCAAGCTTCCCAGCCTCCTCACAGCCGTGGGCTCAGCCCTGACTGGGGCCACAAAAGGGGGACAGACAACATGCCAACAGGGTTGAAAGATGAAACTGTGAGCACACAAGCAAGGGCTTCTAGAAAGGGGGGGGGGCTCATTTATGCTGGGCCTTATTAAAAACAGCAGTAGCTTCTATTTAATGAGTAATTTTTAACTG
Source organism: Balaenoptera acutorostrata (assembly GCF_949987535.1). Lineage (NCBI taxonomy): Eukaryota > Metazoa > Chordata > Mammalia > Artiodactyla > Balaenopteridae > Balaenoptera > Balaenoptera acutorostrata. Next base: position 44,935,048 of record NC_080082.1, read on the forward strand.
GGGATAAAGACCTGGACAGATACTGCCGGAACTCTTCCAGTAGGAACTGACAGAAAACTGTACTCCAACTGGAGTGTACAGAGGAGGGTAATGGCCGTGGAATTGAGGAGTCCGGGGGTGCACCTCCTTCCAAGTGTGGCTGCACCAGGGACGCGAGCAACTTCGTAGGATCAGCTAAGTGTCTGCTCTGCCTTCCCCCAGAGGGAGGTGGCTCTGGCCATCTTCACAGCCCACCATTCTGGAGACCAAGGAGTGCTGCCTTCCCAGTAACTCTGGCCAGACTCCTTGTCATGACATGGACATTACCTCCAGCCAGGGTCCTGTGCATCCCTGGACCTAATCTTGTGGTCAGGAGCCAGAGTGTTCTGATTGGCAAGGTCTGAGTCACATTTCTACCTCTGAAGCTGGGGAATGAAGTTAGCTCCATTCATCCAATAAGGACAGGGTATGCGAGAAGGGGTTTTCTCCATGTGGAAAAGCTGCAGGCTTTTTCCTTTAAAAAAATCAGCCATTGGCTATAAATGTGAACAGCATGCCAATATCACCCTTCCCCACATGGAGGGGGAGGGGTTGGGGGGTGCAACCTGCAAGAGTAGAGGGAATGAGGCTAAAATGCAGAGAAAGAGCCTAGAGAAAACAGACAAGAATCCTGATAAATTCATTTGTGTCCCTCGATCAAGCTCTGCCTGAAAGCCATTCCAGTTATGAGTCAATAGATTTCGTTTTGTTTGCTTGTTTGTTTTAGATAGTGTGAATTGTTTTTCTGTCACTTGTAACCAAAATGAAAGTACGTTTAAATGCCTGCCCCTCCCACCTAGATGGTGAGCTCCAAGAGATCAGACAAGACACCATATCTTCTCCATCTCTGTACACCCACCACCTAGCACAGGGTTTGACGTGGAGTAGATGCTTAAAGAGTGATTGTTGGACTGGCCCCAGAAGGCTGTCGGGTGAGGCCAGGTATTGTCACTAAGGAGCTGGAGGCCGGCATCAGCCTCCCTCAGTGGAAGGAGCTCCCAAATATGGCTGCTGCCAGGATAAGCCCCAGTCTCCCCTCCTCACCCGGAGACCTTCCAAGACCAGCAGTTGCAGCACACAGGATCTTCGTTGCTGCCTGCAGGATCTTCAGTTGAGGCATGTGGGCTCTTCGTTGCGCTATGTGGGATCTAGCTCCCTGACCAGGGATCGAACCTGGGACCCCTGCACTGAGAGCATAGAATCTTAACCACTGGACTGCCAGGGAAGTCCCTGTTTGTTTTATTTTAAAAAGTAGCTATTGGCTTCCCTCTTCGCCACCCTACCCGTGCTCCCGCGGGTTCCACCAGCCTTCTGGCTTCTCCGCCCAGGGCAGCCTAGCTTGGACACCTCCCTCTAATGGCGGGAAAAGCGTTGGGAACCCGACTCCAAATGGTAGCCGTGTGGAGGACAGGCTCTTGGTGCTCCAGCCAGGCATCAAGGCTGTGCCTCTGAGGTGGGAGAGCCAAGTTCAGCACACTGGTCCACAAGAGACCTCCCAGCTCCACGTAATATCAAATGGTGAAAATCTCCCAGAGATCTCCATCTCAACGCCAAGACCCAGCTCCACTCAATGACCAGCAAGCTACAGTGCTGAACACCCTATGCCAAACAACTAGCAAGACAGGAACACAGCCCCATCCATTAGCACAGAGACTGCCTAAAATCATAATAAGGCCACAGACACCCCAAAACACACCACCAGACGTGGACCTGCCCACCAGAAAGACAAGAGTCAGCCTCATCCACCAGAACACAGGCACTACTCCCCTTCACCAGGAAGCCTACACAACCCACTGAACCAACCTTAGCCACTGGGGACAGACACCAAAAACAACAGAAACTATGCACCTGCAGCCTGCGAAAAGGAGATCCCAAACACAGTAAGTTAAGCACAAGGAGAAGACAGAGAAACACACAACAGATGAAGGAGGAAGGCAAAAACCCACAAGACCTAAAAAATGAAGAGGAAATAGGCAGTCTACCTGAAAAAGAATTCAGAATAATGATAGTAAAGATGATCCAAAATCTTGGAAATAGAATGGAGAAAATACAAGAAACATTTAACAAGGACCTAGAAGAACTAAAGAGCAAACAAACAGTGATGGACAACACAATAAATGAAATTAAAAATTCTCTAAAAGGGATCAATAGCAGAATAACTGAGGCAGAAGAACGGATAAGTGACCTGGAAGATAAAATAGTGGAAATAACTACTGCAGAGCAGAAAAAAGAATGAAAAGAATTGAGGACAGTCTCAGAGACTTCTGGGACAACATTAAATGCACCAACATTCGAATTATAGGGGTCCCAGAAGAAGAAGAGAAAAAGAAAGGGACTGAAAAAATATTTGAAGAGATTATAGTTGAAAACTTCCCTAATATGGGAAAGGAAATAGTTAATAAAGTCCAGGAAGCGCAGAGTCTCATACAGGATAAATCCAAGGAAAAACACACCAAGACACATATTAATCAAACTATGAAAAATTAAATACAAAGAACAAATATTAAAAGCAGCAAGGGAAAAACAACAAATAACACATAAGGGAATCCCCATAAGGTTAACAGCTGATCTTTCAGCAGAAACTGAAAGCCAGAAGGGAGTGGCAGGACATATTTAAAGTGATGAAGGAGAAAAACCTACAACCAAGATTACTCTACCCAGCAAGGATCTCATTCAGATTTGATGGAGAAATTAAAACTTTTACAGACAAGCAAAAGCTAAGAGAATTCAGCACCACCAAACCAGCTCTACAATAAATCCTAAAGGAACTTCTCTAAGTGGGAAACACAAGAGAAGAAAAGGACCTACAATAATAAACCCAAAACAATTAAGAAAATGGGAATAGGAACATACATATCGATAATTACCTTAAATGTAAATGGATTAAATGCTCCCACCAAAAGACATAGATTGGCTGAAAGGACACAAAAACAAGACCCATATATATGCTGTCTACAAGAGACCCACTTCAGACCTACAGACACATACAGACTGAAAGTGAGGGGATGGAAAAAGATATTCCATGCAAATGGAAATCAAAAGAAAGCTGGAGTAGCAATTCTCATATCAGACAAATTAGACTTTAAAACAAAGACTATTATAAGAGACAAAGAAGGACACTACATAATGATCAAGGGATCAATCCAAGAAGATATAACAATTGTAAATATTTATGCACCCAACATAGGAGCACCTCAATACATAAGGCAAATACTAACAGCCATAAAAGGGGAAATCGACAGTAACACAATCATAGTAGGGGACTTTAACATCCCACTTTCACCAATGGACAGATCATCCAAAATGAAAATAAATAAGGAAACACAAGCTTTAAATGATACATTAAACAAGATGGATTTAATTGATATTTATAGGACATTCCATCCCAAAACAACAGAATACACATTATTCTCAAGTGTTCATGGAACATTCTCCAGGATAGATCATATCTGGGGTCACAAATCAGGCCTTGGTAAATTTAAGAAAATTGAAATCGTATCAAGTATCTTTTCCAACCACAACACTATGAGACTAGATATCAATTACAGGAAAAAATCTGTAAGAAATACAAACACATGGAGGCTAAACAACACACTACTTAAAAACCAAAAGATCACTGAGGAAATCAAAAAGGAAATCAAAAAATACCTAGAAACAAATGACAATGAAAAAACAACGACTCAAAACCTATGGGATGCAGCAAAAGCAGTTCTAAGAGGGAAGTTTATAGCAATACAATCTTATCTTAAGAAACAGGAAACATCTCAAATAAACAACCTAACCTTACACCTAAAGCAATTAGAGAAAGAAGAACAAAAAACCCCAAAGTTAGCAGAAGGAAAGAAATCATAAAGATCAGATCAGAAATAAATGGGAAAAAAATGAAGCAAACGATAGCAAAGATCAATAAAACTAAAAGCTGGTTCTTTGAGAAGATAAACAAAATTGATAAACCATTAGCCAGACTTATCAAGAAAAAAAAGGGAGAAGACTCAAATCAATAGAATTAGAAATGAAAAAGGAGAAGTAACAACTAACACTGCAGAAAAACAAAGGATCATGAGAGATTAATACAAGCAACTATACGCCAATAAAATGGACAACCTGGAAGAAATGGACAGATTCTTAGAAATGCACAATCTTCCGAGACTAAACCAGGAAGAAATAGAAAATATGAACAGACCAATCACAAGCACTGAAATTGAAACTGTGATTAAAAATCTTCCCACAAACAAAAGCCCAGGATCAGATGGCTTCACAGGCGAATTCTATCAAACATTTAGAGAAGAGCTAATACCTATCCTTCTCAAACTCTTCCAAAATATAGCAGAGGGAGGAACACTCCCAAATTCATTCTACGAGGCCACCATCACTCTGATATCAAAACCAGACAAAGATGTCACAAAAAAAGAAAATTACAGGCCAGTATCACTGATGAACATAGATGCAAAAATCCTCAACAAAATACTAGCAAACAGAATCCAACAGCACATTAAAAGGATCATACAATATGATCAAGTGGGGTTTATCCCAGGAATGCAAGAATTCTTCAGTATACACAAATCAATCAACGTGATACACCATATTAACAAACTGAAGGAGAAAAACCATATGATCATGTCAATAGATGCAGAGAAACCTTTCGATAGTATTCAACACCAATTTATGATAAAAACCCTCCAGGAGGTAGGCATAGAGGGAACTTTCCTCAACATAATAAAGGCCATATATGACAAACCCACAGCCAACATCGTCCCCAACAGTGAAAAACTGAAACCATTTCCACTAAGATCAGGAACAAGACAAGGTTGTCCACTCTCACCACTATTATTCAACACAATTTTGGAAGTTTTAGCCACAGCAATGAGAGAAGAAAAAGAAACAAAATGAATCCAAATTGGAAAAGAAGAAGTAAAGCTGTCACTGTTTGCAGATGACATGATGCTATACATAGAGAATCCTAAAGATGCTACCAGAAAACTACTAGAGCTAATCAATGAATTTGGTAAAGTAGCAGGATACAAAATTAATGCACAGAAATCTCTTGCATTCCTATACACTAATGATGAAAAATCTGAAAGTGAAATTAAGAAAACACTCCCATTTACCATTGCAACAAGAAGAATAAAATACCTAGGAATAAACCTACCTAAGGAGACAAAAGACCTGTATGCAGAAAATTATAAGACACTGATGAAAGAAATTAAAGATGATACAAATAGATGGAGAGATATACCCTGTTCTTGGATTGGAAGAATCAACATTGTGAAAATGACTCTATAACCCAAGGCAATCTACAGATTCAATACAATCCCTACCAAACTACCACTGGCATTTTTCACAGAACTAGAACGAAAAATTTCACAATTTTTATGGAAACACAAAATACCCTGAATAGCCAAAGCAATCTTGAGAAAGAAAAATGGAGCTGGAGGAATCAGGCTCCCTGAGTTCAAATTATACTACAAAGCTACAGTAATCAAGACAGTATGGTACTGGCACAAAAACAGAAATACAGATCAATGGAACAGGATAGAAAGCCCAGAGATAAACCCACACACATATAGTCACCTTATCTTTGATAAAGGAGGCAAGAGTATACAATGGAAAAAAGACAGCCTCTTCAATAAGTCGTGCTGGGAAAACTGGACACCTACATGTAAAAGAATGAAATGAGAACACTCCCTAACACCATACACAAAAATAAACTCAAAATGGATTAAAGACCTAAATGTAAGGCCAGACAGTATACAACTCTTAGAGGAAAACATAGGCAGAACACTCTATGACATACATCACAGCAAGATTCTTTTTGACCCAGCTCCCAGAGAAATGGAAATAAGAACACAAATAAACAAATGGAACCTAATGAAACTTAAAAGCTTTTGCACAGCGAAGGAAAACATAAACAAGACCAACAGACAACCATCAGAATGGGAGAAAATATTTGCAAATGAAGCAACTGACAAAGGATTAATCTCCAAGATTTACAAGCAGCTCATGCAGCTCAATAACGAAAAAACAAACAACCCAATCCAAAAATGGGCAGAAGACCTAAATAGACATTTCTCCAAAGAAGATATACAGATTGCCAACAGACACATGAAAGAATGCTCAACATCATTAATCATTAGAGAAATGCAAATCAAAACTACAATGAGATATCATCTCACACCGGTCAGAATGGCCATCATCAAAATATCTAGAAACAATAAATGCTGGAGATGGTGTGGAGGAAAGGGAACACTCTTGCACTGTTGGTGGGAATGTAAATTGATACAGCCACTATGGAGAACAGTATGGAGATTCCTTAAAAAACTACAAATAGAACTACCATATGACCCAGCAATCCCACTACTGGGCATATACCCTGAAAAAACCATAGGTCAAAAAGAGTCATGTACCACAATGTTCATTGCAGCTCTATTTACAATAGCCAGGACATGGAAGCAACCTAAATGTCCATCGACAGATGAATGGATAAAGAAGATGTGGCACATATATACAATGGAATATTACTCATCCATAAAAAGAAATGAAATGGAGGTATTTGTAATGAGGTGGATGGAGTTAAGAGTCTGTCATACAGAGTGAAGTAAGTCAGAAAGAGAAAAACAAATACAGTATGCTAACACATATATACGGAATCTAAGGGAAAAAAAAAAAGGCCATGAAGAACCTAGTGGCAAGACGGGAATAAAGACACAGACCTACTAGAGAATGGACTTGAGGATATGGGGAGGGGGTGGGGTGAGATGTGACAGGGTGAGAGAGTGTCATGGACATATATACACTACCAAATGTAAAATAGATAGCTAGTGGGAAGCAGCCACATAGCACAGGGAGATCAGCTCGGTGCTTTGTGACCATCTAGAGGGGTGGGATGGGGAGGGTGGGAGGGAGGGAGATGCAAGAGGGAAGAGATATGGGAACATATTGTATATGTATAACTGATTCACTTTGTTATAAAGCAGAAGCTAACACACCATTGTAAGGCAATTATACTTCAATAAAGATGTTTAAAAAAAAATCAAAAAAACAAACAACCCAATCCAAAAATGGGCAGAAGACCTAAATAGACATTTCTCCAAAGAAGATTGCCAACAGATACATGAAAGAATGCTCAACATCATTAATCATTAGAGAAATGCAAATCAAAACTACAATGAGATATCATCTCACACTGGTCAGAATGGCCATCATCAAAAAATCTACAAACAATAAATGCTGGAGAGGGTATGGAGAAAAGGGAACCCTCTTGCACTTTTGGTGGGAATGTAAATTGATACAGCCAGTATGGAGAACAGTATGGAGGTTCCTTAAAAAACTAAAAATAGAACTACCATATGACCCAGCAATCCCACTACTGGGCATATACCCTGAGAAAACCATAGGTCAAAAAGAGTCGTGTACCAAAATGTTCATTGCAGCTCTATTTACAATAGCCAGGATATGGAAGCAACCTAAGTGTCCATCAACAGATGAATGGATAAAGAAGATGTGGCACATATATACAATGGAGTATTACTCAGCCATAAAAAGGAACAAAACTGAGTTATTTGTAGTGAGGTGGATGGACCTAGTGACTGTCATACAGAGTGAAGTAAGTCAGAAAGAGATCATAGTTGACAGAGTTTTGTCTCTGAAAAGTTCTGTGACCCAGGCAAATAAACATTTATGAGTTCACAGAAAAAAAAAATCTATGCTTACACATATATATGGAAAAATCGTATGCTAACACACATATATGGAATCTAAAAAAAAAAAAAAGTGGTCATGAAGAACCTAGTGGCAAGACGGGAATAAAGATGCAGACCTACTAGAGAATGGACTTGAGGACATGGGGAGGGGGAAGGGTAAGCTGGGACAAAGTGAGAGAGTGGCATGGACATATATACACTACCAAACATAAAATAGATAGCTAATGGGAAGCAGCCGCATAGCACAGGGAGATCAGCTCGGTGCTTTGTGACCACCTAGAGGTCTGGGATAGGGAGGGTGGGACGGAGGGAGATGCAAGAGGGAAGAGATATGGGGACATATGTATATGTATAGCTGATTCACTTTGTTATAAAGCAGAAACTAACACACCATTGTAAAGCAATTATACTCCAATAAAGATGTTTAAAAAAAAAAGAGTGCTTGTTAAATGAATGAGTAAATATTATTAATGATGATGAAATTTTTGTCACTGTCCTCTGCAAACTCCTAGAATTTGTAGAACATATTCGTCTATTTCATTGCACCTGAACATACAGCATCTTTCCCAGCCCCCACAATGTCTCTGGGACTCAGGTTGGGCAGCTGGCCTGGTGCCCATTGTACAAGAAGAATGAGGGCTGAGGAAATTACCCAGCCTTCTTTCCTCAGGGACTGTCATTTTTTGTGTGCTGATTAAGATGTCTTGGAGAGGCCCGTTCACATTACTAGAGAGCCACCTTTTGGACAGGTGGTGTCCGTGCCTCCTCAGAGGGTATCCCCTCTCCAGGGTCTCCCTGCAGAGCTGCTGATGCACACAGGCACCCACTGACGTGGGGCTCCTGCAAAGCAAGGCAGGCAAAACCTCGGACATGTTTTAAGAGTGAGATGGAAGTTGTTAGCTCCTATTTTAATTTAACAAGCTCAATTTTATAAATAAGAGTAAATTTTCCCAGGCTATTATTTCTAATTATGCATTTACATCAATTCACATTATGCGGTTGATGAAATGTTAATACCAAAGGCAATTTTCTGCTGACGGGTGGCATGGAAAAGAGCTTTCTTCACATTACAAGTCAATATTTTTGGAAATAATTACCAAGTTGCTCACCAACGTCTGCACTGACTAACCCAGTAGCTGCATTTACACAGCCCCCAGTTGGAGATACTAAGAGGGGAAATCCCCCAGCGGGAAAGGAGGAGGAGACCAAGGACGCGAGGAGCTGAGCCAGGGACCCTGGACAGCTCCAATTCCTGGCCTCTGCTGGCCTCTGAGGCTTCCCTCTGCTCTACCGGGAACCAGAGCTGTGCACTTTGCTTATGTTACTAAATCGCTCCAGAACTCAGACTTTTCATCTGCATAATGGAAATGATAATAGTAACTCTCCCATAGGGTGTAAATGCGTTCATGCCTTCATTCATTTATTTGTTCAGGAAGAATTTATTGCAGATCTACTCTCTGTTGGTACTCAATAAATGGTAAGAATGATTATGAGGTAAAGAAGGAAACACACTGGACTTCCTGACAGACCAGGCTGGTGGGTGCCTCTCAGTCCTAAGTGACAACACCTCTCAGGACTGACTGAGCCTTGCAGGAAAGAGCCAGAGGCCCACCCTTCAGCACAAAGACTCAGCAACTTCACAGAGCTTCTTTCACAATAGAGGCAAATGCTAGGTGCAGGAGACCTCAGCATGGTCCAGGGATGGCCAGGCCAGTTACTGAGACAGAGATGACCACCAGGTTCACAGCAGACCAGGGTTGTGGAGGGAAGTCATGAGCCTCAGGTGGACATCATGAGGATCCTTTGTGTCATCTACATGGAAGCCCACAAAGACAAAGGACCACCCCCATCTGAGCCAGAAAAGAGGTCCTGGGACCAAGTTGTGAGGACTCCAACTCAGCAGCTTGGCAAAGATGAGCAGCCAACAAGGAGACTGAGGGGGTGTGTCCAGAGCAGTGGGAGGGAAGCCAAGAGACAGCGTCGCAGAAGCCAAGGGAGCAAGTGCTTCAGGGAGAAGAGCACGCCCAACCATGCCGAATGTGCTAGAAGGTCCAGATTAGGACTAAACAGTGTCCCTTACATTGGAGAATTTCGAGGCACTGAGGTATCTTTTTGGGAGCCATTGCAGTGAAGGAAGGGGGTGAGGCCATGCTGAGAAGGACTGAGCAGCAAGGACACAGACACAGAGCTGCCCCAAGGGAGGGAAGAGAGAGGTGGATGGTGGCCTCTGTGGGCCTCTGCAGGAAGGCCTAGGAACAAGACATACCATCTGCCCTCCCTAGCCTGAGACCTTCCATCCCAGGAGCGGGGGGACAAAGCAGGCAGTGCAGGACCTATAGGCCAAGTTCCTCCTTTCTGTGTGTGAACCCAGCTTCCCCATGTAAAAGGGACGGGAATTCTAGACACAGGGTTGCTGGGGGAGTGAAACAAGGGAACAGAGCCTGACTGGCAGCAGCTGCACTTCCCACCCCTCCAAGGCCACTGCTTCCCCGCAGCCAGCACCACCCCAGTCTTTGGGCTCAAACACTCTGGCTCCAGCACAGGTAAGAGACCTAAGCAACTGAAACAAGAAAAAAGCCCGATTCAAGAATAACATTCTCACCTGAACTTGAAATGGACAGAAAATTCAGGTGAGTCTGGAAAATCCACAAGTGCCGTACCTCATAGATACCTCCGGTCTCACAAGTGTCCCCACAGCTGGCACAAGGGTGTCAGTGTCAGTCCTGCATCAGTGTCTCCACAGTTTCAGTGGGAGGGTGAGGGCCACATCAAAAGTGTCTTGCCTCTGGGGCCTCGGCTGGGACTGCTAATGAGGCAAACTGGACCCTGGGGTCAAATTTAGCCTGAAGACCCTGTAGGGTTTATTTTTGTTGTGAAATCAACATTTAAATATCAGATTTTTCATAAAAACTTGGATTTCCAGCTTCATCGAAAACACTAGAACATCAGGCCTCTCAGGGTCTGCACTGAGGAGTGCCCCCCCCCAAGGTGGGGTGTGACAGCAAGGGCTGCCCTGTCCTGGGTACTCCCCAGCACCTCTGGGACCAGCTGCCTCACCCCTTCACACGTCTGCCTGGCCCCGCAGGCCGGAGAATCCACATGCTGGGCTTCGGGCCTCCAAGAGAGGCCTGGGACTCAGCATGAGGGGTGAGGGAGTATCATGCTGTGCGGGCAGGTGGGCCCTCTTCTGGCCAGCCCAAGCCTGTCCAGAGTCCCCATCCACTGCCCCAACCAGAGCAGCCAGGCACAAGATGGAATGGCCCAGAGGAAGGAGGAGGAAGGGAAGCTGGCTCAGATTTGCAGTCCTTGGAGAGAGGAGAACCATTAAAAGGAGAGGAGGAAGGAAGAAAGGAGTGAGCTGGAGTCAAGGGAGGGAGAGAAAGAGGAGGAAGTGAGGGAGGGGGAGGGGAGGCAGGACAAGGAGAGCAGAGTCTCCTGCTTCCTGTTCGCCAGCCCCCTGGCCACAACTTGCCTCCCTGCCTATGTGTGTACCACACACATACTCCACTTGCACACACACTGTGCACACACTGTCTGGGCATAGGCACACCATTTACACACACCTATGCTGTCTGTCTGCTCACACCAGCTGTCACTCATCCAGGCAAACACTGCCTGTGCACACACACACACAGAGGGCAGGCTGTCTGTGCACAAGTGCCCCATCCACACACACAGACACACACACCCTCCCTGCACGTAAACACACTCAGCACGTGCCTACCACCCATGTCCTGAGGGCGCAGCCTGGGACTCTAGTCCGTGCAAGAAGGGTTGGGGTAGGAGGTCCGGCCCATCGGAGACTTGTGGAGCCGGCACAGACTGGCTCGGAGAGAGAGGCTGCAGGATGTGAGAGGACGCACAAGCGATAGGGCCTGGCCATGCTGAAGGCGGACGTGGGGTGTGCTGCCGCCCCAGTCTGAAGGCCAGGCCCAGGACTGCAGGCAGGTGTGGGGAGAGCCACGTTCCTTCGTCACCCCCCGGAGTTACTCCAGGTGCACGCTGCCTTCTTTCTTACACGGAGCATTGCCAGCTGTCACCTTTCACAGCTGTACCAGCCCCTCAACCTGGCCACGCTGGTCTCCCTCCACCACCCTCAGCCAGGTGGGCTCTGGAAGCCACAGCCACTGCGGAGGCCCTCCTGCCTCAGAGGAGGCCCACAGGGGATGCTGCTGCGCTCCCGTGGGGCCAGACCTCCCCGTCCCCGCCCCAGGGAGCTCCACACATACTCAGAGCCCCCTCGACCGCTCCTCTTTGTCTAGGCTTGATTTTCCCTCACTGGGCCATGCACAGAGCAGGTGCTCACTAAAGGCTTGCCAGGCTGGGTTGAGTCTCTAAATACCACCTCTCTAAATGCCACGGCACAAGATCAAAACCTGACAAAAATTCTTGCGCCCATACTCCACCCTGGAACGAGCAGGACTGGAGAGGGCAGGGGCCAAGCCAGAGAGAGGAGGAGAGGGGCACAGGCTAGTGAGGGTCTGGGCCTGGGGTCTCCCCAACTCAGACCTCTTCCCAAACCGAGAATCTCATTCAACGGTTTTTTTTTTTTTTCCCTGGAAAGAGAAAATTGACATTTTGAAACATTACTGTGAAAAATTAATTTAGGTCTGAAGCATCAAAGACATTTTGTAAACAAAACCAGGGCATTTTGTGGCTGGCCACTGCCTGAGTTTAAAGCCCCAGGCGCCTTGGCCCAGCCCTGAGTCCCCACAGGGAGAAGCAGCCGCACCCACCCGCAACTGCTCTCCTGGGGAAAGTGTGGCCTGACTCCAGAGCCCAGGGGGACAGAAAAGTAATCACACACGTTCGAAGCCATAGCAGCCCCTGGCTCCCCAGGCAGGGTGTCCTTTTGTCAACTTCGGACAGGAACACAAATCTACCTACCATCACTCTGGATTGGCCTTGATTGGATCAAAATCCCATCGGAAAACAGGGGTGGGGGGACAATAAAACCTCCAGAATTTATATTAAACCACTGACATTTCGCAAACCGAGCAGCACTGGCAGCTGCCAGTCTAAGGGCAGGAGGAAATCTACAGGGGCGAGTCAGGCACGAAGGTCACCGCTGTGCTGTGGAGCCTCTCCCAGGCCCAGGCCTCAGCACCGAGGGGGCAGGGGCCTAGATGGCCAGGGTGGGAGCCCCTGCGTGACAGATCTGTCCCTTCTGGACCCTGTCTGTGCGCTTCCCCAGGTGCCCCCGAGCAGGGGACGTGAGCTGACCTCCAGAGTCTCCCAGACCAGACGCTCTGAGGCTCTGAAACCAAAGACGATGTTGAACTCAGAACTTGTGCCCGTTCCCTACTGTACCGACTGTAGCCCCAAAGTAGGGAGGGGCCACCATCTAGTATGAAACCGGGAAAGGTCCTTCGAAAACAGCCTGGCTCTGAAACTCTCCGGGAGCCGTGCAACTGCCCGAGCTTCCTGCCACGTGCCAGGCAAAGTGTCCAGGCAGGTACAGACAAGCGTTCTCTTTCTGCGGATAACTCCACTTGGGCAGGAGCAGGGAGGCAGGCTGAAATATGGTGCCACCAGTACCCTGGCACCTGCCCCTGCCACTACAGCGAGCCCTCCGGTTCACTCCCAGGCTCTGCCAACCCCAGGCACAGACCTTCGTGTGCTGGCCTTGAGGGGAGACAAGACGAGGAAGCTCTGTCCAGAGATCAGGGAGCCCAGGAATCCACTCCAGAGGTGGCATATCCCCTGCTCCCTCTCGGCGCCCCCATGCTGTTGGCAGACGTCACCAATCCATGACAGCACGCTTCCCTGCAGAAGCCGGCTGTGCACCCCTGCTCCCCTCAACCAGAGCCCCAGCAGGCACCACCACCTCACAGGAGTCAGCCTGTGAGATGAGAGCAGGTCTAGGCCTTCCTGAGAAGAGAGCTTAACCCAGGCACGAAGGCCGCTCCGGCTGCAGGACAAAACGCAAGGGCAGCCAAGGGGGAGGAAGAGACCATGAAGAAGGCTTACTGGAGGAAGAGGGACTGGCTGGCTGGAATCAGCCAGAAGAGTGGGGTGGACAGGCAGGTGAGCAAGCCTGAGCTGCTTTGGCAGGACCACAGGCGGCTGTGAAATGGGACTCGGGTCAGCGTCCTGAGCCCAGCCTTGGGGCTTCCAGGTGGCGCCAGAAGTGAACCTCCCCCCGGACCTGCAGGGGCCGCCTCAGCCCAGGACGGTTTCCGTGGATGGAGAGCCCTGCTGCTTCCCCTCGCCCTTCAGAGCCAGTCACGACACCCAGTCCAGCACCACTTCAGCCCACCCTGCAGGGAGAGCGAGGGAGCCACCAAGCGTCCGGGAGCCTCCTGTGGGCCACAGTGCCTCTCACTGGCCCCAAGGCCCCCATAGGGATGCTCTGGGCTGAAACTTCTAGGTGGTGGCTCAGAAGGGTGTGGAAGGAAAGACGCCAAAACCTTAGGGACCTGGAAATGAAGCCATCTGTAAGCCCAACTGGCATTTCCTGAGTGGCTCCTGAGACCCAGAAATGCAGAGGATACAGTACCATAATCATCAGCATGAATCCCCCACCATGACAATTCACAAAGCTACTTCCCAGACTTCAGCTCATCACTTCCCACAGCAGCCCCAGGAGGTAGGGATCCTGGTGCCCTCTGACAGGAGGAGCTGAGGTTCAGCTCAGCATGGCAGAGAAACAGCCAAGATTCCCAGCTTTGACCATCCCATCGCTGCCTCCATAGCACTGTGCCCCAGGCCTCTGGGCTCTCTGCCTGCCCTGGTTCCCTGACCACATGACGCCGACTCTTCAGAAGGCTGACTGGTCAAAGGTACTGGGAGGTCACCAGAGGGGTCACCTCTGGCCCCCAACAGCATCTCCAGTGGAACCATCAAACAACATCTCGCCAAGGGGGAGATTCTCATGGGTCTAGAGAAAGCATTGGAGCCAGAGCCCTGGCCGGCCCCTGGTCATTATTAGCCAGCTCCATGTTTTCTAATCACCATTCTCACCATTAAGGTGAAGAACACTCATGGGGAAATAAGAGTTTTATCTCAAGCAGATCGATCCACTCAGATCCATCTGCCCCAGCCTCTTAATTCTCCATAATGTCAAAGCAATTTTTGGTTAAGTATACAGTCTGTCCTGTACTAAATTAAACTAATAGATCCAGTGGGAAATAAAACCCCAAGTGTATTGCGAATATTAAAAAACACACAACTCTCCATGGGTCTGTAAGATTTACTCTGGCAAATAATTATGTACATAACACACACAAAGGCTATAATAAAATCCATTAGAGGACACTCAGCTCTACTTATCACCTCCCCCTAATAACACCATCTCTCCCAAGTGCCCAGGCTCAAGGAGAGCCAGTCAAGACCCTGAAATCCCCCATCCAACATTGTCACAACACCAAAGTCAGATAGGCATGCACTTTAAAATGTGAACTGCTGCTGTTAGTACTACATTCCAGGTGCTGAGTGATCTGCTGTAAACACTTTATCTTAAAATCAATCCTTCTATTCACCCTCTGCAGTCAGCACAGCTGGTATACTTTTTTACAGATGGGAAAACTGAGGTTCCAAGAGGCCAAGGCAAGACCAGGATCTGAACCAAAGCCCATCTGACTCCATAGCCCTGGACACCACCTTGCTCTGCTTTGTTTTGTTTTGCATTTGTCTTAATTTTCCATTGAGCAATGGATAGCCCAGGCCATGAAGATGATGCTCATCAGAGATGGTATCTAGAGGCCCGGGAGCCTGCCCACATACTACTATTCCTGCCAACCCTGGCCTAGCACCATGGGCATCTCCATGGAAGGTGGGGGAGAGAGAGCAGCTGGGCAGAAATTAGAACCCATATTGCAGTTGGAGAACCTGAGGCTTGAGGGCTTTCCCAACCAAGCCCAGAGGTCCAAAGACCTCAGCAGGTCAAAGACCCAGGAAGGATAGGGTGAGGCACTCTGCTGGGGAATTGGGCACCATGTGGTTCACCTGAAACCCTCACACCTTTTTTGGGCCAGGTGTGCTGCTGTTTGTCAGAGCCAACTCTCAAGTGCAAAGGGAGTGGAGAGAAGAGAACAGTGACAGGTGAGGACTCATCAAAGGCCTCTCCTTGGAGCTGCGTCCAAACAAGGAGCGGTCTGTGGCAACTGCCTTGCACCTGCTCCCAGCTTCCAGACCTTGTCCATCTTTGGGACCTCCAGTTTCCCTGCTCCCACCCCTACCTCATGCTGCCATCAGGGTCAGATTTCCTCCTTGCCACCTCCAAGCCCAAAGCCTTAGCCTGTCCTGTCCCTCAACTCCACCTGATGATGCTGTCACTGGACTCTTCTCTTTGTCCCCAGATCTGCCACCTCCCACCCTTGCACAGGCAGCTACTCTGGGATGCTGATGCACCCAAACCCTGCCCCCACACTCAGTCAAAATCCTGCTCTGGGCTCAGGGCCGACGAGTTCAGGAAGTCTTCCCAGGTGGGATCCACCTGCCACCTCCCTGAAGGTCCCCTGCCAGGACTGGGGTCACTCTGGACTGGATTTGTATTCCCATTGGGCTCTGAGCCCCACTCTTCTAGGCCCAGAAATCCTTACTGTGGCTACAAGGCCCCGCACGCCCTCACCTGCCTGCCCCGCCTCCTAGCCCCACCTGAGCCCCTCATTCACCACGCTCTGCTGCCTCCTACCCTCCAACCCCCCTTACCCTACCCTTAGCCTCGGCATTTGCCACGCCTTCTGCCTACAGCACCCTTCCTCTCCCAGGTCTTTGTCTGGCTGACACTTCACATCTTCCCTGACCACCAGGACTCCCACTGTGTGTGTCTGTGTGTGTGAGCACGTCCGTGTGTGGGCTGTGGACTGCACATTACACATCACTGGCTGAGAGGATCAGGCTTAGTTTTTGTTTCCTCTTTGTGGGTGTGTCTCTGCCCCCTTCTGGGCTGAAATGCAGATTCTCCATAGGCAGGACGCTGTGTGCTCCCCACCACCGGGCACACGGTAAAGTTGGTGCCCACAGGTAATGCGTTGGATAAATGAATGATGAGGTTCTCAGGACACATTGGCTAAATAAATGTTTGAGGTGAAACAGGCTCTGCCTGGAGTTTCTCTCCCTTATTCCATCTCTCCAGACAGTCTCCAAGTCCCAGCAATCCTGTCTCTGACAAGCAAACAAATAGCCCCAGGCTCAGGGAACCCAGCGTGGTGACACTGACACAGCATTCATGGGCCAGACCCTGGGGCCTGATAGCTATGGGTCCCCAACTGCTGCCGACCCAGCACAGGCTGACTGCAAGCCAGGCCCACTTTGCGGTGTGCACACAGGCAGGGGCGGGCTCACCTCCCTGGCGGCCATGAGGCCTGTGAGAGCAGAGGGCCCTCTCTTGCCTCTGTGCCTTTCAGGGGCTGACGCCCCACTGTCTCTCTCCTGGAATGCAGGGCAAAAGAGGGCAACAGGAACCCGAACTGTGAGCTTCCCCACTTGCCCTCCCCGCCTCGGAGGCACTCCATCACCAGCTCCCTCTCATCATCCAGGACACAGACCACCAGGGCTCAGAGAGGGCCACGCCGCCGCCATCCCCACCACCCCTCAGCTGAAGCAGCTGACCTGAGGCGTGCCCTTGGAGGGGAGTCTCCTGGGCCTGGGGCTAGACTTCAGGCCTTTATCCGCTGACACTAATGGCAAGTGAATGACTAAACTGGCCAAAAATAAAAGTCCCCATAAATCTGATCTTTTCCTTTAAGCTGTAGGGTACACAGAGTGTGGCCGGGATTATTGATAGAAAAGTTTATGGATGGACTGCATCTTAAAATCAAAATACATTACGCAAAATCAATGTTGCTGTACGTGGTATGGGGAGGACAGGAAAGGTCAGCCGAGAGAAGACTATCGAAACCAAAACTCCAAAAGGGCCTGAACATTAAAATAAATTTTGAAAGTGAGTTCCAGGAAAACCATTTACTCAGGGCTGTAATTTAAGGGTGCTTTCATGAGAGGCTGGGCAGTCTTTCTAACTAGCACTTTTGAAGCATCTTTGAGAGTCCAGTGAATTCAGCCACAAAATGGTATTGACAAGCACTGCATACCTCAACTCACAGCCTGATCAGAACAGCGTGTGCTGACGGTGGGCGTGAGTTAGAGAGCTGAGGATGGGCACAAGCAAGCCCCCAGGCACTGCCAGACCGTGGGTCAGGTGGGTTGAGTGCCTATTGATCACATTACAGGAGGGCTCACCTCCAAGTCCCTATACACAGCGATTCTGCAGGCATTTCAGAGCCTGTGGATGGAGAGAGAGAGGGAAAACCCTTGTAGCCCAAAGGATGGTTGTCACCACCTACTGATGAGCACTCAGGACTGGCGATGCAATGGTTCTGAAATGCTCTCTCACAAATCCATCCGTGGGAAACCAGCTTCATTTCACATGGTCAATATTCCCTCTAAACAGGGCATCTTTGTGGAAACCCAAGGGACACCGGCAGTTGGTAGGGTTGAGTGGCTGTGTCCCCAGAGAGTAGTTTTCCTTTGGAGAAACAACACACATGCTCCATCACAGATGCCTTCCTTAGAGCTTCCAACTGAGACCCCGTCCCACCATGACTCAGTGAGAAGGAACTGGCTTCCTTGCAGGAGCGGGGGACAGCCAGGCATCGGCAAGGACTGGTGGGGGCTGCTGGCTGGTTTCAGCTCACCGATCCTCCAAATGGCCAAAGGGCTAGGTGAAAGAGACAGTAGTCCCTGCCCTGCCCACCAGGAAAACCCCAGGAAAGAAGGAGCAAAGCACCCTTCTCGACACTTCCTAACAGTGCTCCTGTTCCTACATTCACGGAGCCCTACACATGGGTCAGGCCCAGCTGGGAGTTAAAGACACAGAGAAGAAAGATGCAGCCGTGGCCTCACAGTCTACGAGACAGGACAGAAGAGCAAACAGACCCTTTCGATACAGAGCTG
Organism: Balaenoptera acutorostrata; assembly: GCF_949987535.1. Taxonomy (NCBI): domain Eukaryota; kingdom Metazoa; phylum Chordata; class Mammalia; order Artiodactyla; family Balaenopteridae; genus Balaenoptera; species Balaenoptera acutorostrata. The sequence continues at coordinate 44,953,662 of NC_080082.1, forward strand.
CTGTGCACCACTGAAAAGCAGGGAAGAAGATGCACAACTAGCTCAGGCCTCACCAGGCTGCCATCAATCAAGGCAGAGAGGCCTTACCTTCTATACCAACTCCAGGTACAAGGACCACAATCTCACCTGGGGTAGTGGCGTTTGGGTTAAGAATTAGGACCCCAGAGTAAGACAGACCTGGGTTGAAGCCTTACTTAGCTGTGTGACTTTGGGCTAATTCCTCAAGCTCTCTGAGCTCAGCCACCACATCTCTAAGATGGGTAAAATCACAGTGTCTACCCACTGTTATAGGGTTTAAATGAGCTCATTCATTCACTCCACAACTATTTATTGAGTGTCTACTGTATGCCAGACCCTATTCTAGGTGCTGGAGATACATCAGGGAACAAAGCAATCAAAGAGCCCCACCTGAGCAGAATCTGCAGACCACAAACAAGAAACACTATAAATAAGTATATTGGATCATATGTTGGAAGGAAGTTAGTGCTAAGGAAAGGAGAAAAAGAAGAGCAAAGTGAGGGATTGGGAGTGCTGGAGGTGGGGGGTGGAAGAGTGCAAATTGCAATATTAAAATGGTGGTCCCAGTGGGCCTCATTGAGAGGTGACTTCTTAACAAAAAATCAGAAGAACATGACAGAGTTAGTGAACCAGGTATCAGAGGAAGGATCATCCCAGTCAGACGAAACACCTGGTACAAAGGCCCTGTGGGTGGGAATACACCATGTGAGTGGTATTGTAGGAAGGAGGCCAGTGTGGCTAGAAGAGTGTGACCAGGAAAAAGACAGAAAACATGAGATGAGGACAGAGGAGGTGGAGGTGGAAGGCAGATGGTTTGACCTTATCAACCACTGCAAGGTCACTGATGTTTGTCCTGAATGAAAAGGGAGCCACTGCAGGGTTTTGAGCAGAGGAAGAATAATCTGAATTCTGTTTGAGAAGGATTGCTCAGTTGTCATGTTGACAACTAATGCATGGAAAGTGCCTGGGACATGAAGAGTATGTAAAAAAGTATAGCTATTATTCTTATTAATAATAACACCAACTCATGCAGTGGGAAAGAAACACCTTACCCCACAAGGTGGTACAGGTTTACAAGATTCACAAACCTTAAAGTAAGCGAGGTATAACTCCCTCTAGCTGCAGGAATTCTCCCCATGTGCATCCCTGATCACTGGCCATCCAGCTTTACCTGGAGCTGGTATCAGGACAGGAGATCGCTGCACCTCCAGGCAGGCCACTGCACAGTAGGCAGCTCTTGCCATCATAACCCTGCTTGGAATCAGCCCCCAAATGAATCTGCTTTCCTAGAATCCCACTGGTGTCCTGAGTCTGTGTAGTACAGTGCAAGTCTGCCCCCTCCCTTTAGAAGTTGAGGACAGCAATGGGGCCCTGCAGGGTTTTACATTCAGCGATACAAGGGTAGTTTCTAAAGAAAGGTGGAATTATCAAGGGAAAGTCTCCTCTTGGGGTGGGGTGGGGGAGTTGAAAGGGCAGAAGGCAGCTGGCAACTGCTTCCTTGGGGCACCTGGAGAGAAACTGTAGGAAGAAAAGGAAGGCCCTAGACATTCCTCCCTTCCTGGCCAGAGACCTTGGCTAACAAGGGCTCAATAGATGAGCAACAGTGGCCTGAGGGGGTAGGAATGACTCCTTGGCCACAGATGAGATGCTGAAACCCAGGCCTAGGAGGGGTAAATGGCCCTGCCCAGGGCACCCCGTTGGTAAAGACATAGCTTAGAAAGGGCCTGCGGCTTCTTCCCCACCCCACCCCCTGCCCCCCGTGAGCATCCTGGACCAGGTCAGCTGCTGGGAAGTATTTGCCCAGTCGTTTTCCTTCTCCTTAGTTCTTGGGGATCCCTCTGGCAGAGCCTCCAGGAAGGTTAGTGAGCAGGGATAGCAGCCTCGTGAATCTGCAGGGGCTCCTCTCACCCCAACCTTAGGTCAGAGCTAAGAGGTTAGAGACCAGGGATAGCGACAGAGATACTGAAATCCACGGACTGGGGTCTCCCTTGAGGAAGGGAAGCAAGAGAGAGCCAAGGCGAGGTGTGGGAGGCGCCCCTACAGCAAGGTGCCCCTCCAAACCACAAGCCCGCCCCACGTTTCCCTTTGGGGACCAGACTGCACCCCCGCAGAGGGCTGAGGAGGGAGAAGGCTCCGGGTGAAAGCTGTGAGAGGTACGGGTTGCGGGGAGGTGGGGGGGGATGCGAAGCCGGGGAATGGGCTCTGGAACGTGGCTGTGGACCCGACCTTTGCCTCCTGCCTCTTCGGGATACCCCCCTGCACCTGGTAAAGCGAGGGCCGCGACCGGCGAAGAACAAGTGGGGACGCAGGGACCAGCGATCAAGGTGCAGGAACCCCACCCCCTCTCGGAAACCTCCGGGGCCTTGAGTCGTGCCGGGCGCTACCCCCCCACCCCACCCCCGCCGCCTCTGCCGTCACTCACGGCTGCTGCTCTCTGGCTCGCTCTTGCGCTCTCCGCGCCACTGGCACCTGCTCGCCGGGCGCTCTGCGCTCACTTCTCGTTCGCACACTGCAGACTCCCGGCGCTGCCGCCGTCACCCAGCCTCGTCCCCGGCCCAGCACAGCGCTCCGCCCTTCTCCCGGGCCCACGGCGCCCACCCACCCGCCAAGGCCTGGGCCTGGGACAAAGAGCGGGGCAGCTTATTGCCCAAACCGGGGTAAGAAGTTGAGGACGGGGGTCTGCGGAGAGGGCCTCGGGACCCGCGGGGCGCAGGGATAAGCGGCCCCGTCTCTGGCTCTGGAGGCTGGAAAGAAGCAAGGGAGAGTTTTGGTGGGAGGACCCCCAGCCAAAGCGGGTGCGGGGCGCAGCTGCGCTGCAACCAGGAAGACTGTGGTCCCTCCAAGCGACCGGGGTGGGGGGGGGGGCGCTCCGGGGCGGGGGCGGTGCCTGCTGTGGAAGGGGAGAGGAGAGGAGGGGAAGGGAGGGGAGGGGAGGGGAGGGGAAGGGAGGGGAGGGGGAGGGGAGGGGTGATGCAGCGGTGGAGGTGGCACAGTGCCCAGCCACTGACAGCCCCCTCCCTTTCTCCTTCCCCTCCCCCACTCCTGCCTCTCTCCGGCTCTGGGTCGGCCACGCCGGACCCTCTCTCCCTGGCGCTGCGCTGGGTCGGACGCCAGGTCTGCGCGCCGCGGCTGAGCGCCCACTTGCCTTGCGGAAAGAGCCGAGGAGGGACCGGCGGAGGCGACAGCGGGAGGGCTGGGCGGGAGCCGGAGGAGGTGGCAGTCGGGAGCCAAACCAGAAGGAAACTGAGAGGCAGAAGCTCACGGCTCCGAGGCGCACACTCTCTTGGCCAGGGATGGGTCCCGGGGCGGCCCAGCCCCTGACCGGCCCGCCGGGCAGAGACTGAATTGCGGGTCCCCATCGGTCCAGTGTATAAACAGAGAGAGGGAGGCACGGACCGATCGCCAGTAGCCTCCCGGTGGGACCTCGCGTTCTGCCCACCCCGAGCAGCGCCCCCAGCCGGAGCCGCGCCGGGCAAGCCGGCGAGGGAGCGGGGCTGATTGGCGGCCGCCGGCGGCCGGGGGAGGGGGCGCCGCGCGGGGCCATGGCAGGCTCGGAGGCGTCCTAGCCCGATCCCGAGCCGGATCCGAGCCCGAGCTGCCGCCGCAGCCGCCTCTCCGCGCCCGCGCTCCCGTAGCCGCCGCGCCCCCTGCGGGAGATGGAACAGAGGAACCGGCTCGGTGCCCCCGGATACCTGCCGCCGTTGTTGCTGCACGCCCTGCTGCTCTTCGTGGCCGACGGTGAGCGCGGGAACTTTGCTGCCGCTGTGGGCTCGGGGGTCCTTGCCGGGGCCGCCAGAGCCAGTCTGCCCTGGTCGCCGAGGAGGAGGAGGAAGAGAAGGGGAAGGCTTCACAGTCTCCAGCAATCCCGGTGTGCAGCCCGGGCCCGGCGGGGTAGGGGGTGGAGAGAGGCGAAGGGTCGCCGCATCGCTGGCGCCCGCGCCCGGGTCGTTCGGAGCCGGACCGGGGCTCCAACTGCGGACAGGCGGCTTGCGGGGTGCCGGGAGTTGGCGCGCCCCAGCCTAGCTCTGGTAGTACGGCCAGGCGCGGGGAAGAAGCGTAAGCCGCCCCTGCTGCCCCTCGCGATCTGGAGGGAAGCAGCCTGCAGCGGTAGCCGGTCTCCCCTGCAGCCCGGCAGCTGCTCGACCGAACTTTGCCAGAGCCTGGGCCACACGAGTAGCTGGGGGGTGGGAAGCACACGGCCAAGCGAGCCGGGGACCGACCGTCTCGCCTGGGGTTGCCCCAGGCCTCCGCCCCACAGCTGGTCACGCCTCTCTCTTCCCCCGCCCCCAGCTACATTTACTGAAGTCCCCAAAGATGTGACAGTACGGGAGGGAGACGACATCGAAATGCCCTGCGCGTTCCGGGCTAGCGGAGCCACCTCGTATTCGCTGGAGATTCAGTGGTGGTACCTCAAGGAGCCTCCCCGGGAGCTGCTGCACGAGCTGGCGCTTAGCGTGCCCGGCGCCCGGAGCAAGGTAACCGGCCGCCCACGCGGCGCCAGTGCTCACCCGGCTCGTGTCGGGCGGCTGGGGTAACCCGGGCGAGGAAGGCAGGGCGCCGCCCTGTGGTGCAACCCATTTCCTACCCTCCCCATGCCCACAGCACCTTCAACAGCAGCATTTGTTACCCCCAGATCCTGTTAATTCACTTCCTTCGCCGGAAACCTCCCCGAAATCCACGCCTAGCCCCTAAGAAGCCGCACCTCATCCAGTTCGCCTGCTCTTGCTGGCTGCGGGCCCAGAGGCTGATGGGTGCTGGGTGTTGAAAGAAGACCCCTTGCTGGGGCCGGGTTTTCCCTGACCTCTGCCACTTTGAGGTCCCCAGGGCACAGGGCCAAGGAGTTAAGCTCCTCTGGGCTGCGTTCCAGAGGCCGGCAGAGCACGGTGTACAGGTTACCTCCAGCCCACGCAGGATCAGAGGGACTTCCCCCACTGCCCATCTGCCTCTTAAACCACAGTCTCTAGCACTGGCGCCCTCTCCCTCTCTCTCTCTCTCTCTCTCACACACACACACACACAAACACACACACACACACACACACACACACACACACACACACACACCACCTACCTACCCTCTACCCAGAGTCCCATCCTTAGTTACTGCTCACGTCTCCCACTGGGTCCTGTGCAGATACACCGGCCCCTCCATCCAGCTTTTCAAGGGGTTTAGAGAAACATGGCAGGGAATGAGGATGCTCCTCCGGAGGGAAATTGGCCTTTCTTCCCACCGGGTGGCAATCCAGCCTCCCCTCTTTGGCAGGCAGGTGTTCTAGGGCAGCCCCTCCTTGGCCGGGCGCCATGCTAGCTGCAAGCCCTGCTTCCTTCGGGGTAAAACTCCTGAAAATCCTGATGTCCTTCGTGCCCTCAGCTGTGGCTACCTCCCGAGCGGTTTCGAGTCCCAGTCCGCCTGCGGAGGATCCTCTTGCAGGAGGCTCATCTGAGTTCCCTGAGCCTGAAGGCCGACAGCCTAATATCTCTCTCTCCCTCTTTGCATTTTAGGTAACAAATAAGGATGCAACTAAAATCAGCGTAAGTGTGGAGCCCAGCGCGGGCCGCGGGAGACCCCTTCTGGCCGCTTTGCGCCCCGCAGCTTCCTCCCTTTTAGAAAGGCTCAGCGGCCGTGCGGTGTAGGGCCCTGCTCGCAGCCTTGCATTGTCGGCTGCTTGGCGTGTCGGGGCGCCATCTGTCACCGGTAGCGGATAGGGTTCTCTTTCGTGTAAATCAAGGGTCCCAGGCCTAAATCTCCTTCCTCCTCTGTACAGTCACCTGTAAAACTCTCCTTCAGTCTCCTTGCCTTAGCCGCGACCGGTGCTCAGGCTTGTGGCCCCCACTCGTGCCCCGCACACAGCCGGCGCCCAGGCGGCGCCCTCCGCTGCAGCCCTCTCCTCCGCCTGGGTTGCGGGTCGCGGTGCCGGGTGTTGTGGGCTGGCTTGGGGAGTTGTGGTAGGGGGAGGAGTCTTGCCAGTGTTGGGGAGGCGACGTGCCCAAGCTTTCCCAGCTGGAGCGTGGAAGTATCAGGGCCTGGAGACGACCAGGTCTTATGCTCGGTTCAGAGGTGACGGTTCTCTGGGAGCTCGGTGAGGGCTACAAAGCTGTTGCTCCCCGGCGTCTCCACCAGGCCGCAGGGAGATGAGCTTTGTCCGGAGCTTCATGCTGCCGCGGAGAGGCAAGTTCATAAGTAGCAGGGACTGAGCGGGTCCGGCAGCAGCCTCTGCATCACCTGCCTCCTTGGGAGAGCAGAGGGTTACCTGAGAAGGGCTGGAGCCGGGAGCAGGTATATATGCGCACTCTGAGGGCAAGGCGGTTTTCCTACGGACACCACTCCGGTCCACCGGGTTCTAGAATTAAGGAACTTTAGTGCGAGTAGATGTGGAGGACCGGACGTAAGGCCATGCCTCACAGTGGATGCGGGGCCGAGCCTGAGGTTTCTCCAAGGTGCCAGAGGGAGGAAGAAGGGGTGGGTTCTGCGGCTCTGAAGGGAAAGCTATGGGAAGACACGAAGGTAGGTTTGTATGAGCAGTGGGTGCAACCTGAAGCACTCCTTTAAGATATGGGGCAGCTGGAGACACGATGCAATGGGCAGGGCCACCCAGGGTCCACTCAGAGTTGGGAGCTCCATACCACTGGGGAGCCACGGGGGTGAAGGAAACCTGAATCGTGATGATGGGCAGAGCCGGGTCTGAGAAGTGTTGGGGTGCTGTGGCCTGGGAGCGCCCTGCGGGGCTGGGCGCAGCTGCACTACGCCGGCCAGGAGCGCGGATTGCGGGCCTGCCCATTCCGGCCTCTGACCCCAGCCCCCGCTGTCTTGCAGACCGTGCGCGTCCAGGGCAATGACATCTCGCACCGGCTGCGGCTGTCGGCCGTGCGGCGTCAGGACGAGGGCGTCTACGAGTGCCGCGTGTCGGACTACGGCGACGACGACATGCAAGAACACAAGGCCCAGGCGCTGCTGCGCGTGCTCTCGCGCTTCGCGCCGCCCAACATGCAGGCCGCCGAAGCCGTGTCCCACATTCAGAGCAGCGGCCCACGTCGCCACGGTCCCGCCAGCGCCGCCAATGCCAACAACGTCGGCGCCGCGGGCCGCGCCACCTCGGAGCCCGGCCATGGCGACAAGAGCCCGCCTCCCGGGAGCCCTCCCGCTGCCCCTCGTCCCGGAGTCCCCGAGGCCGCCGCCAACTCCGCGGCCCACGCAGCCACCACCACGGTAGTGGCCGCGACCGCTGCTTCGTCAGCGTCGCCGCCACCGCGTGAGGCGGTCCTTCTGCGCCAGAGGCACGACTCGGGTAAGGGCGGCGCCGAGAGGGCGCGCTCGCGCGGGGCTGGCTCTCGCCGGAGGGGCGGTCAGGCTCGGGTCGTTTGCGGATGCAGAGTCGTTGGTGGTTCATCTGGGTGCGCCCGGGAGCGTTTTCCGCAGCCTCGCTTCTGCGCTCTTCCTGCTGTTTTCCTGTCTTCACTGTTGGCCGCTTGGAGCATTCAGGACGTGTGTTTATGAGTGTGCGGGCTGCCCAGCCGGCGACTTCCCGCTACACACGGGCTGGAGGGAGGGGAGCCCTCCTTGCGTTGGGAGAACTGAACCCTGCGGGCTGCACTCCGACGGCGGTGGGCCTGCTTTTACCTGGAACCCTTAGCGCCTAAAGGGTGGGCACTAGCGCCCAGTCTAGAGTGAGAGGAGGTGGTTACAACTCAGGTCTTGTAAGTCTGGCTGCTGCCTGACTGGACTGAACAGACAGACTTTGTTCAAGCCTATACGGGTGGCCTGGCTGTGTAGGCTCTGCTCTCCTTGGCTACCTCCAGGCTGGTCCTAGACACAAGCTCTGCTATAAATCGACACTCCAGTCTGCTTTAGGCCCTCGTGGTGAGGGGTTGGGGGTGAGGATGGAGCTCTACCATTGTTAGGACGGCACCCAGAGGTTAAGGCCTGCTCTCCTATGGAGCTGAGAGGGTTGGGGGAAGGGGAAGGGAGTGATGGTGAGAAGGGAGTCAGAGAACAGAGAGTAAGGACAATGGACTGCCTGCAGAGCAGGCGACTCTGGGGAAGGAGCTGCTTAGCAGTGGTGGGGTTTTATGGAGGGTGGAAGGGCCTACTGCCCACTGTGCCCTTCCTCCCAAGGCATCCCCCACTCCCAACTCAAAGATGGGGCCTCAGAGATGAGCTCAGCCCCAGTGCTCACTCTCTGTGTCTGACTTTAGGCTCATCACTCCCTCTCAGTCTTGTTTGATGCATAGTCCCATAGAGAGCATCTCTACTGGCCTTGCGTCACTGGAAGGCTGGGCTCTGGGACAGTTGTATATAAACCTACTGGGGGTGGGGTGGGGAGCACACTGTCATGCCCTACTCTCATGGTTCTTAAAGTGCAGACCACCTGCCACCAGCATCAGCACTTTTTAAGCATGCAGGCTCCTGGGCTCTCCTGCTGAATCCAAGGAGACAGGCATCCTAGCCTCCCTCTCTGGCTGATTCTTAAGCCTTCAAGCAGTTCAGACCCTGCCAGTTGTCTTCCACCTCAGTTCAGTTGTTTCTCACTAAGTTATACTCCCTGTGGGAGCTTCTCCATGTGGCTCAGACTGCTGGCTACATCTGGAGACCTCATCCCTCTTAGGCTCCACATGGCTACCCACAAGACCTTCCCCCAGACTGTGGGGGAAGGGTCGTCAGCTGGGAACCTGTGGAGGTCCTCTCCCCAAACTCCCCCACCTGTCTTGGAGCTTTCCCCCATATTAGTTTAAGGTAATACCAGTTGCTGTGCAAAACCTCAAAATGCCAGAGGCTTAATACAATTCAAATGTATTATTTCTGGTTTACATCACTGGGGGGGGGGGGGAGGAGTGGCTCTGTTCCATGCAGTCATTCAGGGACTCAGGCTGAAACTCTACCATCTTTAAGAATCTTTAAGAGGCGGCTTCCATGCTCACTCTGGGCATCAACATACAGCCCACAAACAAGGGAAGAGAGAATGGAAGCAGCCCTTCTCAACCCAGTTCTCTGAGCAAACCAAGCCCTAGGGCTCTAAGGCACACATTGCATGTGATGAATTGACTTCTTTCTTATGCATTTAGAATGGATCTAGTTATCTGTCATTCTTGGAAGACTGAGAAAATGGCCACTCAGATCATTTTGGTAGGGCTTAATTCTCTCAGAGAAAAGCTGATTTGGAGAACGGCAAGGGAGTTTTTAAAGGCCAGGCCTAGAAGTGGTAAATGTTAATTCCACCCTCATCCATTGGCCAGAACTCAGTCAGATTGTTCAACAGATGCAAGGCAGGCTAGAAAATATCCTTGGCTTGGCAACTGTTATCCAGCCTCATCTTTTCAGGGTGGAAGAGGAGCCTGAATCACGGGGCATTTAGCCATCTCTGACTAGCACACAGTACGTATACTGGAAAAGCGCTTACTGACTTAATAGGGTGACTGACTTAGTTGATGCTAGTTGGTGAAGAAAACACCCTTCTTCCTCATCCCCTTCGGCACTAGCAAGTAAACATGTGTGTCTTGGGCTGGAATATTCCTCTGGGATATCCCATAGACCGTGAGTATAGTGGCAAAGCAGAGGATTTGGAAAGCCAGAGCCCAGATATGCATTGTGCCTCCTTCATTTACTGGCTGTGTGACTTTAGGCAAGTGGCTTACCATCTCTGAAAGTACTTCTTTCAGAAATACTTGAGTAATCCCTGAACTCAGAGGGAACTCAGAATGGAAATTGCTGTATAAAGTTCATTGTTATCACCAAGGCCATTATCTGCTCTGGCCAAAGAGGAGAGGTTGAGGGAGATGAAGTTGAGTGGCTGGTGGTTGGCAAGCTGTGGAGGGCCTTGAATGCTGAGTGGAGCAACAGGGATCATTAAAGCCTTTGATCAAGGAAGCACCATGTGAAAAGAGGTCATTCCTGCTTGAATCTCCTTTGCCCCCTGCCCAGAGCCTGACCCCCTGAGCCTAACCAAGGCTGACCTGACTATGCCTGCCATGGCTGGTCAGATGTCCAGTCTCTGGGCTCAACCACAAGGAGACTCCAGATTAACTCATCGCTATAGCAGGAACCCAGCCATGGAAGGTGGCATGGACAGTGCCCTTCTTTCTGGAAGGTCCTCAGGTCAGCCCAGTTCTGATGGCACCTGCCAGCCACAGGACAGCATATTAATGCCCACATGGATAAGGGCAGCAGCCCAGGCAGGGGGCTCCTCTGCCCTCCCTGGAGTGGAAGGTAGTGTTCATTTCCCTCCAGAAAGCACAGCCAGCTGGGCTCCCACCAGGGCTGACAGGGTAGCACAACTAGGATAGGGGTATGGTGACCCCTAAGGTCTCTGTTGCCCCAAAACCATTGCTAGCTCCTGAACAAGCCAGTAACCATGCAGACATATCTCAGAAAGAACCGCAAATTTCTCTCCATCTCCTGTTTGGAAGGCCAGTAAGGTGGGGCCTTCAGCTGGAAGACCAAAAGGCTCATAACCTTCACTCTCCAGGTGAGCTCTTGGGAGAATCACTGTGCTGTGGGCCTCTCTGTGTCCCACTCTGGGCATGGAGAAGTGGATTAGAGGACTTCTGATCCACAAACATACCTGAATGGCTTGATGCCAAGGAGGGACCCATACCATCTTAAGTGCCCCATCCTGCCTCACCACTCAAGGCTGCCAAGCCTGTGGGCTGTGGACGGAATGAAGACTGCAGACTGTGTTATGAGTCACAGCATAACACAGCATTAGTAACCTTTCTATAGGGCTGTGTTGTTGAGCAGCGCTTGGGCCTCCTGAGCCTCCCTGGGATGCAGCAGGCCAGCCAATCACCCAGAGCCACCACCAGCGTGAGTCAGAAAGGGAGCTCGAGGCAGTGACCTCAGTCTTGCTCCCCCCCACCCACTGTCACCACTCCCGTCACCCCACTCTCAGTTCTTGGCAGCTTAGAGGGGAGGGGACGAGGAAGGACTATTGCCACTTGGTTACCAGGCAAGGGTGTTTGCAGAGTACAGCAGTGAGGATGCTGGCAAAGCAGATGGCGCACTCGAGCAGAGGAGAGGCAGCGAGAGTATTTTTTAAAGGTGTGAACAAGGTTAGGACAGCCGAGGATGAGAACTGGTCCCCAGGGCTAGTAGCACTGAGGGCCACTGGCCTGAAAGGGCCTGAAAGGGGCAAGGGGAGGGAGCAATTAGCAGAACCCAGAGAGGTTAGCTGGACGGAGAGGCCTCCCTGAAAGAGCTGAGGCCTTGGGAGAGGGACACAGCCGACCCACAGTAGCCCAGCAGAACCTCTCTCTTCTCCTGCCTTCCAGTTCCCTGTCAGGGCCTCCCATTGCCCAAACCTTCCTGGGCGCGGAGGGTAAGGGTACCAGGTGATGCAGGCTATACAGGCCAGCTTCCAGGGGCTCAGAGCAGAGTGGAGAAAGCCGACGGGTGGATCTGGAGGGACAAAGGGAATAACCCAGTTCTCAAGGGAGGAAGATGAATTCTGCCCCACCCCAACTCCAAGACAAACCCAGAGCTGAGTTTCTAATTAAAGAGGTCACATAAGGCCTGGGTTGAGTGGATACACTAGCTGTTTCAGATTGGCAACCTCAGAGATGGTCCCAGCCCACCTCCCCAGACAGTCACCTGTTAAGCAGTTGCTCCTGGGAGAAAGTCAGAAGCCCCAGACAACACTGTGTTGCTCTGTTTTTTAAGCAAGCCTCTTTACTAATGCTAGGAAAGGGATGAGGGTACTTACTCAGAACTTCATACTTTATAGCTACTGCACAGCCAGGCCAGAAAAGCCTTCCTATGCTCCATACATGCCAAATTTAGCCAAATACATATTTGCACTAAAAGTTTATATGCAAAACTCATTCATTTCACATCTCATTTGTCAAAAGACATTTTGATATTTGTGCTTAAAAATAACATGGGCTAGATTAGCACAGCAGAGCCAGCACAGGAGATTGGGCTCCTTCTTAGCCATGTTCATAAATCTGACTCCTAATTAATCTGAACACTGAAAATATTTCATGAACACTTTGTTGCTGGCTGCCATTTCCAGAAAAAAAAAAAAAGAAAGAAAGAAAGAGAGGGAAAGAAAGAGAGAAAACAAAATGGTATCTTCCAGATAAACCCTTCTAGCTGGAAAGTTGTCACAGTGAAGCCAAGTGAGGCCTTAATAGAATACAGTTTGCAACTGAAATGGCTTGTATGTTGGCAAGAGGTTCCCCTCTGCAGGGACCTGGGGATCAGCTCTGTGGCGTGTGAACCTCTAATTAGCCTTGGAGCTCTGGCTTCGAGAAGAGCCACCATGGCCCCTACAGAGAACCAGCTGGATGTGGCAAACTGCTGCCTGGTGCCCACACAGAGACCTGGCTCTCAATATTTCAATTAATAATGAGAGAAAGACAACCAAGGCCATAGGTGTGATGGCTTTAGAGAAACTGTTACTGCTGGGAGCCATCAAGAGGAGCATCCTTGGGTGTGGCCATGGCAACCGTAAACCATGACCAAAGGGGGCTGTGGATAAGGTGAAGGCACTTACTCTCCACCCATGCCCCTGGTGGATGACAAAGCTGGCGGAAACAATGCCAGTGTGACCAGGGAGAATCTCCATGCTGTGAGGAGAGTCTCCAACTAGGCCAGCAAGCCAGGCTGCAGTCATCTGGTCTTCCCATCTTCCTAGGCCCACAAGGACCTGAAAACCATCACCTTAAATAAACAATCCACTCTTCCCTCAAGCTCTGATGTGACGCAAGGATCATAATTAAAGAGAAAATAAATCTGGCAAAAGTTGTCCCAGAGAAGAGAAAGTGAGGCTCTCTGAGCATCCTGAAAGAGAAAATTAAAGGATTTCATAAAGGAAATGGCTGAGCCTCACAGCTGACAGGAGGCACCCGCGTCAGTGGCAAACGTGTGTGATTATCAACTGCATGGCGTCCTCTCCCTCATCAGCCAGTCCCATGGTTGCCATGAGCAGGAACCAGTGATGGCAGCCACAGACTCAGCTCAGGGCCTCAAGGGCGCCCATGGAACTCCAGGACAAAGCTGTCTGTGTCAGTGGGAGTCCTGAGGGAGGATAGCCCCAATCCAGTGAGGCAATCAGAGGAGGCCTCCTGTAGGCAGTGTGTGATTTCAGGCTTGAAAGAGGCTCCTGGGGCTTTGTCCTCCTGCTTAGGTCAGTCCTGGGAAAGTTTCTGTAGGCCTCTCTTTTCCTCCCTACTCTGTGCCCCATGGATTGAGAAAGTCACACCAAATGGAAGGGCCGTTGTCCATCACCGAGCAGTGAGTCGGCTCACTGTGCAGCTGTTCTCTCAGCATCAGGGAGACCCCAAATTAAGGATGAAACGGCTGCACTAAGGATTGTAATAATAATAAATAATACTTGCCTTTCACCGAGCACTTGGTGTATGCCACACACCCATCTCACTGATGTCCCCCCTTTCTGCACTTCCCCATGACTCTTTCTGCCCCACTTCATCCAACAGTCCCCTCCCCAGAGCCCAGACCCTTTCCTCAGCCAGGGTGGCAGCCCCACGGGAAGGGTGGAGAGCCAGGCTTTCTAAATGTCACTGGGAGCCGAACCTACCAAGGAGCTTCTCATTAAATATGCCAGGCACACATTTTAAAAGCTCTGAATATTAAGGATTCCCCAAGCATCCATGGGAATAAATGAGGTCAAAAGCTTTTGTAATATGATATTGATTACTTCTGCCCCATGTGGACAGAGGCAAGGGCTTGGCTGTGGTCTAAACCTCTAAGCTTTACGGCAGATGCCGACTTGGTTTTAAGACACCTTTGCAGCGCAAGAAAAAAAGAAAGTATCATCTTTTCTATTCCCCCATGCTTTGCTGACTGTTACTAGGCATCTCTTGGAAACTCCAAAGCAGTGAGAAGCTTCACTTTGTCTTATGTAAGGGCTGCAGGAGAGTTTAAGGTTACAAGTGAACAGGCCCAGCACCTGCAACTGCCGATCCCTACCTTTTCCTTATGAAGGATGACAAACCTCCTCCCCTGGGATGTAGCTTCTGGGGGAAACAGCCTGCTTGTTGGTGGTTTTGGTGTTCTCAGGGAAGGTGTGGTATAAATACAACATGGATTACCCAGTTTGGCCTCCTCTGGGTTAGGGTTTAGCTGCCGTTGAACAGAGAGCCGTGCAAGCGGCTGCAAGGGGTGCTGAGCAGCAGCGAGGGCGTGAGGCCAGCCGGGACCTCACTGGGGCCTCCTCTCGCGCCACACCCTCCATGAGACAGCCCTTGAGAGGCAGGCCTTGTGAAGCCTTGTCCCTGCATCGGCAATCCTGGGTGAGGCTATTTCTGGAAAGTACTGGTTGTTCCATTCCATCATTACCACCCCCCAGGCTGAAATATCAAAGCTACTCTGGACTGGCTTCTGGTCTTTGTGGTTCAAGGAGAGTGTTTTGGGAGCCCCACCATTCACCCACTCAACCACACCCTCGGGCTCTGCTCCATCCATCTCAGAAGTGACCATCCTTCCAGAGGGCTACTCATGTGTGAAGGCCAGCTGTGAACTGGGCACCTCCCCAGTGCACCCAGCTGGACACCCAGCACTGTTAAGGGGGGAGACTATGGTCAGTCAGGGCCTAGACAAGATCTCTTAAAGGAGCTGCCCATTATGGTGGAAAAAACAAAACAAACCTGAGAGAGGCTGACAACAGTTCAGGAGAAAGTGTTACCACTTTTCCAACCACTTAATTCTTCCTCTGCATTTCACACATTCAGCTAGCTATTCAGCTAGCTGGCTAATAGGCAAGCCAGGGTTTGAATGCCAACCAATCTCCCTATTTCTGGGACTTACAGAGCTCCAGCCACCCAGAAGTCACAGTGCATGCCTCATTCTCTCACCCTTCATAAGTACTATGCTTCTCATTTTCCACATGAGTCCAGCTGCTTGCATTCGAATCCTGATCCAACGCTTCCTGCCTCCCACGTGCAAGTTCTCACGTCTGTTATCATCTGGATAGTACCTGTGCCCCATGCCAGAAGGCGAGGGGCAGGATCAGAGGAGATAATCCACAGAAAGAGTGGAGCTTAGCACAGGGCCTGGCACCTAGAAAATGCTCAGTAGATGCTGATTCTTATTATCGGCATTATTCGTGGGAATGGCACTGACTGTCCAGGGTCGTTTCATGAGGCCTGGGGGCTGGCCTGGGGGCTCTGGTCTTGAGACTTCGCTCTGAGACGTGTCTCCCTCCGTGCACTGTGCATGTCATGGGGCTAAAGGTGAGGAGAGGAGCTGATGGAGCTTCAGAACAGAAAATGCACTCAGATTGCCAGTGGCTCAGTGAGGTGCTATTTTTGTCCTTTCTCTCTCCGTGCCATTTGGAGGGGGGAGGAAAGGAAATGGGGATGATGCCACGTCCTCATCCTTGTCTGGTTGCGGCTATTTTGCATGAGTCAGGAGCTCCTTGGTGAGCAAGGACAGGTTCACTATGGTTCCTCGTGTCCCACCTGCACATTGCACCATCACATCTGTGCACCTGGCCCCCTAGTGACGGTCAAGCAGCCAAAGAGCCTCCAGGGCTGGCCTAAGTGGAGAGGAGGTGCCCAGTGTCCTCCTCACTGGGACTCATACCACACGAGACGGAGCCACTTGTGTGGGGAGGCCAGGTGCCCCGCAGGGATGGGCGTGTCAAGTGATGGGGCTCGGGCCACTGTTGCAGGCTCAAGCCTGCACTGTCTTCCACATGCTCTGGCATTTTGTCTTTCATATTCATACCTGCCTGGATCCCTTCGCTGTGGCTCACTGAGCCTGATGACTGCCAATAAAGCTGCTGCTTGGCACCCAGGGACCAATGGGGAGAGGGTAGGAGGAAGAGCGGGCTGCATGCAGAAGCAGGAGGCCAGGACCCCTTCGGGCCCCACATGAGCCTCCCTCCCACGCAGCACTGCAGGCTCATCAAGAAGGAGGTCTGCCTGCCTTTAACGGATAGATATAGCCAAAGATCCAGAGCCCCTCCCTCTGCTGCCCCCCCACCCACCGCTGCCCCTGCCCTTCTGCTCTCCTCTGGAAAGTCTCGGTTTTCTTTAAGCCAGGAAAGCCCAAATGCAATGTCAGTCCCCTCACAGTGACTCTTATTACAATTGATTATCACACAAATGCCGCTTAGCCCAGAGAAAAGATCCTTAATAAACCCCCGGGGAGATGGAGCTGACATACTTCCACGGCTCATTCTGAGCTGGGGTAGGGGTTCCTAGCTAACTATATCTGGTCTTGCTAGGGCCAAGGGGTGGGGGCTGCCCAGGGCATCAGGTAGACCCCGCCTCTGCCTCAGGGAGGGGCTGATGGCCCAGCAGTGGTGGCCAGACTGAGCAGCAGGTACTCTGAGAATGAACTCAGGGCTGCGCTGGGACGCAAAAGGGGCTCAGAAAAGGTGCAGCCAGGGTGGGTTGGTAGTGGGGGATCACTCCACAGAGGGAGGAAGTCTTCCTGGCCCTGCAGCCCAAGGGGTCTCATCCATCCTGAGCACTCAGAAGGGCCCCACTGCTGTCTTAGGCCCCCAACGTTTCCCTCCTGTCCTGGAGTCAGTGCCTGACTGAGCACCCCATCCAGACTGATGCCCTGGGAAGGCAGGCCCAATTCTTTCTCATGTCTGTATCCTTACCACCCTACATTCATGTTCACTGGGCCTGGCACTGGTTTGTTCAATCATTCATTTCCTCGTTCATTCAGAAAATGTCCGTTGAGCATCTTATGTGCAAGAAATATGCTAGGCACTGAGAACACAATGTGAAGAAGACCAACAAGGTCCTGGGAGTCAGAGCAGGGAGAGACAGACATTGATCAAACAGTCACATAGCAAGTAAAAATTTGCAGCTGTTGCTGGCACTCTAAATGAGGGACCCATGGGCTATGGGAACTAAGAATAAGGAGACGTGACCCAGTCAGGAAAGGGTCCCTGAGGGAATGACACTTAAGCCATAATCTGGGAGACGATTAAGAGTTGGCTAGAGAAAGAGAGAGAGTAGGGCCTTCCAGGAAGAGGGGACAGCACGTGCAAAGGTCCTGTGGCAAGGCCTGACAAAGAGCTACTATGGCTAAGGCAGAGAGAGCAAGAAGTTGTGCAGGGGGAAATTAAAGTCAAGGGTAGTTCAGGGGTTAACCCCATGGAGATGGAGGCTTTGGCTTTTGGCAACGGATGGGGAGCAAGTGGCTGGCAGGGCATGATGCTTTTTGAACTGACACCCTAGCTGCAGTTGTGGAGAATGGAGAGGTAGGAGCAGAGTGGATGTGGGGAGACCACTTTAGAGCCAGTGATCCAGCCAAGAGATGGCAGGGCTTGGACTGAACGTTTGAATGGATGAGTGACGGGATGGATGGATGGGTAGCAAAACAAGTATCTGATGAGTGAGTGAAGGGAAGGATGTGTGACTGGATGACTAAGAGGTTGGGGGTGGGTGGGAGGAAGGATGAATGGACATGTGGACGGGTGGATGGATGGAAGGAATGTGTGGGAAAAGGGTGTGACTGGGTGGATGGATGGGTAAATGGGGGATAGAAAGAAGGATGAGTGGATATGTGCATGAAACACGGATGGGAAGATGAGTGCATGCGAGACGCAAGATGGGCCTTGCAGGAGGAGTGGGGCTGGGGCTGCAGACGTGCCTAGGGTTCGCATTCCCCACACCTGCACTCTGTACACTCAGTCCACATCCTCCAGGAAGGGGAGGCCACAAGGAGAAAGGTCCCAGGTGGTGGCATGGCACAGACTGGCTAGGCCCAGAATTTCATGCCAGGTCATGCTTCTGCCTGCCGTCCCAGGCCACGGGTAGAGCAAGGGCACACAGCCAGTCCCCAGCCTGCCCCAGGTCCCTGAATCCCTCAGTCTTCAGAAGGTACCTCTGTCACTCGCTGGTGAGAGGCAGGAGCAGGGGACCCCTCCTTCTGCTGGACACCAGGCACTCTGGTGGATGTAGCCTGGCCAAGACTTGATGATTATTGCCCATGTAAAAGTTAATATATTTTTTCAAGCATTTAAAAAATCAAATCTCCAGGTGGGCAGATGAATAACTGTATTCGCATTAAAGACTAATGTAACAAAAAATACACAAGGCAATAATTCATAATGCATTCTGTTCTACAGAGTCATATTTTAATGCATGACATATCCTGGGCAGCTCCTCTGTGCTAATTTTATTTAATGAGCACATGTTATAGAATTTTCAGAGCACTATCCCTGGGCAATTAAAATGTGCTAACCTTTTCAGCTAAATTGTGTTTCTGAAGAAAAGTCCTCAGTGTGAAACAGAAAGAAATATCCAGGTGTCACCTCGGTGGAATCTAGAGGAAGGAACTGCTGTTGTGTCCTTGCTGCACTGGCCTCAGGGACCTGCAGCCCTTCTTCCCTAGCCTTGGGCCTCCAGTATGTCATTCCTGCTTTTTCTTGGCCAGGCCCAGCTCCACTGAGTGGGACAAGGGAGACTGGGGCCTGGACCCACACAGAGAGAAGCCTTCACTGAGCAGGCATTAATTGAGTGTTCACTGTTTGCCTGACCTGGGGAATTTGGGGCACACTCTGCCTCGAGGGACATAAAGGCTATGGAGGGAACAAGTGGCATTTAAACAGGGCTGCAATGCCCCGAAGAGGGGAAGGGACCACTCACTTGAAGCCTTGACAGGTCTCCCTTTCCCCATCCGTGTAATGGGCACACCAGCACTCCAGCATCTACAAGTCCATGAGTTTTAGGTCTGGAAGGGGCCCTGGAGAGTCTCTAATGAGTGGTTCCCAAACTTTGTTCCTTGGAACCCTGGACCCCCAGCCCTACCTCCAGCTTCAACCAGAGCAGTTCTGCCTCTAATTTTTTTTGGTGGGGGGGGTGTTGTGTGGGTTTTTTTCCACACCGCCCGGCATGTGGGATCTTAATTCCTCAACCAGGGATGGAGCCCACACCCCCTGCACTGGAAGCACAGAGTCTTAATCACTGGACCGCCAGGGAAGTTCCCCTTCTAATGGTTTTAAATATTGGGGTTCCATGCAGCATTTAGCTTGAAAAAGGAGTTCCACTGCTTTAAAAGATTTTAAAACAACTGATTTAATCCAAATATTTATATATATATATATATATACATATATATAAATTATACGAAATACACAAATACATTTTTATATTTTTATGTATATAAATTTTTTTCTCCTAGGGGAAAAATTTGAAGCGGTTTATAAAGCTGCACGTGGCATAATAGAACAAAAATTATTTAATGAAGAAATTGGAATAAAGGGAAAATGGTGAAGTTCATTTGAGAAAAGGTAGACAAAGAGATGTGTGCACACAGTCTCGGGCAGTTGAAAGGTCAGATAGCGATGGGCCTCCAGCCCCAGCGTGTATTTGAAGATACGGCTTGTGCTTAAGATGACACACATGAAGCATCTGGCCGATGCCTGGCGCGCATCATGCCTGCTTAGACTGCTGGGGCCGTCTAAGAAAGACTCCCATTCATTCGTTCAACAAATACTTTGTGAGCACTGCAGGTGTGGGCAGGGTCCTAGGTGATGATGG
The DNA here is from genome assembly GCF_949987535.1 of Balaenoptera acutorostrata. Lineage (NCBI taxonomy): Eukaryota > Metazoa > Chordata > Mammalia > Artiodactyla > Balaenopteridae > Balaenoptera > Balaenoptera acutorostrata. The sequence goes on from NC_080082.1 coordinate 44,973,137, forward strand.
GTTTACCCACTGGCAGAGGAGACAGGGGTCAAAAGGTAAACCGCAGTGGCCGCCCAAACACAGCCCAGCATAAATGTGACTTGCTCCGGAGCCCATGGGACAAAGAGAGCCTCCAGCAGGGCCAAGGAGGACGTGGTGTCTGAGGGAGCCCCATGGAGGGGAGGCGCAGGTGGTGAATGAGAGGACAGGGGGTAAGCAGTGTGGAAGGATGCTGGACCCGGAAAGGAGAAATAAGGGTGCAGGGGGGCTGAAGAGGGGCCCAATGAGGAATTAGGTCTTCAGCCTAGATGAAACCTCTAGGGGTTTGGCGGGGCGGGGGTATGATGTGTACTTTGCATTTGAAAAGGGCACTCTGGCCTCTGGCTAGGCAGTTGCCTGGCTAGTTCGGTTAATGGCTGTGGAGAGGCCAGTCAGGAGTACTGTGCTGCCCACCTGAGCGCTGATGTGGTGAGAGGGAGGGTTAAAGGACCAGGGCAGGGGTGAGCCTGGGGCAATGTGGGTCGGGGGTGAGAAGCCGACAGATTAAGAGCTGTCTTGGAGGTCACCTTGTGGGTGTCTCTGGGCTGAGCTGCGGAGGATGGGTGGGTTCTGGGCAGGAGGGAACAGGAAAGGGCTGTCTATCAGCACCAACAAAGGCCTGGGGGGCAGGAAAGTGATAGCACATGTGGCTTCTGTGCAGCAGCCCAGTTTGCCTGGAGCTTGGGGCACCTGAGGCAAGTGTGGAGGCAGGTGAGGCAGAACTTTCCCCGAGGGTATGGTCAGGAAGGCGTCCTGGACTTGATTCGAAAATACCAGGGAGTAAACTAGAGATAACTCCTCTACTGCCTACCAGCTGTGCAACCTTAGGCAAGTCACTTTACCTCTCTGTCTCACCTGTGGAAGGGCATAGTGGTTCCTACCTCCCAAAGCCTCCTGAGAGGGTTAAAGGAAAAAATTCTCTTGGCACCAAGTACCAAGAACCACAGGCCTATTTGCACCCCGCAGCCTCAAAGTTTAAAGAATAAGAATGGGCAGGTGGGAGATCCTCCCCTGAAGACGAGACCCAGAACTGAGAGAGACCCCCCCACCATCCCTGCCTGGGAAGTACCCTGATACTGTGGTCAGGGCTGCCCCTGGCCCTGCAGACACCAGCCGCCTAACCGTAGGGAAAAGCCTGTTAACCATTTTCATTAAGTGGCACCATTAAAGGATCATCTGGGGCAAGACTTCATTTCAAAAGAATTAAGAAGCTGGAAAGGAGCTAGCAACAAAGTTGACCACAGTAAAAAGCCATTATAAATGTTAAAATACAAAAAAAAAAAAAAAAAAATCTCATTCTCATGCTCTCTCCCTTAGAAGCAGCCTGGGGCTGTGGTCTAGCCGAGGCACTGTGGGAAGAAGAGTTCTGGCTCTTCAGCCCTGAGAGTTGGTGTGTGTGGTGGTTAGGTATGTGGACAGAAGCCAGATTGTCTGGGTTCATGTCCCAGACCTGCCATTTATTTTAGTGTGGCCTTGGTAGGGCTGCTAGATTTAGCAAATAAAAATATAGGACACCTGGTTAAATTTGAATTTCAGATAACACAATCAATAGCGTTTTAGTATAAGTGTGTCCCATGCAATATTTGGGATTAACATATACTTAAATTATCAGTTGTTTATCTGAAATTCAAATTTAACTGGGCATCCTGTATTTTATCTGTCAACCCTAGGCTTTGGGCAAGTCAGTTTACCTCTCTGGATCTCAGTTTTCCCATCTGTAAAATAGGGATAAAATAGTAATTCCTGCAGTAAAGAGGATGGGATTTCAAGTAACGTGCTTGCCACAGTGCCTGGCCCCAGCAGGAGCTAGCCAAGTTTGCTATCATTATCCTGAAAGTGCTTGGCTTGGTCTACTTGAGCCCTGGATGGGTGGGGCTGCTTGTTGGGGGCAGAGGAGGGGAGGAGACCTGGGGCCAGCCCTCTGGCACGTGCGGTTCGACCATGGCTGGAGAGGTCGGACGTGTGAGGAAGCCGTTTATGGGGCTGGGGGAGAAGGGGACACGGGCAAGGGCCACATGAACACAGACATTCATTTGTGCCAAGCCCTCTGTGTCTGGGTGCTCAGAAAGGGCTGCCTGGAGGAGGCGCACTTGTTCCAGGCTTGAGGTACAGGTCAGACCCAGACAGAGGGAAAGGAGGACTCAGTGGTTCTGCAGGGTGAGCCTGGAGTGCACTCGAGGTGCTGGCAGGGAACAGTGGACCGGAGCGTAGGACTGGTGGCAGAGGAACGGAGGGGGTGAGGTTGCTGGGGAGGATTACGAAGCAGCCCCAGCTGTGCCACTGACATGGTGGCACTTTCTCCTGAGGGCAGAGGGAACCCATCGATGTTTTGCCCCTTAGGGATAGTTATCCAGGTGCGTTTGAAGGTGGGAGATAGGCACGGGGTGGCAGTTGAGGCAGGAAAACACTTTAAGAGGTCACTGCTGCACTGGGGCCATGGCAGGGGAGAGGGCACAGTGAGGCGTGGCTAAAATAGGCGCGACCCCTGTGTCTGCCCCCTTTCAGCCCGGGAGCGCTCAGGCTCTTCCCACTGCCTAGACAAGGAGGCTGCCCTGTGGGCATCACTCCCAGTAGACATGCTGTCACCCACCAGGAGGACAGCTTGTTCTCAAACCCAGGAGCCAGCTGCCTAAGGCTGGGTAGGACAGGCCAGCAGAGCAGGGTCAACACAGGACTGAGAGACCCACATCTCATCCCTTCTCTTGCATCTCCACATCCCACACTTCCAATTTCCTTTAAAACCCAAGGCCATTTGTTGCTCCTAGTTTTTGCCCTAGTTACCAGCGCACATTAATCTTACGACAGAAATTAATTCTGTCCAATTCCATTAGTGCTTGATTATTCCTTGCTGACTCCCTTTGAATAAATATCCATGAAGAGGCTTAAATTAAAACATCAACAACGGAAGTAGCCTCTTGCAAGGTGGCATCTTCCCACCCAGCTGTGGCTGGGCCACCTGGCCTAACCAGTACAGCGTCCAGGGGAGGGCAGAGAGCCAGAGTAGGATGGGTGCAGGTGGCCATCAGGAAGCCAGGAATGTCAGGGCAAGGAGGGCTAGCTCCCCATCATCACACAGTGGTGTAGGGATGAAGTCGGCTTGAAAGCCAGGCCCCCTGGATCCCACACCAGAGCTGGCTCAGAGGTTGCAAACTCAGTCACCCACAAAGGGCCAAGTGTGGGGGATGGAGGTGAGCGAGGCGAGTTGGGAAGGGAGGCCCGACTGCACAGGGGGCCAGGGAGGTAACTGGCAGCCTCCCTGTGCCCAGCTGGGGTTCAGGAGAGAGCAGTGAGAAGGAGATTCCTGCAGAGAAGACAGCTGCTGGTCGTGTAGCTTGGTGACTAAGTAGGCCCAGAGCTGCTGTGTCTTGGACCTTTCCAGTAGACATTCGGATCTGTGCTTTTAGGTAGAAGTCTCCCACATTTTACATGTTGGATTATAATTTACAATTTTTAGAGCTCTGTGTGCACCAAATCAGACCCTTCTGCAGTCCAGATTGAATCCTCAAGTGGTGACTTGGTGCCTTTCTGTTGCCCCTGGGCTCTGTGACCTTACGCATCTCCCCTGCAGATAACGGCATGGTGTTTAACCATAGCCAAGATGACTCCTAAGAGCTCTCTCTGTTCTACTCCACAAGCCCCTGCAAACGCACAGAGAGACTCCTCGTACCCTGGCCCCAGGAAGCTCCAAGGGGAGCCTTCCTCTTTGGCTGGGCTCGGCCACCACCACACTCACAGCGTGGGTCCAGGATGGAGCTGGGTCAGGGCTGGGGGTGCAGGGCCAGTGATGGGAACAGGGTGTAAGAGCTGGTCTGTTCCCAGCTGCCCCAGGCAGACAAACCGTGGTCTCCATGGTAAGTGGATGTCCAAGTCCAGCCCATAAAGGCCAGCCAAGCTCAGACTGTTGCCACTTGGGAGCTGGCCGTCTTCTCTCATTCTCAGATGGCAGCAAAGGGGGAAAGGAATAGAATCCAACATCCACGCTGAAAGAACCTCATCCAGGGCACTCCACTTGGTTTTCTAACTTTTTTAGCCAAAAAGCCCTTATTCAAAAGACATGTCATGACAGCACAAAATGCTGAATGGACATAAGTGGGCTTGCTCTGCTTGACACAGAGGAGGGATCTGTCCTCCAGGCCCTCGTCATAGTCCTGATGTCAGGATATCCATGCTTACCGGTGGATTGGCTTTGTCCACTGAGACTGGACTAGTTCTTTTCTGGCTACTTGTACTCAACATGGGAATATTCTAGTGCAGCGCTGGAGGGGGCAAGGGCAGACCCACAGAGTGAACCTCCAAATTTGCTTAGGTCACAAGAGCAGAACCTGTTAGCCATTCTTGCATGTAGAATCAGACCTCAGATGTATCTTAGTTTTACTTACTTTTCTCAAACCTGAAATAAATTTTTACTTTTTAAGCTATAGCCAAAACAAACAAAACAAAAAAATACAGCCTTTGAGCAACACCAGACTCTGAGGGGCACTGTTTGCAAACTCCTGACCCAGATTGGCCCCTCGGCTGCAGCTCCCAGGCCTGCAGTGGGGAAGCGGAGAGGCTGCAGCTCTTCTATCCACAGCCTGCATGACAGGTGCTGCAGACCACAGCCGGGACAGAAGTTACCCTTGAGACCAAGAGAACCATCCATGATCCTAGAAGCGTGGGCTGGGCAGGTGGAGGGAGGGCAGTGGCTGTCCTGGCTAGCCATCCCCACTGGTCAGCTGGGGAGCAGCCCACCATGATCCTGATGCCTGCAGAGTGGGAGTGGTCCCCTCAGTGCCCACAGGCCTGTAGGAGTCCAGGCCAGAGCTGGGGTGTCCAGCTACCACCTCTGCATCCCCCCAGGAACCAGACTCACAGGCTTGGCCTCCAGACAATGTGGGCAAAGTGAGGATCCCAGAGGGTGGCTGGAGCCAAGCCTCCTCCTTCACTTTCATCACTAGGTGACAAATGGCCCCAGAGGTTCCCTGTTGTTTTCTGACATGGTCTTTGGAGTTTTACCATTGCTGGGTAAATAGAGAAGCAGGATTTTCCAGTGGAAGCTGCTTGGACTGGAGCCTTTGCTGTGCCCATGGGTCTGGGTGAGCCCACATTTTCGGGAGCTCCTTTTAAATGGCTCTGGCGTGAGTCTTATCCCACTCACCATCCACATGATAAAAGTTAATATTCACAGAGCAGCTTTGATTTCTTTAAGAATGATTAACAACATGGTGATATTTGTTTCATATAAAGAGTGAATCAGCTACTACTCCAACAGATGCTTCCCTCACCTCTCAAGCAGCCTGATTTTCCAGCTTAACCGTGACATAAGCTTCCACGTGTTGTAGAGCTGTCCCCGGTACTCCTTAGGAAAGGACGAAATAGATAGACTGTTAGCAACCAGTCATCACGGCAGCCTCCACGTCCTCGGGAACACCAGGAACACAGACCTTTCCACGCCGCGTGACAAAAGAGGCCAGGATAGGAGGTCCTGCCTCAACTGAGGAGCCAAAGGCACCCTCCTGGCCCCTGCCCTGGAGGGTCGAGGTGAGCCCTGGACAGCAGTGGGCAGTCCTAGCTTGCTCCAGGAAAGTGAGAACAGGGACTAGGGCAGCAGATGCTGAGAGGGGTTGGGGGGAACAGCCAGGTGCTAGACAATTGTCAATGTCCCTCCCAAGTGGATAGTATGTGGGGAGGGGGACAGTGGGCTGCCAGACTCCTGCATTCTAACCCATTCTGATGTGAAGACCCCTCTTCCTCCAGGAGCAGCCTGGAAGCCAGTCTTCCTTGGTCTGCCCTGGCTCATTTGGGTATCCGATGAGTGATGTAGCAAGAGGTTCCAAAACCTGAGTCCTCCTTTGCCCTGAGGTCCAGGGATGTCAGTCTGTCTTGAAAACAAATGCTTGGGGAGATAGTTTCCCCTGCTTATTCTATCATGGAAAATGTTTCTCTTAAAAGGAGGACAACCCTCAAAACTGGTTCTTCTCCAACACTTTTCAGAAAAGTAACTGTGTTGCCTGTTTCATTGACATTTTATTCACTTCCAGGCTGTCTGAGGCCCTTTTGTTTACATGATTATATCTATCAGTGAGCTTTTGTTGTGTAACACAAGACCTAAAACTTGGTGGCTTTGGTGTGACACCACAGTCATCAGTTTAGGTCATGATTCTGTGGGTCAGCTGGGTGTTTCTCCTGCTGGTGTCTGTCAGGCTCATTCATGCATCTGTGGTCATCTGCCCTTTCATTTGGGGGCTGGTTGGTCTAGAGGGACCTCTGCTAGGATATCTCCTGGCTCTTATCCTGCAGCAGGCCAGCCCAGTCTTCTTCACATGGCAGTGGGTTCCAAGAGCCACAGAGAAAGGGCAAGCCTCAGTGCACTTTTCAAGCCTTTGCTTGTTTCACATTTGATACTATTCATTGGCCAAAGCAAGTCCTGTGGCCAGCCCCAGCGTGAGTGTGCGAGGGCACTATCATAGAGTGTGGACACTGGGGGCAAGTGGATGAGGGAGGATGGGGCATTTGCAGCCATTTTTGCAGTCTGCCACTGCGATCTTGCTAATCTGGACCCCAACCTGGTGAGGCGTGCCCTGCACATACTCGTTTCATGAAGCCATGCATGTGCACATCCGCATTTTATGGAGTGCCACGGGACCCAGAGAGGTGAAGGGTGTTGCCCAGGTCACACAGCAACCTGGCCTGGAAGCTGTCCTGGTGCCAGCCCACTGCCCCGTACCACCTCCCTTAGTCCCCTCTGTGGCGATGCTGGGTCAGAGAGAGGATGAAGTACCACCCAGGAGCCAAACCTGGCTCCCCCCACCCCCAGACATCCACCAGCAGAGACACTGAAGACCCTGGTGTCCACCCTCCCCAGATATTGGCCTCTGGGAGCCACCAGTCCCATCCTCCAAGCCCCTGCTGCTCCCCCCTTGGCCCAGCACAGTGGCAGGCGGGTTGCTTCCATCCAGGGTCTTTTGAAAGTCTTGTGCAACTTTTAAAAATTTTAAGTGTGAGTAAGTGAGATTGTAATAGTGGAAAAGACAAGTCAACAGTATTTGGAGGCAAATTAAAATTTCTCCTCCCTTTTCCTGTGCCCACGGTTCTGCAGTGTTCACCTTGCCTGGCTCGCAGCCCATTTGCCATGCTTACTTCCCCTGAGTGCCTTGAGGATCTGGAGTTCTATTGCACACATACATCTGCTTTTAAATGCCTCACGTGCTTGTTTCTGTCTCGCCTGCACGGGCCTGAGTGTCAGGGTTTGCAGGAGCAAAAAGATCGGCACCAGGAGATGTGGAAGCCAGTGGGCCCGGTCTGGCCACATGAGCCCTGTGTGCCCAGGAGCCAGTGCTCTGCCGGCTGCATCCCTGTTTCCATGCATCTGAGCCTCGGTGAATCCACCCAGGCATCTGGCCATCCATCAACTAGTCCGTCACTGCATCCACCCTCGTCCTTTCCAGAGACATGTGGCAGTGAGGAGCAGCAAAAGAAGACCCAAGTCTTTGGAGTGACCACACCGTGGTCCTCCCCAAGGACAGATGGCAACAGGCAGGATGTCAACTCGGGCCAAGCTGCACGGAGGGCCTGGAGTGACGACTGTGTGAAAAATTAATACCCCAAGGGAAGGTTAGCACGTTTGGATTGTCCTGTCCTTGTGCTTCTCGTTGGGGGCTCAGAACTATGTGCAGAAATGATTGACCTTGGATAAGACAGGCACAGCGGATGGCCTATGCCCTCTTTTATTTCAAATCTTCAAACACAACCCTTGTTTTTTGAAAATGAACAGATGGAATCCTGGCATCTCAAGCCAGAATGGTCCTGGATCATTTGTCCAACCCTCTCCTTGTACAGAGGGGAGACTGGGGCCCAGGACACAGGAATGATTTGGGATTGAGGGAAACACCTTGCAAAGAAAAGACAAATGGCTCTTCCACCTGGAAAGGGGAGGAAGTTGTGGGTTCAGGCCCAGCCTTGTCAGGGAAGCCACAAATCTGGCCAGCCTGGCAGCAGCTCCTGCAGGCGGCTAAGTGGAAGTGGCCACAACCTCTGTACCATCTGCTTGGCACAGGGAAGGGCCTCCTGTGGCTCTCCTCCCAGGTACGGAGCTCCAGCCCAGCTGGCTAGGTGGGGTGAAGGGAGGAGAGGCCTCCATATGTTGCAGGTGAGCAGGGTGGGGCTGGAAACTGCTTCCACGGATGCAGCCCGATTCTATGCAAGTTAGTAGTGATGTCCCCAGGGTTTGGGCAGCACCTGGGGCGTGCATGGTGCTTCCACATTGGCTCCTCTCAGTGACCCTGGAGGGAGCATCCCACGCCCAGGTGAGAAGCCTGGAGTTCACGGGTAGGCTTTCGCCCAGTTACACAGGAGGCCCTCCAAACAGATGAAGACCTTATGACAGACAGATGGGGGTGCCGAGCAGGCAGCCCCAGTGAGGAGGATGAAGACACAATGTTACCGTCCCAGTAGCGGGCCAGAGGCTTGGGTTAGAGGCCGCACTGAAGGAGCAGATGGGAGTGACCTCCCACCAGGACAGTGCTTGGGTCACTCCTGGGGGGCCCTGGCCCACCCACCTCCACCAGCCAGTGATTGCTGAGCGCCCCACTGTGACCCCAAGGGCTGGACTGACAGTTTGTGGAAATGACTCACGCGCAGACATCAGGATGCCTCAAGCGGGATGTTTGTGAATGCAGAACTGTGCAGTTCAGGCAGGAGTTGGAGGGGCTGGAGTTGTACGCAACCATGGAGTCTCTCTGGAGGAGTGGGGAGCTGGGCCTCCAACACTGAGGCCACTTTGCAGCGTAGTCTTGCGGGTGGGGGTGGAGAGGGAGCATATTGTCTTCCTATTCAACTAAAATAATGTTTGGATTTTGGATCTACTATCTAGCGCACGCCCTTCAGGCAGGGGCACCCCTGTGTCTGACCACGGTGAGCTCCTGTGCGGTCGGTAAATCGGAAGCGAGCGCAGAGCAGCTGCGTGCCAGCTGGGTACCAGCTGCGTGCTGACATCAAGAGCCCAGCGGGGGAGGACTCATCCTCCCCCGTCTGTGCGTAGGCCGCTGGGTTCTGGTGAATCAGGTGTTAACCCTGTCCCTCTCTCGTCCCCTGCAGGCACCGGCCCTAACTACGCCACAGACCCGCTCCTGTCCCTGCTCCTGTTAGCTGTACATAAGTTCCTCCGCCTGCTGGTGGGCCCCTGACAGACGCGCCGTCCTGTGCTCCTGAGTGGGCCCGCGTGGCTGCCCAGTCCCTGGGTGAGGACTGCATCGCCAGACAGACGCAGACAGACTCAGAGAAGCATGACCAAGTCCACGTGGAAAATAAATAAATCATATTTTTGGGGAAGTTGCACAAATGTAGACCACCTAAAATAATGCATCTAGTTTCCAAATAAGATGGAGTTTGGACCATGCAGTATGCATGGGATCAATGATTTCTCTATTTTAATGTATTTTTCTTTTCTAAACTTTTCCTCCAAGTCTTCATTTTGCACGAACTGTTGAGCAGTTATCTTTAGGATACTACGTAAAAATGCTGGGTCAAAGCCTTTCTGACAAAGCAAAATATTTTTAGTAGATCATTGTGTTTAGGAAATTTTTAATTTACTTTTTCCTTTGGGGGCTTTTCTCTTTTTTTATTAAAGTAAATTATTTCTTTTGAGACATTTTGATTAAAAAAAAGATACATCTTATCATAATTAAAATTCACTGTCAATAATATTTATTTTTAAATAAAGATTGGAAACAAGGTCAGACACTTGTTTATAAACTGTATTGTATAATGCTGAATAACAGTTGAATAAAAAACAACTTTGAAATAACCTTTCTACAGACATGTATGAATGTTAAGCCTTGGTGCCCAAAGCAGCCCGAATGCTGAATGCCGTGACCTCATGGACTTTGATGCCAGCTGCACCCTCGGCTGGCTGCGGCCCAGCCTGGAGGACAGCTCAGGGCACCCGGCCAAGGCCACACCGAGTAGACCGGAGTGCTTGCCCAGCCTCTGCTAGGGACAGGGAACCTCATGGAACCAGGAGTGAAAGGCACGCCCAGCCTGGGTCCTGAAGGAAAGGAGTTCCTGGGAAGAGGTGTGATATAGATCAAGAATCATTCTCTTCCCTTTTGCCTTAACTCTCTGTGCAAATGCATTTGCCCAGTTAGAGATTATGCACCCAGGTGTGATTACTGTTGTTGGACTCACTGCTAGTTTGAGGAGAGAATCTGGGGAGAAGGTGAGGCATTCCACGCTCACTCTTCATGCATCCAGAGATTGCTTTGAGCCTCTGAAATGTGTGTGTTTGAGGCAGGTTACACATGTCTTAAAGAAATAGACAAGCCCTGGGGGCTGTTATTCGTCATTCCACGACAAGATCACATTAAATCGCCAGATCCCATGGATTCGTTTAAAACCTAGCCAGTTTTTAAACAAATGTGCTTGTCACTGACGTTGCTCACCAAACATTTCTATCTCTTCACTGGCTGGCACGTGATTAGGACTGTGTTTCTTGGTATCCTGCGTGGGATACCAAGAAGGTGGGGCCCTGTCACCAACTCTGGCCTGCGAGTTGTGAACAGAAGGGGCATGCATGATTTCCAGTCCCAGACATTGGTTTGCGGATGCAAGAAGCATTCTTTTCCCCTGATAGGATGACTGGCAACTTTCAAGACAATAAATGCTCTGCCAGCCAAGGTCCCAAGTTTCTATGATGGGCAGAGCCTCCTCTGCTGGCCAGCACTGGAAATGCAGCACAATGAGGTATCAACCTTGGCTGTTTCAAGCCACTGAGCTTTGGAGTTGTTTGTTATTGCAGCATAATCCAGCCTACCCCTACTGATTTGGCAAGGTACTGCCATATTTATTTGAGAGGAAAGAGAAAATAAAAGTGAGTTTGGACAATCCCACATGTGCAGAGAGCCCCCGTGTGGAGCTGACATGCTGGGATACCTGTGAGAAGACAACCTTGGGCCAGCTGTTTCTGGTAGCTACATTAAGCTGTTTCACATTTCATTTATATTGATCAGCACCAGTTGAGTTGTAAATTTAATCATTTTGTCTGGTGGGTGGTGATTCTGTCCAGAAGGATCATCTCTGTTTATAGTTAACTCAATACTGCAGCGGGCTGTCATGTTAAATACAGGCCTTCTGTGCTTAAAAAGAAAAAGGAACTTCCTGGAGGCCAGGTTGAATGGAAGCAATGTGTCAGTGATGGGCTGATGTTGTGCTAGATCACTCTAGGGGCCAGGAGCCGGGGAGCCATTTTCCATCACCAAAACCAGATCCCTCTGCATACGTGCAATCAGCCAGGTTCCTGCCTGGAAGCAACTGGTCCTGGCGTGATGCGTGTGGGAAAGAGGAGGCAGGTGCGCTTTGGGGAACTGCTCCCACGGGCTGCCCCTTTTCAGCACAGAGAGGCAGTATCTCGCACCCAGAGGAACAAGCCCTTAAGTCTCTCCTTGGCGATCAAGGACTTCTGGGAAGGAAGTCATGACGGGGCTTGGCAAGTTCCCTAAAGTGGGAGCTTAACTGTCCCCCCATAGATGAAAATGGAAGTAAGACTAAGGAGGAATGAGGGTCCATAGGAGGCAACAGCAAATCCCTCTGACCCTGGGACACCCATGGCCCAGCATCCCTGCTAGTTTAGTGCCCTGGACTCAAAGGAGGGAGAAGTGAAGTGTGCCCCTGCAGATCCACAAAGCAGACAGATGGGGACCTGGGCACATGCTCTCTGGGGTCCTTTATGCTGCCCTCCAAGATAAGGACAAAGACTGAATAGCCTGCATTGAATTTTATGGGATGCATACAAACCAGGAGGGCCAAGCACCACTAGAAAAGGGAAAAGGTGGGATTGGACTCACCACCCAAACCACCTTTTCCTTTGGATTTTGGTTCCAGCCCAGGGCAGATAGGGGTCCAAGGACAAGACAATTTATTTCAATTTGGGAAGGACACACTGTGGGTGATTCAGGACCTCTGGTCCCAGCCTGTGAGGACTATCCACTCTGATTGAAGGGACTGTCAGCATTGCAACCAACACCAAAATGAGGGCGTGGAGGCAGGAGGGAAGAGGAGGGAGGTGATGGCAGGGCAAACTCCACCCCAGCCGGAGGCAGAGCGAGAGGGTGGAGGAGAGCAGTAGGGGAGGTGAGGGGGAGCCAGGCAAGTTGGGGAGCAGCCCCCACATCTACAGTTGTGACAGCACCTCCTGTTGCTGACCCACATGGGCCCTTCAGACAGCAGGCGGCATTTCAGGGCACTGCCTTGGGGGAGGGACAGGAATTCTCAGTCTGACAGAAGGTGATGTGACCAGAGCCAGTGGCATTCTGAGTTTTGATTCTATCTCCACCCCACAATCTTAGTTACAGCTCTGAGTCAGAACAAAGAGCTCTGTCTGGCTGATTCAAGACTGGCCTTGGTTGGAGCATAACAAATCAAGCCATTTGTGAGCTGAGCTTGTAGCTAAGGTGCTTCATACACAGGCAGGCAGGGGTACCCGTTCTTACTTATCTTTGCATTGCTTCCCCATACAGGCCCACCTCCACATCAGACAACACTGGCATCCATTTTGCCAGGGTTCAGAGTGTGCAACCCCTTCTTTTTCTGGATAACAAGAGGCAAGAAGCTCAGTGCATCTGCTCCCTGTGTCCACGCACGTGCCTGCTTAGCAGTCTGCTGCTCTAAACACTTTCCTTCCAGAGGGAGGAAGGAAAGGGTGCAGCAGCGGCGTGACCCACCCTGTGCACAAGTTCAGCCAACCTGGCTGCACAGTGATGGTGCTGCCCTGCAGAGCTCCCTGCCTTCCTCAGCCCGGAAGAAACTTTATCTCGTCCCTGGGACTCCAGGGGCCCTAGAATGCATGGAAAACCCCTGTCCTTCAGGAGGGACCCATCCTATTTTGTGGCTGCAGACACACCACGAGGTAAAGTCTGGAAACAACACTGGCAGTGACCCCTTTTAAATGAGAAAGAGCCATGGAGCACTAAAAATACATTTCAAGTCAGAAAACATGACTTCACACCAAGTCTAATCTGCCAGCAACTAGCAAAAAAAACCAACAAGAATCAGATTTATTCCCTGATTCTAATTTTTTTTTAAGGGGGAAGTGATAAGTGATAACTCTTATCACTAAGTAATACTCTTGGAAAATATAGATGATATGTCTTTTAGATTTTGAAGTCAGGGAGGATTTCTTAAATAAGACATCAAAAGTGGTCACTATAAAAGATAAGATGGATAATTTTAACTGCATTATAATTAAGAACATTTCTCAAAACCCACCGTAAAGAAAGTGGAAAGAATTCATGAAATACAACCAACAAAGGATTAGTATCAAGCATGTATAAAGAACTCCTAGAAATCAATAAAAAAGCACAAATAATACAGTGGGAAATTAGACAGGAGACATGAACCACCATATCATGGAAGAGAAAATACAGCCAGAAAATATATAAAAATGTGTTCAGCCTCAAAGTGATAAGAGAAATGTGAATCAAAGCCACAATGATTATGCCCACTCAATTATCAACAATTTAAAAAGTTTGACAGTACCAAGTGTTAGAGAGGATGTGGATCACAAGATCTCTTACTCATTGATTGTAGGAGGGTAAATTGGTCTAACGTCACTGGAAAACACTTTGGCACTAATTCTTTTTTTTTTTTTTTAATTTTATTTATTTATTTATTTATCCATTCATGGCTGTGTTGGGTCTTCGTTTCCGTGCGAGGGCTTTCTGTAGTTGCGGCAAGTGGGGGCCACTCTTCATCGTGGTGCGCGGGCCTCTCACTATCGCGGCCTCTCTTGTTGCGGAGCACCGGCTCCAGACGCGCAGGCTCAGCAATTGTGGCTCACGGGCCTAGTTGCTCCACGGCATGTGGGATCCTCCCAGACCAGGGCTCGAACCCGTGTCCTCTGCATTGGCAGGCAGATTCTCAACCACTGCGCCACCAGGGAAGCCCTTGGCACTAATTCTTAAAACTGAACATCCACATACCTTGTGGCCCAGGAGTTCCACTCCTAAGTGGCAAAAACTCTTTCTCAGGTTTATAGGCTCAGGGAAGATATAAACAAAAGTACACAGCAGACCCATTCACATAACCTGGAAACAGACAAGTCCCCACAGGCAGGAGAATGGCTGAATCTGCTGTAGAACACGCTGATGGCATATTACACAAGAGCCAAAGTGGATGAACTGCATCTCAGCATCTATTAGTTGAAAAAAATAAGTTACAAAAGATTACATATAGTATAATACCCTTTTTATAAAGTTAAAATCCAGCTAAAACCAAGAGATAAAGAATCTAAAAAGGAAAGTAAAGGAGTGATGAATATGGATAGCTTGGTGGAGGAAGGCAGGAAGGGGGTAGGGGAGAGAGGAGCCCACAGGTGGACGTAGCTGATTCTCATGATCCTAGTTTTCGAATTGAGGGGTGGGGTAGGGAACTTACTGTATTATTTTGAATGAACAAATGATGCCATACAGGAATCAATGGTGAGAGCCTACCATAAACAAGGACATATCATAAACAAGGACAGACCTTCTGTGCAGGTGAAATTAAAAACAAAAGAAGCAAAAAAGACTGAGACCTATCAGGGATTTATATTAAAACCAAAAACAAAATAACTTTCCCTTTCCAAGCCCCCAAGACAAATGCACATCTTAATCTCCCACCCAGAGGTTGCAAACTGGCAGTCTGTGGGCCACACAAGGATGTTTGGCCTGCACAAGGATTTTTATTATTACTTTACAATATTGGGAACTCTCATGTAAAAATCAAATTTCTGGCTTCTCTTGAAAATAATCATAATATGTGGCCACATGGGGCCCACATTCCCACATGGTGAATGTGTGGGTGCCAAGCAGTATCTGTCCCCTACAAAAGGACAGTCTCCCCACTTCACTACAAGCTCTACCACTCCCCATCACCTTACCCAGCCTGCTGTATGCAGATACACAGTCTGTGAGCACCTGCAGGAAAATGAGTATGCACCCAGGTCCTTTGCCATCTCCATCCCGCCTCTCCCCTCAGCAGCCTCTGACAGCTGTGGTCACTTACAGGACCAGAAAGCAGCCATTCAGAATGCTCCTCAAAGAGGCTGAAGCAAGAGAAGGTTCAGGGCCCACCAGAATCCCATTCCCAAAGCAGGTAAATGGATGTTTTCAAGTACCATGTATCCAATTTTTTATTTAAGCACACAGCAAAGTTCAATTGGATTGCAGATAACCTAAGTTTTCTTTTCCTTGCAAATGCTAATTTTTCTGTGCCTTTTGTTTTTAGTAAATTATAGCATACAGAATTTTCCATTTTGCTTTGGAAGGTCTGCGGTGTGTCTGCAACACAATCTACCAACATACTTTATGTAACTAATTCGGTTTGCAGCTGAACAGATTCCTGCTCCTTGAACACCAAAAGCCTTGGTCTTGTTATTCCATCTCCCTCCACTCACCCAGCTCTAAGCGCTTCCACGGTGAAAGTTTGATCCCTCCACCACCTCCTCCCACAGCTTCCCCGAACTGGGCCCTCACAGATCATCGGTGCTTTTTTTTTTTCCCACTTCAAAGCACTCCTTCCAGAGGCATGAATCTTATGATTTTATTCTCAAAATATTTTTCTCAAAACAGTTCTTTGGGATTAGCCATCATGGAGACTATCAGAATAATTTTTTTAGGCTCTGAAGTCCCTTCCCAAAGAGAAGTTCTAAAACGATTTTGGGCAGTAACCACTTCTTTGAAATATGTACTGAACATTCTTAAGGCAGAGCACAGTCACTTTTCAGAACGTTAATTCCCATAAAATGGAATGTCAGTTTTACACAGAAGGCTCCCCTTTATCAGCAAAAACTGATTCCATTTGACTGATTAATTGTCCTTAGAACTGTCAAGGCTTCCAGACTAGAGGTGATGGCTGGGGAGGGGGCGGCCACGCAGTGTTGTGATGTGGGCACTCCTGGACTGGGGAAGCCAGGAGATTACAAATGCACAAATAATTAATTCAAATCAATACAACGAGGGGTTCAGGCTGAGAGACATTCAATTATATTGTTCAAAGAGAAGATGATCATCTTTCGCTAGTCTGCTCCATGCTGCAAATGATAGAACATTTTTAATTTGTACGGCAGGGATGTTAATCTTTTGCCGTGTAATCCAGTCCTCGGGGCACACCATGAATATGTGGCACTGAGTGCATGAGGCTCCCTGAGGAGGGCACTCAATCAAGCCAGCGCTGGCTTCCCTGCCTGTCTCTTTATCTCAATCTCTCAACACTCAGTTAGGAAATATACGATAAGCTAATAGATAATGGATGACGGATGGATGGATGGATGGATGGATGGATGGATGGATGGATGGATATGGAGGCAGAGATAGAGATAGAAATTTTCAAAAATTATCAGACACAAAACCCCCCAACCATAAACAGTTTATGACTTCCAGATTTTGCCTGATCCAGTAGCACAAATAAATCCCAGAGGAATTATTCACATCCCAAAAGGAATCACTTTAGAATTCCTTTAAGTAGCAAACTCCTGTAGCATATTTAAAATAGGATTTGAATCCCAACTTTATTACACAGAGAAAGTGAAGCACACTGCAAATATTAGGTTTGGAAGGTTATATATCAAGGTGTTAAAAGTTTATGTCTACATGGTGGGTGGGATGATGTATAATTTAATGCCTGACTGTGAGGTTCAACTTTTCTGTGATGAACATTTATTACTTCTGTAATAAGATAAAAGCAATAAAATATTTTTAATTAAAGAAAAGACAATTTCACACACACACACTCAAAGGAAGATTCTATTATGAAGGTGTAACTTCCCAGTGGTTTTCAGAAGAACGTTTACTCTATGGAGAGGCTCTGCAGGAATGTAATTTTTTTCACACCTGGCTCCTTGGTGGCTGAGGGTGGAGCAGATAGCTGAGGCAGGGAGCCTGAGGCACACCTGGGGTGGGTGATCTACCACACCTGCCACCGCCAAAAATGGATCTGTTTGGCCTAAGCAGGGGAGAGGTGGCAACCAGGACTCAGAGGAAGGGGAGTTTAGGGATGTGGGGTGTCCTGGGGGCCAGGGACCCACAAGGTCTGCAGGGCCTGGACATTAGCTACTTGTATTCGTTCAACAAACACATTGATTATTATTCTGTAAACTGCCCCATATAGCAGAAAGAGATGACTACGGAAGGATTCACCCCCACCCCATAAAGGAGCTGGTGGTCCAGCAGGAGGGATAACACATCCACAGTTAACTGGAATTTAAGTTGGACCATGATAAGCACAGAAATGAGGTAGAAAGGGGCCCCAAGGGAGGAATAATTAATTGTGAGGAGGTGTGGGGGAGGGATAGCAAGGACTCATCAAATGTTAGTGGAATTGAATTGAAGTGGCATTTGAGCTGAGACTTATGAGGCCTCCCTCCCTATCCCCAGTGCTTGGAGAGTCCTATTAGACCAGACACAGCTGGATTTCCCCTACCACCAGAGCTGCTGTCATTTGGGCAAAACTCAGTGCTTTTTCACAAATGGCTGTCACCAGAAGTAGAGGCCTTATTACATCTTTTTCCAAGGTGTGTTGAGATATGGAAACAAGAACCAGTGAGTCTCAGGGTGTCTGAGCAAAAGGCAGCCATGTGGGAGTCTCAGAGCCCACTCATGAACATGGGTCTGCACAGGGCTGTGACAGGCAGCAGGTGCAGAGTTGAGTCAGGCACAGGGAGTGGGACCCGTCCTGAGCCATTCCAAGCTGGCGGTGCCTGGGAGAGACAGTGCTGCGCCGCGTGAATCAGAGGGCACCTATAATGATGGAGACAGATGTGGGGGAAGCCAGGCACACCACAAATCAAAAATAACAAGGAAAACTCCAGTCAAATAAGACTGAAGAAACGGCAGCTCTTCTGCTCTCAGCTTTGCCAGAGCTGGCCAGTCTGTGCACAGAGACTCACCTGGGAAAACAGAAACATGAGCCACGTGGAAATTTTGCAAATGAATAGGCAGATCCGGGTCCAAAGGATGTATTTGTTGCCTTTGTAGAAAACTAAAATCAGTCAAATAAATGAGAAATTTGCCATTTCCCTCCTAAATTTTATAAGATAGGGACTAAGAAAATGATCTATCAGGCAGGAAATATTTCAGCAGTTGGTTTTTATTTATGAAAGAGCTGCACGGTGTTTGGCATGCTACAGTGTGCATTTTCTACAAAATAGAAATCGTAGAAAGAAGTCCATAATACCGGGGAGAAAATTCAGAGATTTTTGTCCTTGCTTGTTACTATAAATAAGTTCTCCATTTCCCAATTTATGCCGTTGGTAAAGATTAAAAGGGAAGTTTCGCTGGAAGATCATTTGCAAATACCACTTGAGGTGATAATTTCAGCCATTCCAATTTGGGGGCATTTACTACGTTCCCACATTTGGGTTACTTAGGCACAGAGGGGATGGAGATGTGACTGTCAGTGTGTCCTGACTGTGGCAGGTACTTTCTGGGTCACATAGGACTTTGCCTCGGCCCTCTCCGACTTCACGCAGCTGTGGCAGATGCTTCTAGACAATGACTGAGGCCCCATCTCAAGGTGCAGCCTGTGCTCTCTGCTTTCCTACCAAGGGCTTCCTCTAAGCCGTGGAACCTGGTTCCATCAAGAGCAGACACAGTAGAAGCACACCGGGGGTGGGCAGTGCCCTGGAGGATCCCATGGGTGAATGCCCCTGCCTCACCATCCTCAGGTGGATCATTCTGGAAAGCATTCTGCCTGCTTCTCAGTGTACAGCCAAGCTACGCATTGTCAAACACATCTGCTTGTCTTCTCTACCAGCTGGCTCCCTTTGCTCAGGGCCCTGCAGCTGGTGAAAGTACACCTGTTATACATCCACTTACCCAAGGAGAAGTTGTATCCCCGCCCCCTGTCTCTCTCTCTCTCTCTCTCTCACACACACACACACACCAGTCCTATTCCAAATTCCCAGAGAAGGGCTCTGATTGGCAAATCTTAGGTCAGATGACCAGCCTTAATCTAATTGAATGTGACAAGGAGCTGGGGTCATGGTATCCAGTATGGCTGCCAGCCCTACCCCATTCTGCTGGTGAGGGAACAGGGTGCCACTGTGATCTGGTAAGATATTACAATGGAGCCATTATTTCTGTGCTTCTCACACTTCTCTGTGCCACAAGCCACTGGAGAATCTTGTTAAAATGCAGGTCTGGGGTAACAGGTGGTGCTGATGTGAGCACACAGTCCATACTTTGCGTAGCCAAGGAGGACACACTCAGCCCTCTTCAGTCCACTAAGTAAGGGCCCACCCTCCCCACACCCAACAACAGAAATCTCTTTGCTAAATAGCAAAGGCAGAAAGGAAGACTTCTTACTGTTGAGATATGATAAGGAGTGAATTGTCAATGACATTTTGATGGGCCTTATTTTTACACAGGGACATTTAACTCAGCCTACAAACCAAACCATTAAACTTATAGCCAAGTAATTACTTTTACCAAGTAATGATCAAATCAGATCACATCAGACCCCAGGCCTGAGCCTTACCCCATAATCTGCCAGGGATCGTGATGGGAACGTCACTGATTAATTAAAAGCGTGATTTTACATTTCAACATAGCACTTTTGGTGTAGTCACATCAACTGGCCAAGTCAAAGTGGTCTGTGTGCTTCATCTGTCCCCTTTACCCAGCCCCTGGAGTGTTCTCAGCTGTCCATGCTGGCCCCAGCCTCTGGTAAATCTCATTCTCCTACAGCCCCCCTTGCCTCCATCTGCATCTGTTCTATCCTGCCCTGTCTGTGGCCTCAGTGACAACCAGTACCAGGTGCTCCTATTTCACCTGCTCTTCTTGGCTGTGGCCACATGCCACTCACAGCCCTTCCCTTCTTAATAGCCAGTCCGGAGATGGCTAAGTTCTGTGGCCAAACCACCACGGGGTAGAGGGGGTGCCCATTTAGGCAGCAACACAATCTCAGTGGAGAGGCTGCCACCCGAATGTTGCAGAGCCTGTCTGTAAGGCTCCACAGGGGCCGGGGGGGGGGACCACCTGGCACTGTGCTCCATGGGTGAGGCTTCAGGAGCAGCACGGCCTTGACCCCTATTACTCAGCATTTCACATTGCCCCTGTACCCCACCTTTTTGTCCAAACTCTTACATACCTCTCTTCTAGGAAAAGCCACCAAAGGCAAGTTTCCCAGTTCATAGAGTTTAATCTTTTGTAAGCCTGGCACCAGAGCCAGGAGTTTTCTTCTCAGTAACCACACCCAAGAGTAGCCCACACCTCCATTAAGAAAGCCATTTCTGAGAAGGGAACCTTGTACTCCCCCAGGGAAACCCTCTTCCCTGTTCAGCAGCTTGGTCAGGACTGGTTCAACTGCAAGTAACAGAAAAACAACTCATGTGATGAAAAGTGCAGGCATGACCTAGGGTGAAACACCATTACCAGGCCCTATTCTCCCTCCGTCTCCCAGCTCTGCCTTCCTTGAGGCTCACACGGGTCCTGGGCAGGCCCCTCTCCATGTGGTAACTCCTGTGGCTCCCAGCCTGCCTCCCACTGCTTTAGCAACCTGTGGAAAGAGACCACCTCTTTCCTTAAAACTCCAGCAAAAATCCTGGGGCTGCCTCTCATTGGTCTGGGTTGGGTTATATGCCAAACTTAGAGCCAACCACGGTGGCCAGGAAGATGTGGCACTCTCACTGGCCAACATGAGTTATAAGCCTCTCACTAGAGCTGAGGACAGAGGGTGGGAGAAGAATGTTCCTGAAGGGGAAGTTGAGGGACTGCTCCAGAAGAAGGCAAGCACATTATAATTTGGCTAAAGCAACTAGACCTCTGGGGACAATGCATAAGTTCTTATAATTGTAATTATTTTACATAATGTTATATAAGCCATTATCCAGCATGCCCAAGAAATAGCAGGTCATGGATAATCCTATATTTCTCGTTAGTATGTTGGGACCACACACACAACATCCCCAGAATACTGAATGTCTTAGTTTGAGTCACCCCAGATTCAGCTACTGGGATAAAGATGTGAGCAAAAGTAGTTTGTTTGGGAGATCATGAAATATCTATAGGGGAGAGGGAAAGTGAAACAGGGAAGGAAGGCCGTCGATAAAGGGTATGTTACCAGGCCAGTTACCATGATGGGAGATTGAAACTAATCCCACTGGGGAACTCTGGAAGCCAGCAAGTCACACCTGAGAGTTATCCCACCCAAGGAATGAGGGAGCTGCGGGTTTCAGACACCAACTCCTGCTATTGTTGAGAACTGCTCCCAGAGTTCTTCTGGCTTACAGTGCCCAGTGACAAAGGAGTCCTCTGGGAAAGAGATGCAGGTGCTGGCTGTTGGAAACGAGGCTCACATGCACTAAAGTGAGAAGGGTAACAGGACATGGGCAGGGAACCAACAACATCCGCGATTTCCAAAGGCTGACTAGACTGAACTACATTGTTTTGGAGGTACTAAAGTCACTTGAGAATGTTTCAATTCCTCCAGGTCTGTAATAGAAATACCATGTACCACTGTATCAGGCCCTTTACAAAAACATAGTAGAGATTTTTCATAGGTAGAATGTTGAATAAAGTCACTTTATGAGCTTTAAAAGTTAGAAACGTCTTCCTGAATAGTGATACTTTTTTCCTCTTTGATATTATTCTAAGAATTTCAAAACATTTTATAAATAACATGGTCTCTAAGCCACCCCAAGAAGGGAAAACTGAATTTCAAGGTTTTTTCTAAAGTCAATTTCTTTTTTTAAAAGATCCAAACTGGTTGCATAATCTTCTGGAGACAATGTAACTGACAGATTGATTTTTGCACTTTTAACCCAATTGTTCTGACTTTTGATGAGATGCCACCATAACAGATATAGAATTTAGCCTCTCGCAGACTACCTTGGCCAGTCCCCAGAGCTGGGCCCCAAGTGTCTTCATCCCAAAGAGGTAAAAACTGGAGTTTAAAGAAGGAACACTTTGCTCCCAAAAAGTCCAAGCCGAGGGTTTGATCATGACACCTAAGACTCTTCCCAGCTGTAGGCCATTAACCCACGTGCACAGGGCACTTTACCATTTAAAAGGCATGTGACTTGTGAGGTGGGAAGGACATGGATTGTGAGCTCCACTCCACAGACTCATCCAGGCAAGGGAGTTACCAGGGTCGATGAAAGAAGTAGGAACCAAACTCGACTCTAAACCCACCCAATCCTGGCATATGGTTATTTCCAACTACACCATGGGGTCCCAGATGTTTGGTTTCCCAAGCGTTAGTAAAATTATTAGATTGAATCATCCAAAGTTGCCATTCTTATTGGTCAAATGATGAAATAAAAGCAAATTTGCCATTTTTATAGGTCAAAACAGTCAAATATTAGCAATTTCACGTGATTCGAATGAATACAAAACAATCTGGGTAACTGACTTTAGTAAGCAAGAACATTGGGGAAAAAACTCCATTTCAAATAGGTAAGACTATTTTAGCCAAAAATATAGGAAGGTTTCTGTCTCACAATGCCAGACATGAAGCACCTGCTGTGCTGTCTGCACTGCGCTCATCAGACGAGCTTTGGGAGCCAGGGACCCACATCACTCTGGAGTCTCCAGGGCTGACTTTCTCCATCTTGACAAAGAATGCCAGGGAAGCCCATCCTGGGGCCACTGCCATGGAGACTCTGTGCTCCAGACATAAAGCTCTGCTTTAATGGCCC
Source organism: Balaenoptera acutorostrata (assembly GCF_949987535.1). NCBI lineage: Eukaryota > Metazoa > Chordata > Mammalia > Artiodactyla > Balaenopteridae > Balaenoptera > Balaenoptera acutorostrata. Next base: position 44,995,800 of record NC_080082.1, read on the forward strand.
CTCCTCCATTGCACTGACTCAGCACCGCCCTCCCCCACCTCCCCAGGAGAGGGAAGAGGGTAGAAAGTACAAGGTAACTGTCATCAGGTCCCCAGGCACTGCATGGCAAAGCATCAGAGGGGCTGCACAAGTGGCAAGAGACATGATCTGCCTGTGGAACCACCCCCACTGTACGGTGGCGACAAGCAAAGTGGACACCACGGGGGCGAGACCCCGATGCATCTCACAGCAGAAAGCTGCCGGCTGAACAGAAGTGATGACTCATAAAACTCACAACTGTTTTGAGACAAATTCCTTTTTATGTAAAAAAAAAAGAAGAAAAAGAAAAAGAGAATTATGTCTGTTTATTCTTTCTCAGCACTGAGCTCAATATTTAAATGAAGCATTTTTATGAACGAGCCCCACAGATCATCATCTCTGCTGCATTAGTTCTAATTGCAGTATTGCTTAATTGCAAAGCAATAGAGTGTGTAATTTGGGAGCTGTAATGCCTGGGGGGCCAAGAATGATTTAACTGTTCATGCAAAGTCCAGAGTTGGGAACACTGTCCTGAGGACAGCACTGAGAGTCCAGCATCTCTCTCCAGCTGTCTCATTGGACAGTTCAGCTCTCTCCACATCAGGGAGGTGGCAGAGAACAAAGATCCCTTGGACCGTACCTCATGCTACCCTTGCAGCAGAACCTCATGAAGGGATGCAAAGTTTAGGAACAGTGTGTCCACTGTATGCCTGCTGCTGGGCTGCGTGAGCACCTGGGATGCACAGATGAATGTGGCTTAGTTCCTGTCTGCAGGAGAGCCAGTCCAGTGAGGGAAAACAGACATGTCAACAGAGCCACTCAGTGATGGAGATGAGCTGAGGAGGTTTCTTCACAAAGAGAAGCCTAGACCTGAGTCTCCCAAAGAAAAAGTTAGGTAAATAAGGAGCTATGAGACTGAGTAGGTGCTCACCAGTTCTTGCTTCTCTTGGGTGCAATTGATTTGTTGAAAATATGCTGCTGAAGATGCTAGCAAGGAGGTAGGGGGGAAGCAGGATAGAGAAGGGGAGAAGGCAAACAAGAATGTGATTGATGTGACTGCACATGAAAGTCCCAGACTCAGCCTGACCCATGGGAAGCTCTGGAGCATAAATGACATCTTGGAGTTTGACCTGCCTCAAGGCAAAAATGCTGGTCTTTTCTTCTCCCACAGCAGTCAGTCACGTCTCATGTCACACAATATTCTCTACATATACGGGAGGAGGCTCTGGTAAACAACAGCAGCCCACAGAAGGTTGCAGGTGCCATCTGTAAGCAGAAAACAGACAGATGCTCAGGTATAGGTGCATGGAGTTGACGAAAGTGACCCAAGAGGATCAAGGTGGGCCAACACCCAGTCTGTAACATGAAGTGACTCGACTATGGCAAAGAGAGGTGGATGGAAGGAGATTTGCCAAATCCAGCCTGGCCATAAAACTCCAGACACATTTAGCCATTTATCTGCTTCCTTTCCAGTTTGTGCAAGTACTCCAACTTTGTTCATCCTTTTAAGAATTATTTTAGGACCTCTGCAATTCCATACAAATTTTAAAATTAGCATGTTGGTTTCTTAAAAAAAAACTTCTGGAATCTTGATTGAATTTTTGACCATGTTGATTCTATAGGATCAAGTTGGAGAGAATTAACATCTTAACAATACTGAGTCTTCTGATTCATGAACATGGTATATCTCTCCCCATTTATGTACGTCTCTTAATTTCTCTCAGCAGTGTTTTGTAGGTTTAAGTCTACAGGCTTTGCATTTTTTTTGCCAATCTCTAGATGTTTCAAAATTTTAATGCTAATGTAAATTATATTATTTTAAATCTAAATTTATGATTATTGCTAGTATATAGGAATACAATGTACTTGCTAGAAGTGAATAGAAATGAAGAGAAGTGCATAGAAATAATAAGAATGGACGTCCCTGTCTTGTTACTGATCTTACAGGGAAAGCACTTTGTCTTTCACCATTAAGTATGATGTTAGCAGAAGGTTTTTCATAGAAACCCATTATCAGGTTGAGCAAATGTCTTCTATTCAGTTTACTGAGGATTTTTATCATGTTTGTTTGTGGATTTTATCAAATTATTTTCTACATCTATTGAGATGATTATATGATTTTCCTTTTTAGTCTGTTTAAGGTCAATTACACTGATTTATTTTCAAATGTTAAACTGCTTGCATTCCTTAGATAAGCTCCACTTGGTCATGATGTATTCTTTATGTTTTGTTGGATCCAATTTGCTAAAATTTTGTTAAGAATTTTTGCATCTATGTTCATGAGAAATCTTAACTGCAGTCCCCTTTTCTTGTATTGTCTTTTTCTGGGTTTGAAATTAAAGGTAATGCTGGCCTTACAGAATGAATTGGGAAGTGTTCCCTCATCTTCATTTTCTAGAAGAGTTTGGATAGAATTGATATTATTTCTTCCCTAAATGATTGGTACAATACCCCACTAAAGTCATCAGGGCCTGGAGTTTATTTTGTAGGGAGGTTTTTAACTACAAACTTAATTTCTTTAATAGATATAAGGCTCTTTGGGTTATCTACTTTTTTTCTTGAGTAAGCTTTGGTAATTTGTATCTTTCAAGAAATTTGTCCATTTTATCTATATTGTGGAATACTGAGTATTTTTCCACTCTGGCCACTGGGAACATGACCTATTCTGGGCCTGTATCAGTTCCAGAGATTGTTCTACCTGCTTCTTCCTGGTGCTTCTTCCAGTGGCCTCAAGTACTTTCCTCACATTCACACACTGACCAATACTCAACTAAAGACTTGAGTAGAATCTGCAAATTTCCAGGGCCTTCTATCATGCTCTCTCCATCTCTTCTCTGGTATTCTTCCTGTAAATTCTAGCCACTTTGCCTCCCTGAATCCTCCACTCAGCCTTTCAACTCAGGGAAACCACTGGGCTCTGTGTGGACTCCGTCTCCCTGGAAACCCACTCCAGGCAGGAAGCTCAGGCAATCCGGCCTCACCTCACTTGTCTCCCTTCTCTCATAGATCACTGCCCTGTGCTGCCTTTTATTCAATGGCTGAGAGCAGTTGTTACATCCATTTTGTATGGTTTTTTTTTTTTTTTTAGTTGTTTTTGATAAGTCCAGTCCTTTTGCTCTGTCATGGTCAGAGGCAGAAGTCCACTTTGGACATTTTGAAATTGAGGTTCCTGCAGAATACCCAACTGCAGATATCTACCCAACAGTTGTAAGTAATGGGAGAGGTTGGGACCAGAGATAAATATTCGGGAGCAAGTGCATAGAGCTAGTAACTAAAACCATGAGTGCCACTGGAGAGAGTCTGTAGCAGAGGAAGGACAGCATCTTAAAGGCAAAACCCACAGAGGCAGGAACACAAAGGAGACCATGAAGTAGAGAAGTGGAAGAAAGAAAGAACTAGAAGAAAACTCATCAGAGAATGAGGTCGCGGAACTCAGGGCTTGGAGAGTTTCAAGTAACTGAAGGGCTCCAAATATCCAATGCCCCAGAGACCTACACACAGGCACATACACAGAAGGGCATACACAGGCACAAAGCCACCCATGCCTTGAGTACATTCTGTGCTGTGGTTTTGTGTATGCTGTTTCCACTGATTTTGCCAATATGGCAAACTGGTCCCCTTTACCAGAGAAGATGGCAGTGGGGGTGAGTGAATAAGATGGGAGGAAGTGGTATAGACCATATTTTCAAGAAGCTTGGCTGACAAGGGAAAGAGATTAGTAGCTAGAGGATGGCAGGACCAAGGCCAGGGTAGAGGACACTTTCTGCTCAGTATCCAAGTCTTCAATCTGTGCATGGGAGGAAAAGGCAATTAACAGGTAGAACCTGAGAGGTGAAAGACAGGATAATTGATGGAGCAAGATCCCAGATGATGGGAAGGAGAAAGGAGGGAAGAATGGGTACCAAAGCAATGAAGGTTGAAGACTAGAGAGAGAGCAAGTCTGCAATCCAAGTACCACTCTCCCTGTTTGCCAAAAGAGGTTGACAAGACACAGATAAGTCACATGCTAGACTATGACAGCCTGACCACAAACCTCAGATTTGTTTCTACCAGCCCAAGCCTACAATTCTGAGACCTGTCCTCAAGGCTGGTGGCAGATGTCCCATAAATGCACGGATGCAGTGGACATCCGTGCATGGTGCTCAAGACCACAGTTTAGGACTACCTTGGGTCACTCAAATGGTGTGACACACAGACACTAAAGAAATCCATTCTCCACAGCACCTGTACCTGAAGCATCAGGTTCCATGTAGGAGAGGTGGACCCACCTGATCTATAAGAAGTAAAAGTGTTATCATATTGACCAAATATGGCAATCCAAACTGGTTCAAGCCAAAACAGAATATATGGGCTGGATTTGGCTGCAGCTGAGTCCAGAGCACAGAAGCATTAAGGCCTGGCCTCTTCTTGCTGTCTCTCAGGTCTGCCTGATGCACAGGTGGCTACACATGGTGGTGAGCCCATGGCAGCAGGTCCACCAGCTCAACAAAAGTACTGGAGTTGAGTACTTTTCGAACTGGTCTGGCCTGGATCATATGCTCATTGGAACAAATCGCCAGGGCCAGAGGGACTAAATGGGCTGGTTGGGTGAGCCCAGGATGGACTCACCCTCATTGGATGCACATGGGCTAAGAGCAAAGAACAAGTAGTTATTCCTAGGAGGGAGGCGCATGCTGGGAGGTATAAATAACTAGTGTCCCCTACAACTAGAAATCTGAAGGGGCCTACTCCAAGGTGTCAGCTCTGGAGGGACTGCTCCAGGAATGGAAAACACAGACACAAGGAGCCATGGCTTACGCGTGCATCTGTGATGGAATGTAGTCCTCGTAGGATATGTGTGAGAAGGAGAAAGAGTAAGCCACAAGCTTGGAAAACAACAATGTCATTCTGGAAACACTGCATTTTTCAGATTGTGCATCATGTACGCTTAGAAAACAGTGTTCATTAGCTTCTCCTCAACGTTGGAGCCTGCTGCCTCTTTCATTTCACTTCAAATGAACCCATAATCCCATCTCGAGAATTGAACTGAAACTAATTCCTTTATTAAATAAACTTCATTTGGGGGCTGACTGCCATGGATCTTGGGAGAAAATGCATCTTGCTTTTGCAGAGACCAATCTAGGTCAGCAATGCAAAAGCTTCCTTTTTAGAGAGGTGAACCTCAGCTTAGATGAAGGGCCGAGGAAGCTTCCACACTGACGGTGCAAAGTGAAGAAGAGGGAGTAATCACATGGGAGCCAACTCAGGGGGCAAACGGAGTGCACAGCCACCTGTTGCTTCCCCTGTGCCCTGCCGGGAGAGCCCTCTGAAGCAGGGGCATCTGTGTTCCCGAGCAGGCACCAGCAACACCTCCAGGGCAGACTCAGAGCTCTCCCCACTGGCGGGGACCTGAGGCAGAGGTTCCAAAAGTAGTCCCTGCAGAGGCTGTCAGTTTGATCAGGAGTAAGAGTAGACAGGGATGAACCAAACACTTAAAAATGGTTAAAATGGTAAATTGTATGGTATGCATATTTTACCATTAAAGTAAATAAATAAAAGAGAAAAAAATAGATAGGGAAATTGAGGGTTTGGTTCTCCAGTCTCGGTGCCTCTTCAGGCAGGAGACAGCCCTGTGACAGCCAGCCCCCCAAAGAGTCCCTAATGACCCCTGTCTCCTGGTATTGAGTAGTACTGGCTTGTGCAATCAGTTCATTGCAGAAATGATGATGTCCTTGGAGGGTAGGTCATAAAAGATACTTCGGCCTCTGCCTTGCTCTCTCTTGCATCATTCACTCTGGGAGAAGCCAGCTGCCATTTTGTGAAGATACTCAAACACCAAGTGGAAAGGCACACACAGCGAGGACGTAGGGACCCCCACCCATATCCACGTGAGCCCTCCTGGGAGCAGGTCCTCCAACCCGAGTCAGGCCTTCAGATTACCGAAGCCCTGGCTGACATCTGTACTGCAAGATGAGAAACCGTGAGCTAGAACTCCTCAGTTAAAAGCCACTCCCAAATTCCTGACCCACAGAAACTGAAATCATAGATGTTCTTTTAAGTCACTCAGTTTGGGGTACTCTGTTATGCAGTATTAAGTAATATAACTCCACTTCCAGTTGCAGGCTAACAAGTCTTGTCTCCTTGCTATCTGTCTCATGTTTGCAGGACTTGCTCTCCCTCAGTGCCACGACCCTTCCCTGCTGGATGGACACTTCTGGAGGGCAGGAACCAGGGTGTCATTAATGCCCTCTGCCTCTCTACATCCCCAAGCCCCCTGTGCACTGTAAATGCTCAATAAACATGTACTAGATTAACTTAAATTTCTTTCTGTAGGGGAGAAACCTCGCGAGCATAGTGTTTCCTTCTCCCAGCAATCCCTTTCCGTAGCTCAAAATGAGAAATGCAGCTGTTTAATTAACAGAAAACATCTGAACCCAACAAGTCAGATCTCAACAAATTGGATGTGATTCAGGGGCTGCATCTTGCAGAGACAACAGCTGCTTGCAAAAGAATCCACAAGTCAATGCAATCAATTTCAGGAAATTGTGTCCAACCAGCAACCTCAATACCCCAAGGAGGACCTCACTGCAGCACAGATCAGCAGCACACGCCTGCTTAACCATCCCTGCCAAGTCACAGGCTTCAAACAGCCCATCAATAAGGACTTAACACGTTCCCACCACCACCTGTCACTCCACCAAGGTGGCAACGCAGAGCCCTTGGGAGAGATGTTGGGAGACAGTTCCTCATGGGCCTCTCACATTTCTGCACATCTGGTGACAAGAGACCCTTGAATTCCAGGTTTTACCCTGCTGGTTCTTGGGCAGGAAAATTACATATGTCTTCAGCCATTGAAGAGTGTCACTGAGAGCATAGGAAAGTGTTTTGATAAAGGGTCATTGATTGATTGGGTTGGGTTTTTTTTTTTTCCCCAAGATATACAGAAATCTCTTAAGAAAAAAGTTAAATTCCTTGGATCTTTTTTCTTAGCAGGAGTTAAGTAAGAGTCTACAGGGCAGAGCGGGGAGGAAACCTGGTGTGCCCAAGCAGAACTAGAGAAAAGTGCCCGTGACTGTGAGCCCACTGAAGTCTCCAGGACACCTGCCTGGAGGGGTTAATCAAATTTGCCCAACCTCCAAAACAAAGAGACTACTGACCAAATCACCATGTTCCTCTGCAGACACGGTAGTTTGAACCTCTTTGAGCAGTATCTTAGTCTGCTCGGGCTGCCACACAAAATACCATAGACTTGGTGGCTTAAACAACAGAAATCTTCTCACAGTTCTGGAGGCTGCAAGTCCATAATCAAGGTGTCTCCATGGTTGGGTTCTGGTGAGGACCCTCTTCCTTGGCTTCTAACTGTGTCCTCACATGGCAGCAAGAGAGGGAGCAAGCTCTCCAGTGTCTCTGCTCATAAGGGCACTAACCCCATCATGAGAGCCTCATCTAAACCCAACTACCTCCCAAAGTCCCCATCTCCAAATACCCTCACACTGGGGATCAGGGCTTTGACATATGAATGGGGCAGCAGGGGGTATGGGGGGGTGTGGAATTCAGTCCATCGCAGGCAGCCTTAGGTCCTGATCCCCAAGAGCTCCCAGGACACCCTCACAACTACTGATTCATCCTACAGCACTCCTGGACCCCTCAAGCCCAGGGAACCTTGAAAACCACCTGTCACTGGGTGGGGAATAGCAACATTATCTACAGTAGGTGGCTGGTTATTCCATTTTTTAAATCTCAAGGGAGCAGGAACCCTCCTCACCTTCTCTCAACCACTCAGTGTACCCTGATGGTCAGATTGGTCAAATCATCTGAAGACATTCCCTTTTGTTTTCATCTAAACCCAATTTCCTGACTTTTTGGTCTCACTAAAAAAAAAAAAAACACTTGGTTATTCTAACAATAATTTCTGCTTAAAACCCCTCTAAATTGTTTTAAAGTCAAATAGGCAGTTGGAAGAAGGAAATGTGAAGGCCCCCCCATGCCCAGGAGTTGTAAGACAGTATGCCATTATAATTCAACCTCAGGCAAAAGCAGTAAAGAGGTGAGATGTCACAGGAAAGGAACCTACTCAACTTAGTGTCTGAGAATCCAGAAACTTCAGCAAAAACCAGGGCCTAGAAAAGCTACCATAGCAAAGGCCAGGCTGGACTAGAGTCTTCGAGTCAACTGGGCCCGCCGTCTATGGCAGTTCCCCCTCCGTCACAGGGTAGCACAGTCACTCCATAGCAGAGGCTTTGACACTTGAGATTCCCAGAACCCCGGGGAGACAGTGCCTCCTGATCCCCTTCCTGGACAGCTGTCTAGAAACGTTGCACCTTCACTCACACGATAACAAGCATTTCTCACGAAGGTGAAGATAACTCGGGCCCACCTTCAAGACCAAAACACACAAAAAATGACATTAAAAAAAAGCGATAGGTCAACACTCAAACTAAAACCCTAGAAGCCTTGACACAGTTGTCATCTTTCACAGTAAAGTTTTCTCACAACGGTTACAAGATATGGGGCTTAGAAAATAAAACATGTGCTGGAGGGGAAGAAAGAAGAGGCTCATATCTGGGGTAGAAGGATCAAAGGCTTTCCTAAGCTCTGCTATGTCATTTGTCCTTCTCAGCACTAGAGGATTGGAATGGCCTTTCAACTTGTCTTCAGAGTCCACCTACCATTTTATTATCTGATGAATAGGTTGGTAAAATCAAATCTGGACACCCTTCAAGGGTGCAGTTTCCAGGTCCCACCTGGTGATACACTAAACAGGTTTATCCCTTCCAGTTAGCACCTGATGTGGGTATTGATGTACTGAAAATTAACATCATTGATCTTCAACCAAGAACATGGTCAACAAGGCATAATTTCTTCTGATCAACGCTGCTAATCAGTGACCTAATAAAAGGGGGTAAAGAGGAAGGGTTTCCTTGGCATCAGAGTGAACTTATGTGCCTCCCATGCAGCACTTATATACCTCAGGACTGTTCTCTGCTCAGGATTCTGCCTTAATAACAGATGACTTTTCAAGCCCAATGAGAAATTTGTGCTGTGTGTTTCCAAGGAAAGCATGTGTGTCTCCAGGAAGGAGAAGAAGTCAGCACCTCTTGAAGCAACCAGACTCGGGGCAAACAGAGCTTCATGCCTGCCACTGCTGGGTAAAGCAGAGTGGCCCACTGTACAGAAGAGGCAGGCACTGCTGGCCCCCACACCTGCCCCTGAGTAGTCTTTGCATACCAGTAACCAGAACCTCCATGGAGAGGAGGCCAGGGATTCATAAAGAAGGAAAACAATTGACTTCTCCCCAGTTACATCCAAGTGAGATAAGTCAAGCTCTCAAAACGCTCAACAGGGGCTTCCCTGGTGGTGCAGTGGTTAAGAATCCACCTGCCAAATGCAGGGGACACGGGTTTGAGCCCTGGTCTGGGAAGATCCTACATGCCACGGAGCAACTAAGCCCATGCGCCACAACTACTGAGCCCGCGCTCCTAGAGCCTGTGCTCTGCAACAAGAGAAGCCACCACAATGAGAAGCCCGTGCACCACAACGAAGAGTAGCCCCGCTCGCTGCAACTAGAGAAAGCCCACGCACAGCAACGAAGACCCAACACAGCTAAAAATAAATAAATTAAATAAAATAAAAAAACAAAAAACAAAACGCTCATCAGATGATATTCTAGGTCCAGGTTTTCACTGTGAAGTTAAAGGGGCAAATCAATCGAGTGTGTGGTCAGTCCCAAGTCTCCCCACTTTTTAGCTCCTCTCTATGCCCTCGCCTCCCACCCCATTCCGACTCCTCAGTAATGGCTCAGCTGCCCCTAGAGGAGTTCACCTAGTCAACTGGCAGGGTTAGCCTCAATAGGGATATTTGCATTTCAAAATAAAACTCTTGAGAAAGCAATGCTCTGCCTAAAAGAATGACTCTCCATTGTTGGAATTCCAGGCACTCTGGTTCCCTGGGGGCAGGAGCTTGTTTGTTATCACACTGTTGGGGGTAGAAGGGTGGTATTTTATGGTGCCCCTGGAATCGCACTGCTTAGGAAGCCACCTCTTTGGCCTAAGCATGAGGTGGCCCCTCTCTGTGCCTTTCAGTTGATTTCAGACATTCAGTCATTCATGCATGCCTCCTTCCACAAATGCTCTCAAGTGCCTCGTCCAAGCACTGTGGATGCACGAGATCCTGACATGCCTGTCGGCCTCTCCTCCACAAGCGCTGGCTGTCCCTTGATAAGAAGGAGGGAAAGTTGCAATCAAGTGGTTCCTAACCCAGATGTCATGAATAAATGTCACCATATAATTTCTAACGTAAAAAATAAATTGGGGGCTTCCCTGGTGGTGCAGTGGTTAAGAATCCGCCTGCCAATGCAGGAGTCACAGGTTTGAGCCCTGGTCTGGGAAGATCCCACATGCCTCCGAGCAACTAAGCCCATGTGCCACAACTACTGAGCCTGTGCTCTAGAGCCTGTGAGCCACAACTACTGAGCCCGCGTGCTACAACTACTGAAGCCCACGCACCTAGAGCTCGTGCTACACAACAAGAGAAGTCACTGCAACGAGAAGCCCACACACTGCAACGAAGAGTAGTCCCCGCTCGCCGCAACTAGAGAAAGCCCGGGTGCAGCAATGAAGACCCAACACAGCCAAAAAAAAAAAAAAAAAAAAAAAAAATTGGTAGCAATTTTGCTAAGTAACTTCGGCTCCCTTTGTCTCTATTTCTACCTCTATAAACACAGAAAAGGACACTTTTCACATGAAATTCATGAGCTCATGTCTATACATCACTGCCCAGTGTCATATTATTTGCTCCTCAGGTATGAGTGTCTCTTTCCATGGTAATAACAAGGTCACTGGGCAGATAATCATTTCATAGTAAAAGGAAAAAGGGACACCTCCAAAAACAAACCCGACAGGAGTGGTACTGCATCCCTCACCTTCCTCTAGGCAGCGCAGTCAGGAACAGGCCACAATCCACCGCAAATCCTGCCAGCAGAACCGCTCCTTGCCTCCTCTCCTTACACCTCGTTAATGAGCCATCAATTTCAGAATGTCACTGACAATCGCACCGCTTCCACAGGGTCTCATAACTTCTCTCTCCTTTAAACTTCTATCTTATTTAAACCACTTGACTCTGTACTGTCCGTTCTGGCAGAGAAGGTGTTGATCAAAATCAACTGTTTACAGAGAAATAATCCTAGCTTCTGGATGTCAGTGCTTTGTAGTACCACAGGCTGCAGTTCTTTGAAGTGGCCAGTAAACCGGATTTTTAACGGGCTTGGAAGGAAATAACTCCAAGACTTGAGGAAAAAGCGCCAGGCCACTGATTCAATCCTTGTGTTAGGCTGCCATCTAGTGACAGATGGGATATCTGCTGCGGACCGTGGGCGGCTTTTACCTCCAACATCCTAAGTTGGGGGAGAAGGGGAGTAAACCTATAAATAATAAATGCCAATACAACCTGTCATAGTCCAAATGGCCAGATTAATATTCAAGCCATTCTTCTTCAAACATCAAGAAACATCATTATATAGGAAAAGAGATTTCAAAGCAGACTCAATCGTTGTCAAAAATCTGAAGTATGCCCTATCATCGGCACCTCCAGCCACCCCCTCCCTCAGGTTCTCCCAACAGCCAACCCAGTGTCAGATGGACTGAGGCCCTCCTCTTGGCTCCTATGGGCAAAGCGTGGGGGTCTCCCTCACAGCCATCAGTGCTCCAAAAGCAAAGGTCAGCAGGCTTTCAGGTGTGTGTTGGAGATGTATCCACCATCACTACATTTAGCTCCTGGGGGTCCCCACTGAATCCAAAGACCTGAGACAGAGGAGCCACTCCACGCTCACAAAGAGGGCTGCAGCCCCCCCACCCCCAAGCCCTGACTGCTCTGAAGACCAGCACCGTGGATAAAGTGGGGCCTGGTCACCGATACTGCACTGACAGGCAGCGATGGAGCCTCATGAACGTGGGTACTGAGAAGACGGAAAACAACTGAGAGTCCAGCCTAAACGTGGAGCCACTCTCCCGTTGGCAAGCTCCGCGTCCCAACTTTTCTGATGCCTGAGGCTGCTCAGAGGGCTTCTGGCCAAGTAAAGCGGCCCTCAGGACCCAGAGCACACAGAGAACCTTTCCGGGACCTGACCCCTCTAGCACCGGGTCATACAAGAGCTGCAGCGAGGCTGGTAAGAGTCCCCAGGGTTCCCTCGAGCAAGACACAAGGGCCTAGAGAGGCCTCAGGGCTTATGGGAGATAAATATTTATCAGATGATTTAAAAAGAAGGGGGCGTGTGGTCTGGGAACATATTCTCAGTAGTTATGAAAATGTTAAGTTTGAACATGCAGGCAATCACAATTGCCATCACAGGGAACAATGAAAGTCTTTTTCAGCTCAGAATTTCCACAACTCAGCTGAAATTCTTCATCTTTACACCCATTTTGTCCCTCTTTTTCTCTAAGCTCTTTGATGTATTTATTGTGTAATGGTATTTTAAAGGCTTGTCTTTCAGTTCAAACAGCTGGGTCATCTACAGTCCTGTGGTAGTGACCATTCTTTTCTCTCGATTACGGTCACAGTTCCTGCTTCTTTGCATGTCATATATACTGTTGCTTTTTTTTTTTCACATCTTAAGCTGTATGGTGTGTATTAAAGAACAGAAAAGAAGAGAGAAGACTATCTGTCCCCTACCTCCCACAGGGGTTTGACTCAAACAATACAAAACCAGGTCTCTTCACTTTTCAGCCCATCCCAATTCCAGTTTGGGGTGATTTTATATGAGCTCCTTCTCCCTCCCACTTTCCCATATTTTGGACCAGAATGGACTCACACATATGTAAACACACAGCTCTTTGGCCAGAAGCCAACAACTGCTTCCCCAAAGTTGAGCACAGGGCAGAACAGGCGAGGAGAAATAGGAGCTGCACGCACACATGCCCCATGAAGCCTGCAGTGATTTCCCTGTAAATCCTTCAAGTGCCTCAAGAATTACCCCATAAATCCAGTGAAGGAGACCTCTTAGGACCCCAAAGAGCCTCCTGTGCATTCAGCTACTCCACCATGAAAACCAAAACCAAGTGTTTCTCAGTGGGTTCAGCTCAGAGTGAAACTTCTTTAGGGAACTGGGCAAATCTATTAGAGTTGTATTTTAGACCTTGGGGATCAAGGTAGCCTTGAAGTGTGACTTCTGGATGTTGACTGAGAAACCTGGCTTTCAGATACTGCTATTTGACCACACATGCCAAGTGTGTTGCCAATAGCAACAGTCCTTGCTATTCAGAATCCTAAATGGTCGGTCTTAAACTGACGTAGAGCACAGTGCTGCCTCTTGACCAGAAGGGATTGATATGGCATCCTCCCGTAAACATCAGTCCTTTGCTTCTTGTAGCCAGAGCACCCAACTACCCAGCGGGAGAGGGTTTGCCTGGCAGAAATGTCCAATGTCAGTGCTAGTACCTTACTGCCTAGTCTCTTCATTCTGTCAGAATGGACAGAGGGCACTATTAAGCCTGAGGAATGACTGCTGGTGCCAGTGCGTCCAGATCCCCACCACCACCACCACCACCATTCCCAGCTCCCCTTGTCAGTATACCACCTCTGGACCAGGGTATAGACCAAAGGTAAAGCAGGGCCAGGGAAGTTCATAATTTTGAGCCTGAGGGACTGTTCCAGCTTTGTAAGGATTAAGATAATGATGGCTATCATCTCTCAAACCGTGCTGTCTATGCCAGGCCATTTGAACATGGGCATCATTGCACTGGATGCTCAAAGGCACCCTAGGAAGCAGGTACTGCTGTCAACCCATTACAGACAAGGCCTTCCTGCTGCAGAAAAGCAGCACAGACAGCCCTTATCCCTCTTTAATCACTTGAACACAGAAGAAAGAAAAATTTACATATATATATGTGTGTGTATATATCTACGTATATACACATATATATGTGTATATATATACATATATATATATATATAATATATACAATAACATGCTGACTTTAACTTGGAGGATTACAACTTTCATTGAAAACAAAGCTTTCCATGTTCTCATTGCAGGTGTGCTGGTATTTCTTCAGGATCATTACCTTTTCTTACACTTAAAGGAATGGCAGAAAATCTACTAGAAATAATGTTTTTCTTTAATCCAAAAGTGGAGGAAAGGGAGTGCAGAAAAAATATTTTTCCACTGTATTGTTAGAGGCATTAGATAAAGGATTTCTATGGATTTAGTTGTGTTTATTTATATGGAGGTCCTAATTTTCATAGATATGCACTTATTTAATAGTTGAGGCTTAATCTTTTTCACTTTACATATAAAACTTTTCTTGAGTACTCAACCTAACAGCCTGAATGTCTTAAAGCAGCAATCAAAAGAAACCTGTACAATTAAAGGAAAATGTTAATTGTATAATCTAAGAACATAAGGGTGTTCATTATAGAACTCTTTCCATGTTTCTGTATATTTGAAGTTTTTGACAATAAGTTGTTCAGGGGTAGAGGGAAGTCACCTGCAATGATACTAACAAATCTTGACTTCCCATGGAACTTTCATAAGGTCGCTAGTGGGAAAACATGTGTATCCATGTTTGAAAGTTTATCACTGATAGCTATAAAAAAGAAAAAGAAATTTAAGAAAGTCTTATTTTCACTGAATGAAATTTAGAAAATAGACCAAAAAAAGAATCTCTCATAAGTTCACTTACACAGCTACAGAAACTTTCAGTATATTGTTATATTCTTTCCAATCCTTTTTGTGTATATACTATTTGGTTTTATACGTTAATATTTTGCAACCTTTTCAAAAATTGTATGTAATTTGTTAAATGGCTGTATGGTATTCCATTATATGTTATATAAACATACCATACTGTAGTTCCCAAACTTAATTACTCAACGGAGTCACCTGGGAACATTCTTTGGGACCCACCTACTAAATAAGAATCTCCAGGGATGGCAAGGAATATGAATTTTTGAAGCTTACCCTGTGATTATAATGCATTTAATTAACCTACATACTTCATTTGTTTAATCCACTATTTTCAAACATCAAGTAGTTTTCAAATTTCCACTTAAATGACAATCACAATGATAACAATACCTGTAAGGACAGGTATCTCTCTGCATACATATACAGTTGTTTCCTGAGGACAATAAAGTGGTTTGTTCGTTTTTAAAAAAGACTTAGTGATCAGGGAACTATAGAGTAACTGCAGCTCTGGGAGTGCTTACCCCACCACAATCAGGGAATTCTAGGGAAGACTTAGCAGTCATCCAGGGCTGCCTTGACTACTCGAGAAGGGGTCAATTGGGAGTTCAGAGTCCTAACAACCCTAGAAAAACTCTCAAAGACAGAGGTCTGCCTTCTCCCTTATCTCCATAATCACCAAGGTCCTGCTCAAAAGGGCCCCCTTGAGTATAACACTGAAATTGGCTCTTGCTGTCTTCTGCTGCTATTTTAAAAAAACAGATATGGTAGTTCACATAGTATGGATCCCCAAGAGCAGTTTCTCAAACTTAGTTCCATAGACTCCTAAGTATTCTCAGGCATCTGCAAGTGCAATACGTTTTGGTTTAAATGCTGTGTTTCAGTTGTGATGGTAATATACATATAAGGTAAATGCTAGACAAGTCACTCAATTTCAGGGCCTGCAGTCTTATGTTTAAGATCAAAATGGCACAAGGTCACCGCCACTTAAGAAACTTAAGTCAATGTTTCTCAAACTAGGATGCGTGGACATACTCCCAGGGTTCCCTGAGAAATATTTTTTCTTTAAAAGGAGTTTATACCATACTGAAAGGTGAGAACCACTAGCTTAGAATACAAACCATATTGCTTTTCTTTCCCGAGCAGCACCCTGCCCATGCCCAACACTCAGTAAAAGTTAAGGCTACACAGTTCTGTGCAGCATCGGGTCTCATCTAAGAGGTCTCCACCAGGCCTTGCAGGCACACTTCTTGAACCCTTCCCCAGGGCAACGAGAATCAATTCCTTGCCTTTTATCTTACTGACAGAAACTAATATGCCGGGTCTCAAGAAAACTTTCAGAGACTATCAAGTCCAACCCCACTCACACAGTACACGGGAAAAGTGAGGCCCAGAGATGGGAAGTGCCTTAAGCGAGATGACACAGCTAGCCTCCTATCCCAACTTCAGTGCCTCGGCTGACGTGTGGAGAGCACGATTAGGGATCGCAAAGACTTCACTCCCACCACCCTCCGCATCCCATGTCCACCCTCCCCTGGTCCCCAACCTCCCTCTGACCTCTCCAAGTCGACTCGCCTCGCTCTATTCCAGGCCTTCACAAGCATTCCACACTCCCCAACTCCAACCCTACTGCTTCTGGCCTTCCCTCGCCTACAAAACACACACTGAGAGAGCCCCACCACGGAGAGACAGTTTCAAAACCCGCAGCAGTCCTCCGCGCTGCGGAGTCCGCTCCGAGGCGCATGCGCCACCGTAAGTCAGCGCGCGTCGGTGACGTCACGGACAGCGCCATCCTCGAGCTTGGAGATTGTGGTTCCTGATTCCGGTAGGAGCGTGTCAGTCTGTCAGCTTAGCTTACCGCGCGACTTCGGGCACAAGGAACCTCTCCACCACAAACTTTGACGAGAGAGGCTGTGGTGGTCGAGGGCTGCTGAAGAAAGTAGAGAGAGGTAGAGAGTGAGCGACGCCTGGAGAAGACGTCAACAGAGCGCACCGGAAGCGGCCCGAGAATGAACAGTAAGCCGTGTTGAGGGTCACGAAATTGGAGAGGGGTGGGATGTTAAAGAGTCGGAGACTAGGTGTAGATACTGGTGGGTGAAAAGGGTCGCTGCGGAGTCCGAACGGATCTGCTGTGGAAATTGTCCCGCCTTACCTAAGTGTAACTGTGGCCCGGAGTCCCGGTTGGCCTGGCTAGTCTCTGAACTATGTCAGAGCTGGAGGCAGGTTCTCTCCGGGGGCTGCTCAGTAGTAGTGAGTGGTGCTAGAGGTCGGCCCAAGGCCTTGGTACGACTTGGTCACTATCTCCCTCTTGGCGTGGTCAAGGCCCTGTTCCTCTCTGCAACCCGGTTTCCCCTTTTGTAAGGTACTGATAATGATGCCTGCTCAGCCTGCTATTCTGTGAATCACCCTTGTCTGGTGTAAAGCGCAGGGAGCGTGCTGGGGATTGATGCCACTAGCCCAAAGCTTTGAGAGTTGAGCAGAGGTGTGCCAAGGAGGGGAGAAAGCACCCAGGGCATTTAGAGGCAGGGGCATGACACCGTTAAAACTGGATTTTGAGTTCCACCTCTGCCACTCCCTACCTATGTGATCAAGTTAAGTGTCTCAGCATATTTTAACTTCAATTTTCTCAGTGCATACTAGGAATAATAACTCCTTTAAAGGATTGTTCAGAAAGTATAATGAGATGAAATGTATGTAGCTTTTAATCAGGGGCATGGCAAGCAATGAGGGCTCAATAACTGTTAAGGTGTCTATTGTTATAGGAAATAAAAGACTTCTGGGTCTAATGCAAGGCACCTGTGACAGGTACAGAGTCATTCCTGGGGTCCAAGCCCTGCAAGTTGCTCTCTACAGACAGGTTTTAATCCCTATCTTCCATCTGAGAGAGAACCAGACTCTATATAAAACTTGTAACCACTTTGGTTTGCTGGTTCAAATGTACTCAGGGAAGCACAGTAGAGCTGGGATGGAATTTATAGAGCGTGAACCAAATTTTCTAGTCTTTTGGCCCTTAAACCAGGCCTTTGTCTCATTCTTATTACATTCACACCCATATTCTGTCCCCAGTGCCATGGTTTTCTTCTTCAGACAAATTAAGAAACAGGAGTGTGAGTTTTTAAAGGTTAAAACCACATTGAGCAATGTGTATTTTGAGCTTGAAGAAAGATCTACTGTATTTTATCAGTTTAGGACACCATCAATTGTATAATACATGTCAGTTTCGTAGATATTAAAATGTGAAGAGTCTTTTTTAAACATCTAACAGTAAACAAAATGTAATAGTTCCAACTATCTTCATCCTGGAAAGCCCTGTCACATAACTTTTAAATGAGTTACATCATTAGACTTCTAGAGCAACTGCTCAGGCTCCTAACCTGTGGTATTTTAAACCAGGGCAACTCTAAGTATCATCTGCTGAGCTTCAGTAGCATCTGAGAACTTGTTAGAAATGCAGGATCTGAGAGTGGGGCCCAAGAATCTTCATTTAATAAGTTCCCAGAGATTCTGACGCACATTCATGTTTGAGAAGCACTATTTTAAAGCACACCATTGGAACTTCTAGCACAGATGTGGCTGGAGGGTAGGGTAAGAGGCATCCAAGAAAGCTTTGAAGCTGTGCTCATTGTACTACCCCCATCTTCTGTCTCTGAATAAGCATAGTTGTTTTCATAGTTATAAAAGTCTTAGGTCTTATAGCCATAGCCAACAGAGTTGATCATTTCGTGTTTGTCTTTTTTAAATCCCCCAGGTGTGATCTACCATGCCTTTTCTCAGAAAGAGGCAAAAGAGTTCGACATTCAGGTACAGTGCTTGGCAGGAGGTCTGGGAGCAACAGAGGTGATGACAAAGATGGCTCAGTGGCTTCTTAACCGTTAGTGCTGTTTTAGGTGTCCTTTCCCACATTTCACTCCTCACGTTTCCAGCAGACATGTTAGGCTTAATCAAGGTTTGTTGTTCTACTGGCCTCCTTTCCCATTATACCAGAGTCAAGTTTGGTTAACTGGGATTTCTTGATCTGTGTCATCTCCCATTGTGTAGGGGACACTAGGCTATGCTCACCTGACACCTGCCGTGGCAAGCACTGTCATTTGACCTTGTTACTGTGCCCCTTTCACTCCTGAAGAGGGCAGTCAGATCACATTTCATAAGTGTAATTGATGGATCATATCTGGGTGCTACAAACATTCTTTGTCAGTTTGGCAGAAGCTTCACTGGTGACTCATAATGAGGGAGTTGCTTTTGAAATCAAGATTTTGAAAGACTGATACACCTTAAGTGGCCCATTTGGCTTCTCCATGAAAGATGGGCCACTTAGGTATTTAAAGAATCAAATGTCCTCTTATAGTAATAATACTGATAATAATGAATTTTTACTTTCTAAAAGTACAAAGCTGAAGCTGACTGCCCTCCTTACCATGTGATACCATGAAGAGCGTGTGTATCACATCCTTATCCCCACCTCCCACCCATCCACGTGCCTGCTTCTGCCCATGAAATGAGAGCTTGATTACTATTGACACATTAGCCGCAAGGTGTTTGCAGCCCAGTTAGTGCAACAAAGGTCCAGGAAATGGCCCCGTCAAGAGGGAGGACCTCAGTAGACTGTGCTCCCCAGGGCTATGGCAAACATGAGGGCAAAGCGTCCGAATGAGGAATAGACTGGTGGAACTCCAACTTGAGAAACAGTGATGCTTGTTCTTTCAAGAATTACACACAATTTATGATAGTTACTTTGCCCAGAAGTCCTCTGTAAGTGCAGGTGCTCAGTCACAGTCATGTGATGCTCTGCTCTATGTGGAAAAGAGTGAACACATGGGGCTAAGACACGCTGACAGTTTATTTCCTCAAGTGATGCCAGAGCAGACCAGGAAAATAGCCATGCTGCATCCACAGGCTGGAAACTCAAGTAAAGAGTATTACGATATGGCCGCAACGTCAAAATCCCTACCTGCTGCGGCTGGGCCCACCCTGGAGTGCTTGGTTATGCCGTTTTTCCTAGTGTTGGGGTCATTTCCTTCAAGGCCATAGCCTGGCTGTACTCTGAGCTTGCCTTCATCTGATCATGACAGTTTAAATACCGTTGTCATACATTTCTCAAGGATGAGAGAAGTCTTTTATTCCAAAGGTAATGTTTTTTTTGTTTGTTTTGCTTTAATTTTTTCGTTGTTGTTTTTTGTTTTGTTTTGTTTTTATTCTCAGAATAACCTCAGAGAGCAGGGTAGGAGGTTGGAGTTTGACGTGGCTGTTTTGTGTGGCAGTTACGAATTGGCATTTGAATGTGACTTTCACATCTGGCCAGCTGGGGGTAGCGAACACGCAGCAGATGAGAGGCTGTGTGAGCCTCAGTGGGTAGATAGGTGGGTCAGTGAAGGCGGCCCATCTGCTGTTGCAGCGGTGTTGGGGAGGGCCTAGGGGTCTGGGTAGCCCCAACCAGAGCTGTGAGCACCACATCATCTTGTCCTCATGCAGCACCCAGGAACCCAGCGGGCCGAGGCCTTTGTGAGGGCCTTCCTGAAGCGGAGCATGCCCCACATGAGCCAGCAAGCCCAGGAGGACCACCTGCAACGCAAGGCCGTTGTTCTGGAGTACTTCACTCACCGAAAGCAGAAGGAAAAGAAAAAGAAATCTAAAGGCCTCTCTGCCAAGCAGAGGAGGGAGCTGCGGCTCTTTGACATTAATCCAGAGCAACAGAGGTATGGCAAGCCTTTCCTGCCTTTCCACCCCAGAGACTTAATCTTCCTTGTGTTGAGTATGGACTTGGGAAGCTAGGTAGCCCCTGCTCTGCTTAAGCTAAGAGAGCCTCTCCCACTTCTGCCACAAGGGGGCAGGCTTCCTTTACCAATTCGGACTGTTTGGGTTTGGCTTTTCTGCTGGGCTTCTGTCCTGTCCTTAACTAATAAGACCAGTGCCATAAGCCATGGGCAACAGACTATTTGTCTTTCAGTTTTCTTAGAAAAAGAGGAACTGATATTTCTTAACATATATCTCTTTGTAGCTTCTAATAGCACTAGACAGAATCACCCATTGGGGTCTTATTGCCAAAGAATGTGCTGCCCACATGTTTCAGAAGTTTCTGAAAGAGACACGTCACTCTCTGTGGGAGAACATGTTCCTCCCTCCAGCTGACACTCCATCCCTCCTTGGCCGCGGTTCTGCATTTGCATGTCTTAGGACTGTTCCTATGCTTTTGCTCCAAGATCTGTAACCAGATAGCCTCCCACATCCCACAAGACAGAGTCTGTCACTTTGTTCATGGCCCCTCTCACAAAGTTAGCTGGGCTTTGGGAGGAGGAAGGGACTGCTGCCTGCCCCTGGTGTGCCTCGCCCATGTCCCCACCAAGAGAGTCCACTTTGGGTTTGAGCCTGAGGTTCTCATTTCTCTAACCAGTAGCTTCGTTAAAGGGACTCCCCGTGAAGCGCCAGGAAGGCCCGTTTGGGGTCGTCTCACCTGCTCCCTCTCCTTCACCCCGCCACTTGTCACTCGTCCTCCAGACAGAGCCTGTCACCTTGCACGGGGACTTGTGACAACCAGCAACTCCTGCTTACTGAGGGCTTACTGGGTTCAGCTTCCTGTAACAGAAAACCTCAAAATAGCAGTGGCTTAAATAAGATGGAAGTTTATTTCTCTTGTGAAAAGAAGTCTAGATGAACACCATCCTGGGCTGGTGTGGTAGGCAGTTCCACAGCCATCAGACAACCAGGAGTGTAGCCCTGGGTGCGTCCTTGCTGCTCCACCATTTGTAGGTGTTACTTCGTGGTCGAAGATGTCTGCTTGAGCTCCAGCTGTCATGCCTGCATCTAACCAGCAGGAAGGATGAAGGGGCAAAGGAAGGCAACGCCTTCCTCTTCTCATTAGCAAAAACTTAGCTTTGAGAGGGTTCTACCAGCGAGGAAACTAAGGTTTGAGAGGTGAAAGTACTGGATTTTAGTGCAGTTATCGGGAGTAGAACTAGAATTTGCACCCAGACCCCAGTGATCCAGGTCATGGTCCTTGGCATCAAGCCAAGCTCTGTGCTCTTTGGATGTTATAATCCCAAGCTCACATTGCCTAACGTTTTACCTCTATCTGACTTTGCCACAGATACAGTCTTTTTCTCCCTCTACATGAACTCTGGAAACAGTACATCCGGGATCTGTGCAGTGGTCTCAAACCAGACATGTGAGTTACAATTCTGAAGCCTTGCCCTTTGAGGCAGAGCCCGAGTCTTAGGATCATTGTAAATGCAGCTTTCGGAGCCTGCTATCAGCACTGCCTGGCTGCAGAAGTTTGTAGACCTGTTTACTTCTTTCAGAATTCATTTTCATGGTATACATTATGGGCTTTTGTTTACCTCGTAGGCAGCCACAGATGATTCAGGCCAAGCTTTTAAAGGCAGATCTTCACGGCGCTATTGTTTCAGGTAATTTGCCTAAGAGCACATCATCTGGATGCCCAAGCCATCATTCAGTGACAATTCCTTGCTATGTGGATATCCCTACAGCACCAGCACTTAGGGTGGATGATGACTATGGCTGTCTTAGCCAAGTCTGGCCACTTGTTGGATACTCTAAATGGCCTCTGTGTATCTTCTCCACACAGAAGACCCCTGCTGGTATCCCAAAGGACACGGCAGCTGCTGGCACTCACCCACAGCCTGGTATCTTGAACAGCCCCGTGGTTTTAAATGTTGGCTATGGACCAACAGTTCCCAAGTTGTCATCTCCAGCACAGACCTTACCCTTGAACTCCTTGAATTCAACTGTCTACTGGACATAGCCACCCAGACGTGCAGTAGACATTGTAAACTATACTTATCCAAAACAGAATTCTGAGCCTCTCCTCAGATCAGCCCCTCCCCTGGCCTTCATCATCTAAGTTGCCACTGAGAATCACCTTTAGTAATACCACTGAGTACTACTGAGTGCCACTAATATAGTGCCACTGTTTACCCGGGTTGTTCAAGCCAAAAACCTAGGAGGTATCCACGTTTCTTCTTTCCTAATTGCCTACCTCCAATCCATTAGCACGTCCTAACACCCAAATCTAAGCCACCACCATCTCCCCTGGATTACTGCAAAGCTGCCTAACCCTCTCCCTGCTGACACACTGC
The DNA here is from genome assembly GCF_949987535.1 of Balaenoptera acutorostrata. Taxonomy (NCBI): domain Eukaryota; kingdom Metazoa; phylum Chordata; class Mammalia; order Artiodactyla; family Balaenopteridae; genus Balaenoptera; species Balaenoptera acutorostrata. The sequence goes on from NC_080082.1 coordinate 45,018,564, forward strand.
TCCTCCCCTGACCAGGCAGCCAGAGTGAAGATTCTACAACAGAAATCAAGTTGTGTCCCTTCTGCCTCCTTACTGTGGTCTAAACAGCCTGTCCAAACTCCTTGGGCACAGGTCTAACCATACTGCCCTGCTTTCTGCTTCTCACCAGGCCTGGCCCTGCCACAGGGTCTTAGCATTTGCTTCTTCCCTCTACCCAGAGAGTTCTGTGTGCTCAGGGACTGATTCTTTCTCATTATTCAGGTCCCTACTCAGATGTCGCTTCCCAGGGGTCTACCATAGCTAAAGATGACCCCCCACCCCATTACCCTGCCCTTGTTTTTTTCATAGCACTCATCACTCTCAGAAAATACAGTTGTCTGGTTTGGTACACATTACCCCTCCCCCTATTAGAACAGCAGCTTCGTGAGAGCAGGACTTACTACTGTGCCCAGCACCTACCTAGGACAGTGCCAGACACATAGGAGGCGTTCAGTGAATGTGTATTGACTACACTGGGGGATGGGTTGGGGGAGGTGAGAGGCCTGCTGCCTGTGGTGGCAGCTCACTGCTGCGTGGCCTATAGAGGGCTCCCATTCTGTCCAGAGTTCAGGAGGTTCTGGGAAGACCATGATGAACAGGCGTTCATTCAGGTCCTGTAAGTGAGGCTTGGCCCTGCCAGAGCAACCCGACTGTGGGCCTTGGTGGTGCTAGATACACGTGTGACCTCTTGGCTCCAGAATCCTGCCCAGGACCCCTGTGGCAGCAGGCCTTCCAGAGGACACCTTATCAGAGCACAGAGGCTGTAAAGCCACCGCCAAGAGATTGGGAAGCCTAGGTTCTCATCCCACTTGGTCGCTGCCCAGCCAAGGAGCCTCCACCTCACCCTGCCCCTGTGGGTGGTCTTTCTTCCTCTGCTGGCTCAAGGTTGGGACCAGAACCCACAGCCCCCGCAGGCCTGGCTGCCTGTGGCTCCCCTAACACCACAGAGGCCTGAGCCCTGAACCACCCTTTTCCTTTGCAGTTACAAAATCCAAATGCCCCTCCTATGTGGGCATTACAGGAATCCTTCTACAGGAAACAAAGCACATTTTCAAAATTATCACTAAAGAAGACCGCCTGAAAGGTACGTAACTGGATCGCCGTGGGCTGTGGCCTCCCCAGCCGATTTGTCGGCCCTTTCCTCATGGCTCTAAAGCTCAGTTTGGCCTTTCAGGTCAGCACAGATTGTAGGTACCTGCTGACCTTACATTCCAAGCCTGCAGAGACCATCCCAGCACCCAGGGCTCTCCCTGAGGTCCTCATGAGCCCAGCCAGCAGCCTTGGCTGGATGTGATCAAGGGAAGGAAGGGCTGCTTGGCTGTGCCTCCAGACACTTGGGTCTGTTTCCAGGACTGGGACCCTCCACCTGCCCAAAGGCTGCTGCCTCCCAGAGGATTACAGCTAGACAGATAGCAGGGACGAAGCTAAGGTAGCGCCTGCCCCTGCAGTTCCCGGAGCCAGCGCCCTTGGTGGTGATTCTCTGGGTTCCAGGGAAGCAAGTGCAAGCTTATCCGCCTGGTGTGCTAGAGCTCACTCTTCTGGCAGAGACGAGCAGCCAGTCTGTCAGGATTTCCACACCCCCTCCTTGCCCATGAATCCAGAGATTTCAAAACCACAGCGGGAGGTTTTTGTTCCTTTAATTTTTTGAAGCTTGGTTTTCTTGTTGCTTTGTTCCATTCCCCTCTATATTCTTCTGCTCTCATTTTAAACCTCAGAAAGTGGTGTACAGGTTTCCCCAGTAAGCATAAAGCCATGAGTCCATCTGAAAGTTATGCGGCAAAACCTGTTTCTGGCAGTTTTTCTGGGGGTTTCTGGTTTTGGGAGTTCGGTTCATAGCCTTTGACCCGGAAAACTAGGTGTTGAGTTATATTTAAAATGTGAATAAATTGGCCTTTTGGCAGAATAATCCCCTTTAATCCTGGTGCTGTTACCTTTGTGGGTTCCTCCATTTCTTATTATCTTTTCCTATTAGCTTGTTGTATTTTCTAATACAAACATCTTGGGAATAATAGTCTCCACAAAAGTGAACTTACTGCCAGGATTTTTTCCCTCATCCTTTTTCTCCTGCTTTTTTTTAGTTATCCCCAAGCTAAACTGTGTGTTCACTGTGGAGATCGATGGCTTTATTTCCTACATTTATGGGAGCAAATTCCAGCTGCGGTCAAGCGAGCGGTCTGCGAAGAAGTTCAAAGCAAAGGGAACAATTGACCTGTGAGCTCTTCCTGCCTAAGGGAATCGTTTATGACAGCGAAAAACTGGAAACAACCTGAATTACCCACCTTTCAGGGAAGAGATGGTCGGGCCAGTTCTGGTTATAGACCACCTCCAGCCGGTCTAAATCAGAGTTAAGGACGTTTAATCATCTGGGAAGAAGCACACTGTACTGAGCACAGAAGTCAGAGGCCACAGGGATGTGTCTTTATAGATGCTCTTGTTTTTGTATTACTCCCATGGACAGAAAAGATTGGCAGAAAACACTAGAATTAACACAGGTTGACTTGAATAGTGAGTTTATTTGGTTTTTCTTTTTCATACTTTTCAGTGTTTTCAGAATGTTCTATGATGAATGAGTTGTTTATGTGATAATAAAATATGCATGTGGGCAAGAACAGGCTACAGGAGTGATTCCTGCAGCACCGCCAGGATGGAAGGGAAGGGGAAGCCCGAGCTGTTCCTGGCTCGTGCCTTTACTTTTGCTCTGTCATCAGGCACCATGTCTCACTAGTTCAGTGGTGCCCTCCTTCTTTGATACATCACTTTAAATCATGCCTGCTGTCGAACTCTTTGCCCTGAGGTTTACTTTGCTGTTTCAAGAAAGTTGAAGAGGAATGAGTGGTGAAGTTGCTCAGTGACTTAGGGCCCATTCAGGAGTTCGAACTGAGGTGGACCACAAAGGCAGAATGTCGGGCCTAGGTGTGCTTATTGAAGCTTGTTCCAATATAAGGAGCTTAAGCCTACAAGAGTGTTCTCAATTCCTGAGTCTGTTAGTCTCCAAAGGAAGGTGGGCTGAAGGGAAAATAAGACTGGAGCTCTTCCCAAGGCCTAACCTACTAGGAAAGCCTGAGTCCCCAGCAGTGACACCTTAGTTGACGTCTTAGTCCCATTTTTGCTGCTGGAAGCCGTGGCTCTGCAGGCTCTGCAGTCTGACCCTAGCCCTCTGGGCAGTGTGCCTGTGGGCCAGTAGAGGGGCCCTGCTGTGCAGGGCCTGAGTACAGACTGGCCGAATGAGGACAGGGTGGGGACCAGACTTCCAGCGTCTGCTACCAGGAAAGCTACATGGCTCAGAAGGCCCTATCGCCCCTTTGTTTTGAGAAGCAAGTGTTTGCTGACCAACAGGGTGAGGGCAGAAGCATTCCTGACGACAAACTGGCAGCAAATTCATGTGCTTTTTCTTCCGCACCAAGAGTAGCAGCAATGCCAGAGGCTTCACTGTGTCAGCATTTTGCGCTCAGAGTCCACACTGGACGAGAAACACCACAGTGGAGGGGAGAGCGTAAACACTGACTTCACATTATTGGAGGAGAGCAAGAAGACCTAGCGGTGCCTCTGCACCTCCCGAAGGCTGAGCGCGCCCAGGGTCTCCCACGGACGTGCCCGGCGGCTCGACCCCGCTTCTGTCTGTGCATGGTGTCCCTCACTTACCAGGAGGGTCTGAGTCTCCTTGGGTGCTCTCCCCAGTCTAGCCATCACTGCCTGTGATTGGGAGCTCAAGTCCCAGCACCACCTCAGACAGGGCAGCCTGACCCAGTGACAGCCCTCGGGTGTGACCACAAGGTCACTGTTACTCAGAGCACTCGTTCACCCAAGGCCTCACAGCCTGAGACAGGTAGAGCTGGGATTTGAACCCTATAGTCTAGCTCCAGAGCCACGGGTGGCCGCAAGGATGAGAAGATACTCCAAAGTGCATGACGTGGTCCCTTTATTACCTGGGTTCCCACTGAGGGAATCTCTGGTCTTCCGTGTAATATGGCTTCTGTTCTTCTGGCTATCTGGAAGTGCCACACTGGTAACAGCATAGGTGCTATAATTTTCTAAACCCCACTGCTCTCACCCACCCCTCTGCAATGTAAAAGGCGGCCAATGTTGTGTAAATGTACAGTTGCTTTCCAGAAAAGTTGTTGGAACCAATTGCCATGTGAAATCTGTTTTTCATTTGGCGCAGACTCAAGTTTCCATGTGAGTGGATGTTTAATTTGTAGACTTCTCTCCCCCTCCCCAGGGAGACTCGGTGAGAACGCTCACCTGCCACGAAGCTGCTGCTATGCGTGTCTGTTTCTGGGACGCCCTGTTGTCCCCAGGCCCACTTAGCACTGGGTCCTGTGCTCCAAGGACCATGCCGTCCTCCCAGGCAGAGGAGGGGGTGAGGACGGCGCAGGCCAGGCTGGGCCCTGGCTCTGAGTGAGCGTTCCCAATGAAGCTGCACTAATCTCTGCATAGGGAGGTGCACAGGGCTGGCCGTGTCCCCATGGCTGTGACACAGGGCTTGTCATGGAGAGCGGTGTGGTACTCTGCAGTCCAGTCTCTCCCATCTCCACTGCCCAGGGAGCAGGACCCCAGCAGAGCTGGGGCCTTTGACATGTAGGATACCTGTGAGACACAGCTAAATTCGCCTTGTGTGTAAACCTTCATGCCCAGGCGAACTCTGACCCAGAGAGGCCTGTGTAGCAGCAGAATGGTTAACACCTCAGGACAGGATGGAGGAGGCCACGGGGTCAGGAGACATCAGTCCAGTGACCCACTGTTCCCCAAAGAGCGAGTGGGCCCCAGGCCCTTTACATCCCCCAGGGCCAGCTCTGTGGAGGACACAGCCGCACTGTAGCGCCTGCAGAGGACAGGTCAGAGCCTCTAGGGCAGGAAAAGAGTGAAGCACCTGGAGGGTAAGAGGGACATGATGGGCCACGGCTATTGTATTAGCCCGGCCTGCTGTAACAAAATACTGCAGGTGGTGACTTAATCAACAGACATTTCTTCTCTCGCTGTTCTGGAGGCTGAAAGTCCAGGATTAAGGTGCCGTCAGGATTGCTGTCTGGGAAGAGCTTTCTCCTCGGCCACCTCACTGTGTCCTCAAATGGCCTTCTGTGTGCACTCAGGGGTGGGGGGGTGGGGAATCTCTGGTGTCTCTTCCTTTCTTACAAGGACACCAGTCCTATGGAATTAAAGCCCCACCTTTATAACCTCATTTAATTTTGATTACCTCCTTAAGGGCCCAGGGCTTCAACATAGGAATTTGGAGGGAACATAATTCAGTCCGTAACAGCCATGGAGCTGTCCCAGCTGGGACAGACTAGTTGTGCCCCCCACCCTGACCCCCATCCTTGGACACTGGCCTGGCCTGGCCTTCCCACACCCCCATATGGAGTGCTTGGACCATTAGCCAGCTCACCCAGCCCAGCCGCTGGACCCTGAGCTCCCATCACCACAGGATTCTAGGACCTGCTCAGAGAACTTCAGTTCAGCTTCTCCCTCCAATACCAGGAGCCCTGAGGGGGCTAGGTTCCCTTACATTTCTGCAACGGCTGAAATCCTCTTCCCTCGCCCTCTTGTTGGGGCCAGGCACAGTCTGGTTGGGGAGGAAATGCACACACAGGTAGGCAGGGTGGGCAAGGGAGGCTCCCTGGAGGAGGCAGCTCTGGATCCAGGCAGCTGTGGGATGTGAGGAGTGTGGTCACACAGGCTCAGGGCAGGGGCCTGCAGGGCCAAGGTGGAGGACCCAGGAAATCTGCCTACAGGGCCCAGGGCCAACAAGAGGAGAGGCAAGAAGGGCTGTGGGACTATGGCTGCCAAACTCAGGAGACGCCTAGCTTATCAGTGGGAGGGGAGAGATGGCGGGAGCTGCTAGCAAAGTTCTAATCCATGGGGCAGAATGTGGAATTCTGCTGATCCAGTCACCCAGTTCTGAAGTCTTTTGACACTTGAGAGTGTCACCATCTGTCAAGTGTGGCCATGAGACTAGATCAGGGTTTCCCGAAGTTGTATTCTAGCACTTCCTGTACGATAATCAGGATGCGTGTTAAAAGCAGCCAGATCCTGGGCTGCAATCAGTCTCCAGGGGTGGGGCCCAGATAGCTTTGTGTTTCTCTAAGACCCCAGCTGGTTCCTCCAGTCGTTGATGTTTGAGGATCATGGACTCCAGATGGTGTCTAAAGTCTCTTCCAGCTCTGACATCTGGACGGTGATTTAAGATTTGGGCCTCTCGGGATGGTGCTTTCTCAATGCCAGAAAAGATTGTCAAATGACAGATCTCTCAGGTTCTGAAGAGTAAACAGGAACATTCCCCCCAAAAGCCATAAATTATGCTAAAAAGCGTTCTTTCTGGACAATGGCTTTAGTTCTAATTTAGTTTGCGTTTCTTAGCTATAATGCCTAATTAAGACATCTGTTAAATGTCTATAATATTAATTTAATAGAGGGGGTTCTAATAGAACTGTATTGGAATTGTCCATTTAATTAACCTCATGGGCCTTTAATGGATGTCTTAAATAGACATCATTAACAAGAGTGCTAGACAAATTAAAATTAGAGTCAATAACATTCTTGGTAATCTTTCCTGAGCTGTGAAGGGCAGGCATTGCTAAGTAGACAGATACAGAGATGGGCTGCACAGAGGAGTGTTGGAGCTGGCATCCCTAGCGGGGTCCACAATGGACAGACAAGGCCCCAAGCAGGGTTCAACCATTCTGTGTCCTGGTCAGCTTTGCCCAAAGAGGGCGCTGCTGTCCAGTCGTAAGAAGCAGTTCTCAGGAGCACAGCCCTGCTCTGCCCCTTCATACACCTTTCACAGAAAACGTTTGCTGACCTGGTCCTTCGGACTGAGCTCCTGGATGTGGGAGGGAGATGCAGGAAGGAGGACTCACCCAGAGATTCTCACTAAATACCATAGATGTGCGGATCAGGAAAGGTGGCACAGGCTAGGACAGGGCAGGATTGGCTGGAATGGGCAGGGGGAATGGGATGAGATGGAATGGAAGGGAAACATTCTATCGCTTTTGGCCCTCCCACTCCACTGAACAGCTCTCCACTGCACTGCATCTTTCCAAAGGCAGTAGTCAGTTCTCTTATCTTATTTGGTCTCTCATCAGCATTTGCCATGACTGACCAAGCCCTGCCCCCTGAAACAGCTGTGTAGGCCCACGCTCCCTGACTTTCCTCCTGCCTCCCTGGCCACACCTTCTCAGTGTTCTTTCATGGACCCTCCTCCTTTTCCCAACTTCTAAATGTTGCTTGAACCCTGAACTCCATCTTTGGGCTCTTCTGCATTTGCTCTGTAGGTGGTCTCATCCACAACTTCAAATACACTTGACTCTCAAAATTGTATCGGGAACCTAGCTTCCTCCTAACCCCAGACCCGAATCTGTAACTTTATTGCCTGCCTCCCCCCAATTCCAATGTGAACTCCTGAAGGACAACGACTCTGTTTTGATCTCTGCTGTCCCCCTAGTGATCTAGAAGCACTGTCTGACCCCTAACAGCTGCTCCAAGAGGGAATGGAAACAAGTGCCCATTGACAGCCCCACCTGCAGATCTAATGGCCTCCCAGCCTGATACGCTGCACACAGAACTACTGACTTTCCTCTGCTCCCACCTCAGTGAACGGCCTCACGTCTCTCCCGCTACTTAAGCCAGAAACCCAGGCGTCATCCTCTCTTGCGTTCATGCCCCCCAACGAATCTTTCATTAAGTGCTGGTGGCCTCCTTCCAGCCCTCCTTGCCGTCTCCCTGTCCTACCCACTGTCATCTCAGCCAACAGCCAGAGCCCCTCCTTGGACCCCAGCCTCCACACAGGGCCCCACGACAGCCAACGTGGCCTTTGTGAAGCATGGCTCAGATCATATTGCCCTTCTGCTCAAAACCCACAGTGACTTCCCAGTGCACTTAGAATGAAAGCCAGCTCCTGACCAGGGTCAGCAGGGGCCTCCCATACCCGACCCCAGCCAGCATCTCCAACCCTGGCCCAGCCCACCTCCCCAGTGTCCCACCCCCGTGCCTTCTCTACATACCTCTGTTCAACTCACTGTTGGCACCTGTCACTCCCTCTGCCTGGGACTCTCTTACCCTGGGCCTCCAACCACAAGGCAGCCCGTCCTCTGCATTCAGCTCTCCACAACTGGCCTCCCTCTCAGAGGGGCCTCCTCTGAGCAGCCTCCCACACCAGTCCCTCTCTTGTATGACCCCCATCTTACACTTCTGTAGCAGTTCTTAATATCTAACGTAATCTTATCTGTTGTTTACTGTCATTTTCTTCCACTAGAATGTAAGCTCCTTGAACACTGGGACTTTGCCTGTCTTATTGGACATTACAGCCATCGTGACCTCAGTGCAATCTAGAACACTGCCTTGCACATAATAAGTGTTCGGTTAAATAGTTGTTGTCTGACCAAAAACAAAAAACAAAAAAACAAGGAGCCAGGGGTGTGACCTAATGACGGATACGCGTTGGGACCCAGCAGCCGAGACACTGGCCACGACCCCCTCCGGCCCAGACAGCACCGCCCCCATCACCACTTGTCCAGAGCAGAGCAGCACTGTGTCCTGGGACCCACAGGCTGCCCACCTTCCACGCTGTCAGGCACCCCAGGCAGCAGTAGTTCCCTGGGTCATCAGGCCCTGCCCTTCCCGGCTACTGAGCCAGCTGCACTTACACTTCAGCTGTGTGTTGTGGGACATGCAGTGTGTGTGGCCCGCACTCCTCTGTCCTTTCCAGCTTCGCCCACTGGACCCCAGGGTGTGGGCGGGGGCCACGGGTGGCTGGTGCGAGTGACCCGGCCTGAGAGGGGCTGAGCCCAAGGAGCCCGGCATTCAGTCAACGAAACTCGAGCTCAAGGTCCAGCTTACTCTTGACCTTCAGGTTCAACCACAAAGGACGTGAAAAAAGCGTGTTGATGGTAGTTTCATTTAATCTACACAAATTAAACTGTACCCTCTGCCAGAAGAAAGGGCAGGAGAGAAATAACGTTGCAGATGGAGCTGCCTATGGCCCTGCCCTTCCGTTAGGTGGAAACTTGCCTTGCAGTGGTGTGAGATGAAAAGCATCCTTAGTTGCCCTCTGTCTCCCCAAAAAGTGTGTGACTGTAATGCTGTTCACAGTAACACAGACCCTAATCCAGTGGTGTGCTGGAGGGGCTCCCCCACCCAGGAGAGCTGACGTGTGCCTCTCTTCCGGCTTCACTGCACCACTCGTGTCGGCAACTCGAGACCAAACATGGCAGGAATCTCTAGACCACGCTACCAATCAGGCTGGTTCACCATTTACCAGCACTCCGCCCGCAACACCGGTCAGCGCCTCTGTGTGCAGGAGAGACCGTAAAAAGTTCCAGCCCTGTGAGCAGGACCACCTGAGAGAGGAGGGTCTGTCTCTGCAGGGTCCCCCTGCAGGAGATTTGACGACACGATTTGAGCCTGAGGGGTTGTTTGGCACCCAGTCCACAGAAGATGGGACACTGTGGGCCGGGGGCTGGAAACGTGAGTGCATTTGCTGGCTGATAGCTTACAGGACTGGAAATGAAAGATCTGTGCTCTTTCTGCGTGTGAGTCTATTACGTGGGTGCTTCATACATTTCTGAAAGTTAAGCATCTCCCTGAAATCTTGTTTCTTGATGGCAGTGCTGGGTTACCCTAATGGCTCTTGCTCAAGGATCATGGATTGAAAGCAAGGAAACCCAAAGTCCTAAGAAATGTGGTATGTCACCACATTTACAGTTTTAACACCTCCCTCTCAAAATACTGGCTCTCTCTCTCTCTCTCTCTCTCTCTCTCTCTCTGCCCTGGACCTCCAGGGACCAATAGGTCAGCAATGCTGTCACTAGGGTGTGATGGCCACAGATGTCCTCATCCCCGCCCATGAGACGCTCTAGTAGGTGTGACAGGCAGTGAGTGGTGGGAACGGGCCCGTGGGGGCTGCAGAGTGGGGTGGGGAGGGAAACGGGGCCCGTGTCAGGGGCAGCTGGCAGGTCTGCAGGTGGAACAGGCTTCCCCTGGGACCTGATCTTAAGATGAGGCCAGAGGGCTGAGCTGGAGCCAGGCAGGCAAAGAGACCTCCTGCAGAGGAAGTGGAGGTGGGAGGAGGGGCCTGGACGGGAGAGTGCTGACTGCAGCTAGAGGCTTTGGACACTGGGCAGGGCGGCGGGAAGCCAGGGTTGGGGGAGGAGGAGAGACAAGGAGTGAGCTAGAGCAGGCCATGGCCAGGCCTGGGAGGCCAGCAAGGAGGCTGTGCCTGTGAGGGAGTGTCCATGGCCTGGACCAGCGCGCCGGCCTCAGGGATACCCAAGAAATAGGTTTGAAGGGTGCACACAACTCCCCACGGACAAGGCCTTACGTTCTCAAGCCTCCTCCCACGAGCCCCCACCTGAGCCTCCATTCACAGCCAAGTGGCTGTAAGGCGGAGCCCGGCTGAATAAGCAGAGGGTGGCCTCAGCCAGCCAGGCAGTGAGCAGAGGGGCTGGAGCACAGCCGGCAGGGCCAAGGAGGAGGGCAGAGGCTGCAGCTGAGCTGTCTCAGGGAAGAGAGGAATGAATGAGCCAGTGGGCAGGCGGGAGAGGAAGGAGGAGCCCTTGGACAGCAGGAAATGAGGAGGAAGATGGGAAAGCTGGGCCAAGAATAGAGAGTGGTGTGGGCACACCTCCGAGATGTCCTTACCTGGCTTGGCTCTGTCGCTTAGGCAAGCCACCACTTTGCAGTACCTCAGTGTCACCATCTATAAAATAAGCATCACAAGTAAAGCACAATGAGTAAGATTTACTATGCGAATCACCTCAGAGAGTTCCCACAATGTATGGTCTCATCTTTCAAACATACAGGAGCTGTCAGTTGTCAAAGCTGTCCCCTCCGTGGCCACATTCTTGGTGGAGCCTTTGCACTGGTCATCCGTTTGCTGGCAGAGGACACTGAGATTAATCCACCCAGGATCACACAATGGTGGCTGGAACACGTGGTTAAGGCCTCTCTCCCCACATCAGCTATTCTTCTGGAATTTGATAAAGACTCCCTTTCCCCCTGAATTTAAAGCCCCATCATTGCCTGCCAGGGTGAGAACAGGACTGATTTTTGCGACGCAGGAACCCCTGCCAGCTCCTGGCTCCTGGCGGCGTTTGCTGCAGAATTTAGAATGCAATAACTATTGAACACCCCATTATCCGGCTGCCTAATTAATGTAAATGATAGTTAATGTCCGCTCACTGAGTCTGATGTTTCTCAGCGGAGGCCCTGCCAGCCGCCTGGGCCCCATTCCAGGGGCGTTTATGGTGGCAGCCCCGTTCTGGCTTTGTTGAGTAACAGGTAAGTCGTGGCCTTAAATAATGAGGACAGAGGGCTAAAGGGCCCCAAGAAGTGGGGAAGCGCAGTTCCCGAATGAGATGAGAGAGGCACTCCCTCCAAGGTTCTTTCCTCTCAGCCCCAGAGGCTCAACAGTTTTCTGAAACCCAAGTGGCAACATTTCCTAGGCCTTCCTGCAGGGAGACCAAGGAGTGTTTCTCCCAGCCCCTGCACGGAGAATAAAACCCTAAAATCCCTGCCTCCCTCCAGCCTCACCTCAGCCCCAGCTACACGCTAGGGGACCAACCTGTCCAGGATTGCCCGGGACCACTGTGCAGTCCCAAGCAAACCTGCCAGAATGGTCTTTCCTGTTTTCTTTTAGCTCCGGGGGGAAGGGGGGCCCACTAGATGCCACCCTCTCAGGAAGGGCTTCCCAGACCACCCTGTCTTAGTGATCCGCCTCCCCCCAGCGCTGGGGCACAAAGCTGTCTTTCCATGCCCGCAGGTCTGTCCCCACCCTGTAGAGAGGGCTGGGCCTCGCAGTGGCTGCCCACACTTCGCGCCCCACTCATGGGTGGAACACAGGACGGGGTGGGGCTGGCCTTTGTTAGGGAGAACCTGTGTCCAGCTCAGTGCTGCTCATCCTGGCTGCGCATTTCAACCATCTAGGGAGCTTCCCGAAGAATTCCAAAGGCAAGACCTCACCTCCCCAAAATTAAGCCAGAATTCCTTGGGGCGGGGCCCTGACATCTGCATGTTTTTAATCAGTGGTAGAAAAGCCTGGGTTCAGATCCCAACTCAGACACTCCCGAGCTGCATGGCCTCCGGCAAGTCGCTTGGCCTCTGGGAGTCGGGGCTTCCTCTTTGTACAATAGGAATGTCTCCCCCGGGTTGTAAGAAATGAAAAGGGCCAGGCACAATAAGTCTCATTACTATTTGCTCTGTCCTGGCTCTTTCTGTTGCTGAATGGATAGTTCATGAGCATCAGGAACCAGTCTGAGAGCTGCGGCTTTGGAAGTAGCTGTGTCTCGCCACCCCAGACATGTAGCCCCGGTCTCCAGGGTGACCACAGCTACACACAGGCCCGGTAGGCTGGGCCACGTGCCCCTTGGCCCAGATACCAGGGGCCTGGATTTGTCACGACCCTTCCACTCTGTGTTATAAACACGCACCTGCCTCCTTGACTGTGAGCTCTGAGAAACCCATGCTGAGTCCCGGGGCTCAGCACAAAGCAGGCTCCGCGCAGGTGCCGGGGGAGTGAATGAGGGCGGGAGCCAGCGAATGCGCCCACAGCTGGCATAGCCAGGCGCTCGTGGGTCATTTCAGGGCCCTCTCTGTGACAGGACTGTGCTTCCGAGAGGCTTCTCTTGACCACCCCACCCAGTGACCCACCTGCAGGCCAGCACATGTCCCAGCATGCCTTGCAGAGGGCACTTTGGACTAATTTTTTCAAAAAGTCTATTCCAGAAACTTTAATGAGTCTTGTAGTCAATGTAGCAGGTGGTGACCATCGTTCTGTTGTTTTTTTTTTCTTTTTTGAAAAAACAGAATAAACTGTGGAATAAAATACCAAAGTAAATTGCACATTTTATAATCATAAAGTCAGGACACTTTATTTCCTCACATTTTGTTCAGTTATATGTGAAAATGGAGGTCTCCAGACACAAGGAGTGCTGAGTTGGGTCTATGTTAGGGAGCTCTGCACCAACACCTGGTATGAGGGACAGTGAAGGCATATAACAAGGAAATGGTGTTCAGAGGAGTGAGGGAGCAAGCCCAATGTGTCACGAATTATCCGGGGTGGAGCTGGACTCCAGCCCAAGCTTCTTACTCCATTACCCGGGCCCTAATTCATCCACGCCTCTGTGGAAGCCCAGGGTCTCCTCTGGCTCAGGAGCACTGAGGTGGGTGAGTCTTCTCCACTGTGGCCCTATGCAGACAGGTGTCTGAGTTGCAATTCCAGGAATCATTGACTTTGGCCTGTGGCCACTGAGTGCATCAGTTGGGGCTATTTTGGTTGCAAGTAACAGGAAACCCTACCCAAACTGGTGAAACAAAAAGGGAATTTATTGTACCCCATAATTGAAAGGTCAGACTAGCACTACCTTCAAGAATGGTTTGATCCAGATGAAACAACGTCTTTAGGACCCTCTCTTGCCATATCTTTGCTCTGTGTTGCCTCCTTGCTCAGACAGCTTCTCCCTTCACAGCAGCAAGCCTCATATTCCCTCAGTCTAGCTGAGGTCTAGCTAGAAAGAAAAGGAATGTTTCTTTCTGGTTGCCCTTCCCCCAGTCCCAGGATTTGACCATTTGGATCAGGTCTCCAACCCTGTTCTGTTCTGTGGCTGGGGCATCCAACGTGCTAATTGGCCAGGCCTGGGTCACATGCTTCTGCCCTGGAAACACCTGGATGGATTATGGGAAAGGGGCTGTTCCTGCAAATGCATCAAGGAGCTATTTTAAAAGAAGGAAGGATGGATGCTGGTGGCAACAATAATAGTAATAGATGTCCACTCCACTGAGCTCTTGAAGAAGGGAACAGGTGCAGCACAGCGAGGGGCCCTGGGATGGATCAGTAGCGGTAATTCAGCTGAGGTGGAATTCCATCTCCCAGCATTCCCTTTCATGCACAGTTCCCAGTGTGAGGGGCCACAAGAGACCTTCTGCCTGAGAGTTGGGAGGCGGAAGCACAGTGGCAGCCATCTCCTCGGAGCTCCGAGGTCGGTGCCGGGGACAAGGCGCCACTGCCGCTCACATTGGCAGGATCTGCTGGCTCACAGGGCTGGCTGGGGCTGCAGCCAGGCCCATGGGGCCTCCAGCTCCTGCCGGGTCCTCCTTCAGCTCCTCTGGTCCTGGGCCATGAAGAAGGATGCCAGCTTCTCCTGCAGGACTCCCTCATGGGGGAAATTGGAGGCAGGGAGACGGTGAGAGGCTGGTACGGTGCCAGCCTCCCAGGTCCATTCCATCCTTGCGCCCTCCCCGTTACGTGCACCATCCCTTCCCAGTCACCTGCCCTGCAGGCACCAGGTTCCAGGATCAGACACAGAAGTAATGGCTTCATGTAGTCTGTCTAACCAACTCCCACAATAGGATGAGGTCAAGTCCCTAAAAATAAATCCTTTATGATATATAACCTCACAGAGGTTCTGCTCCTCTGATGGACCCCTGACACAACAGTTCCTGAGCTGTGGGCTCTGAAATCACCCTGATGAGCTCAGGAATGACACCTAGGACCGATGCCAGGAGCAGCCTTTTGCCCCCCGCCTACGAGGACTCCCGAGTCACCCCAGGCACCATCAGTGGGTCCCCTTCAGTCAGGCACCCAAGTCCATTTTGGAAGAAGCTTTGGCCCAGGTAGAAAACCTGGACTAGAGTCACTCCATCAGGACACAGGATCATCTGGGCGAAGAACATCTTCCCCACAGCCGCTGCCACCTCCCTCCCCTGGCTTATCCCAATGAAAATGCCCTCACTAGGTGTATCTCACTATCTAAAGATGTGGTCACAGGATGTAGAGGTCTTTGCATTTGACTAGCCAGAATCCATGCCCCATCCAAACAGTTGCTCTAAGCCAATCATAGTCATCCTGCTCTCCTTGCCAGGGATTGGCTTATAAGTGGCCCTAATCTGGCCAATGAGAGCCATTGTGGCAATTGTTAGCACTGTTTGCTAGTACTTCCATTTCTCCGCACTTCTGGGGAACATTTATTTCCTGGTCTCCTTGTGGTCAAGCAGGGCCATAAAACTAACCTTGGCCAATGAGTCATGAGAGGGAGGCCTGTGCGTCACTTCTGGGGCAGGGCCGTTAACTGCTGGGGGGAGCCCTTCGGCACAGCCGCCACCAACAAGCAAGATGGCGGCCGCTCCCTCGGCGGGGTGTCTGAGTGATGTCAGCGAGGCGGCCCTCTACGGACCTGCTCTGGCACGTAGCATACGTGGAAATAAACCTTTGTCGTTTTAAGTCACTGAGACTGTGAGATTTTTTGTTACTGCCGTGTAACCCAATTTTTCCTGGCTGTTACAAAATTCTACTGGGGGTTCCAGGACAGCTTCTTCTCCTTCTGAGAATGAGGTACATATAGAAAGAGAGCCAATAACCCCCTTTCGTTCCTCTACATGGTGCTATGTAGGGATGAGAAGCCTGGAACTCAGCCTCCATCCTGACACCAGAAGCCAGTCCGAGGGAACCACCACCCTGAAGGCCGCAGGGCAGAGGAACTGAGAGAAACGGGATCCTTAAGGACGTGGCCAAACCACTGAGTCAACCAAGCCCGCAAATTATCTTGCTGCTCGACTTCCTGTTATGAGAGGAAATAAAATTCCTTCTTGTTAAGCCAATTTGAGTTGGAGTTTCTGTTCCTTGCAGCTGAAAACACCCCAGCAGATAAATGGTATAGACACACTTCTTCCTCAGGTAACCTTTGGAGGGAGTAGTTTTAAACCAACTTCACCCGTGAATAACCTACACCCAGCAAGGAGCAAAGTTCCAAAGCCACGTATCCTCTCCTCCTGCTCAGAAGGCTAAGCAAGATGAAACTATGTATTAGGCAGCTGGAAGTACAGAAACCAAACTCAGAACTGGCTTATGTAAAAAAAGCAGGGAGAGCAGAAAAAACTGGTTCATGTGACTGAAAAGGATGGGGCACTTGTAACTTCAGACGTGGCTGAATTCAGGGCTCAGAGATGCTGTCAGGAATCTGCCTTTCTCCATCTCTTAACCATGTTTTTTTCCAGGTTGGCTTTACTCTCACTCAGGTCAATTGATCCTGGGGAGTGTTGGTTCTCATCTGATCAACCTAAACTTCCCAGTGTCGGGACACCTTTCCCAGGAGCACAGTGAAGGGCCTGGATTGGATCCTGGCTTAGCTCAGATCGTGCACACATCCCTGAACCAACTTCAGCTGGAGAACATGGTGCACTAGTCCAGCAGACTCATATCCCACACCTACCTCCAGGGCTAAGACTGGGGTCAGTCCTCTCTGAGTGAAAGGAATGAAGGGAGAGAAAGGCTCAGTTCCCCCCCAAAAAACAAATATTTCTGCCAGAGAAAGGATGTCACGCAGGAGAAAACAGTGGATAAAGACATCTGTGTAGGCCTGGTGTACTTGGTTTTAATGAGGAGGCTGGGCTGGGCTAGGGGCAGGGGATACGACGGTTATGTCAAGTCTTTGCCAGTCCGACAGCAAGGAGGGGAGGGATAAGACTGGGGGGAGGAACTGTCTTAGTTGGTGTTCACCAGGAAAGAGCCAGAGACAAGGCTTTTAATGCAAGTAGTTTATTTGGGAGGTAAAGACAAACACTGGCAGGGGAGAGAGGAAGTGAGGCAGGAAAGGGAAGGCAGCCAACGAAGGGTGTGTTTTCAGGCAAGCTGGAGCTGTGGGCAACTGCAGGAGACCCCACCTCAGAGTTATCCCACCTGAAGGGTGAGGGACCTGGGTTATTTACCCACCAAGGCCAAGTGGTGAGGGCTGTCACAGCAGGTTGATTCCTGGCATGTCTGTACCACCATGCAGGTGAACACAGGTGTGTTCTGGAGCTTTGGAGAGAGCTCACCGGTAAATAGATCCAGAGACTGGCTGTTGGCCTTCAACTTACAGGATATGGGCAAGACACCAAATGTCTGCTACAGAACTAACATTAATTAGGCCAGTATTGTCTGCTCTACAAGTAACCACTTCAAATCCTAGCAACAGCCCAGTGAGGCAACTTGCAGCATCCTGAAAAGCCTCAGGAAGTGGCCCTCAGCTGGGGAGATGGAAGGGCACAGATATGAATCCTGGATGCCTGGCTCTGAAGCCACTGCTGTCCCCACACACCCCACAAATTCAGCAGGGCTATTCTAGGCCACTGCCAGGCTCTGCCAACTTCTCAGAGAAGGAAAACCAAGCAGCCACTTCAGAGAGCCTCAAGGGCCTGTCTTTACCAATAGTCACTTTCTGCGCCCTGTTCTGGGCTCCCTGGGTGCCCACCGTGATCACAGTCAAGGCCTCCCCTTCTGTGACAGCTGCCCTTCCCAGAGCCTCTTTTCAGGAATGTTTTTCTGCAGATGCTAATGAATGACCCTTAAATTTCCCAGGAAAGGCTACCTCTTTTTGAAGTGGCTGAAGATCTCCGCTCTTGATTGCAATCTTCCCAGGGCTGATTTTGGCCACTTGGCTCTTACTTCTGAAGTGATGATGGGGGTGGGAGGAGAGGAAAGAGAGGAGAAGACAAGTGTTTGGCACTCAGCTCTCCTACAGAAACTGGTCTCAGGAGGCAATTTTTTCAGGCAATCAGAATTGTAAGGTAGGGAACAGAACTATTTTCTTTTCAGTTTTGTGCACAATTTCTCCCTGGTTTATACTCCAATATAAGGTACACCACCTGTATAAATCATGACTTGTAAAGATTTGCCACTTTTTTTGGTGATTTTAATCATAGGAACAAAAGTATTTCTAGAAGTCTCATCCCTAATTTTTAAAATTAAAGTCTATGGGGAAATGTGACTTGAGTTGGAGAAATTTATATTACATGTAATTTTTAGAAGTCACATATACATGCTCATAAATGTCAGAACACTTATGAAGCACTTGTCAGGCAGTGTTCTGAGCACTTTGCATATATTAACTAATTTAAGCTTCACTACAACCCAATGACGTCAATGCTATCATTATTCCCATTTTGCAGATAAGAAAACTGAGGTTCAGAGAGGTTAAGTCACTAGCCCAAAGCAGAGCTGGGATTTGAATCCTAGCAGCCTGGCCCCAGAATATGTGCCCTTTAATGCTATTGTCCATTCACAGACAGATGCACGGGCCCAGGGAGACACTTGGGCCTCTGCAGACACACTCACACCCACCACACACTCGGACACATGCCTCCAGCCCTCCTGCACACACGAGCGCACACACGGTCCTTTCCGCAGGCTCTCTCCCACTCCCTGGTAAGTCCTGGCACAGATGGAGAGAAGGCTCTGCACTCGCAGCCTCATCTGGGAGGCTGGGACCCTCCTCTCCTGGTTTAAAGCCCAGCCCACACTCACAGTGTCTTCCTCACCCCCTACACGTGAGAGGACAGCCCCTGCCTCTCCAGCACCACCGTCCACTCTGACCACCTCGTAAGGCAGGTGGGACCTGTCCTCCTGTTCAGCTGGGGAAACTGAGGTCCAGAGAGAAAAAGCTAGCGGCCCAGAGGCATCCTGGGAGCTGCAGGCCCCGCCCACCCCCTGCCGATTCCCCTGGGCACAGGGTGTACCTTTGCAGCCTGAGCAGATAAATTAAGTCCCCAGTTAGGGTGGTAGCATTTTGGAGGGTCTGTCACAGAGCAGGGCTGTCATACTAACGCCGGGTCAGGGGCTTAGGGTTGCTATTGTCTAATAATACACGCGTCCCGCCCACGTGCCACCCTCCACAGCCCGCAGGCGGCCCCACAGGATGTTCCCATTTCACGTGGACCCCGAGCGCGCCAGCGCCGGCACAGCAGCCAAAGCTGTAAATCTCCGCTTCTTCTCCCAACTGCTGGGCTCTCCCTCACACTTTGTGCGGCTGGAGCTCTTATGGGAAGACAAAAAATAAAAAAATAATAAAAAACAAAAAAAAATAAATTACTCGGGAATTTGTTTTTAATTAAGCAATAAGGCTCGATGGGGCCTGGCAGCCGCCTCATAAAGCTGCTCCTGGGGTGTGGGGAGGCATTTGGTCCAGATGAGTGCCTCAAATCAGCCCGGAATGTGATTAGATGATTACTCCCCGGAGTTAATACAAGATGATCTTCCCCAGAGTTGTCTTATTGCTATTATAAAAAGTCTGCAGGCAGGATGGGGGAGGATGGCTTTGCTGCTTGGAGAAGATGAAAACGCCGATTCTAGCTGTCAGGGCGACATCAGGGCCTGAGCTGCCTGCCCCTGCTTCCCCTCCTTCACCACACCTGCTCAAATGGTGAAACCCACCAAGCCGGATGGATGCTAACATCTTTCAAAATAAATAGGTCCCTGTACACAGGGAATAGGATGTGTCAACAGGGCAGTGGGCCGGGGGGATGGAGGGTAGGTACAAGGAAATCTCACTTTGAGGTACTTTCTCCTCTCCTGCCAGGAGCAACAAGCCATTCTCACTCCCAAGGCAGCTCAGTGCACCTCACCAATGCTACAGAGACTAAAAGTGTTAACGTCTGTGAATTTTCAAACATCTCTCATCTCTCTCTCTCTCACTCTCGCTCTCACTCTGTCTCTCTCTCTCAGTAAATGCTTTTAAAGAGATGTTTCATTTTGACAAAATAAATAATTCATCAAAAATATATATAATAGAGCAGTTAACAGTTGGAGAAAATTACTAGATTAATGGCAGGACAGTTGCTTCAAAAGAGAATGATTTGAATTTCAATGGGTTAAGAAAATTGATAAAATAATTAAATATTTTTGCAAAACTGACTCTTATGACCAAGAAGAAAGAGTCAGAAGAGGAGGATGTCATATCAAGTGATTACATTTTGTCTGAAGATATATGCCTCCTCCAAACCAACGTGACTCAACCTTTGTTCATTCTAAGAATGTTTGGGTAGTTGCAAGCATAACCTACATTTTGAAGTTGCAAGCATAACCTCCAAACCAACATGACTCAACCTTTGTTCATTCTAAGAATGTTTGCATAGTTGCAAGCATAACCTACATTTTGTTAAATGGAAGATAAACATTTTCATAATTTTATTTCATTTTTGAAGATCAAGGAACTTTCTTCTTTTTAAATTTTCTCTCTTATTGTGTCCCCATCTTGAGATGACTCACTTTAAGGGGCTTTTCTCTGATAGCAGTTGTCCTCAGATAATGAGGACCCCCTGCATGTGTAATAAACAGAGGTATGGATGTATTCTAAGGTTAAATTTCATGCTCCATCAGAAAATTCCTAAGGGAAAGAGACCTCATAAGTAACAGACACATGCAAGCACTTTCAAATACAATTGTGATGCCAACAGTCAAGAGAGATCCCTCTTAAAAAAAGACAGCTTATGAATGTAACGAATGTGGCTGAAACTTCAGGCAGAGCTCAACATGTTGGCACCATAACATTTTCTAGTACATTCCCTAACTCTAGACTGTGCTCCTAACGGACACTCAAATCAACCACAACAGGTACTGCCTTGCATATCACGGGTGTGCACATGGGGACTGAGCCCAAGTCACTTGTCCTCTGGGTCTTAGTCTCCGGGGAGGCAGAATCACAGAAGACCATGATGTCGAGCAACAGAGCAGTGAGAGGGCTCAGCAGGATGCTGTGGGAGAGAGGAAGAAGAGCGGGAGTCGGGAGCCTCTGCAGTGGGAGGGATGGAACATCTGAGACCTGAAGGCTAGATTTCCCAGGTGAACCACAGAGAGAAGGGAGTTCCAGAAGAGGAAGCGGCGG
Organism: Balaenoptera acutorostrata; assembly: GCF_949987535.1. NCBI lineage: Eukaryota > Metazoa > Chordata > Mammalia > Artiodactyla > Balaenopteridae > Balaenoptera > Balaenoptera acutorostrata. Next base: position 45,039,206 of record NC_080082.1, read on the forward strand.
CGATTCAAAGATGTGAGAGGAGGGCTGAGCACATCCAGCCGTGACGCTGACAGCCTATGCACTGGGGAAGAGCGATGCTTTGGGTGTTGACTCTAATGAAGAAGAACCACCCAAATCCAGTGTCAGACCTTTGGTAGTCCAAGGCTCTGAGGGCTGAGGAAGGAGCAGCCTTAAAGGGCTGCAGGTATGTGTGGGAACCGCAGCTTTCCCTGACTGTCCAGACCTGGATATCCAAGGCGGCTACCCAGAGAGAAGCCCAGCATGGTGGAGGCAGCTGGGTCTTGCAGCTCTTGCCCAGGACTCCCCTTCCCCTGAGAGTCCTCACCGCCTCCTTGCCGCCCTCTGTGCAAAGGTCCAGAGTCAGGAAGGACCCTGGTCACCCACCAAACTCTGACCTGCGAACAAACACAGGCCAAGGCTCCGACACTGTGGTGAGAACTTCCTCAAAGCTAGGCAGGAGCAAAAGGGAAATAAGCAAAGAAAGCAGTCATCATGGCCTTTGCTACAGTCCATCTGGAGCTGGCGATGAGCTGGGCACTCAGAACTACAACAGGAAAGTACAACCCACTTTATCTGATAGCTTTGTCCCATTCACTTTGGATAGAGTTTCTCTATAGCAGCACTGCCAACATATGGGGCTAGATAATTCTTCGTTCTGGGGCTGCCCTGTGCATTGTAGGGTGTTTAGCATCGTCCCTGCCTCTACTACCTACAAACCAGGAGTACCACCCTCTCAGTCGTGACAACGAAAAATGTTCACAGATATTGTCCAATGTCCCCTGGGTAGGAAAATCATTCACATTTGAAAACCATTGGTTTTAAACATGAATCTTAAAAGGAACATCTCCAGGCTGTTCAAGAGACCCAGGTGCCTGACCTGCTCATACAATCCTCAACGGTTGGTTTGCTCAATGAGATGTCCTATAGAATTCAAAAGGGGTTGTGTTGTGGGCAGTAGATTAAAAAACAACAACAACCTTCCAACTCCCCTTCTAGACTGACAACTTAAGAAAAGGTGCCCCCTCTGGACTGGTGCAGCCTACAGGACACAGCATGGCAAGTGGAGTGAAGGTTGGATTTCAGCCCCCTCTCATCTCTGCTGAGTATCTTTGTGCAGTGAACAACCTGCCCAGCTGTATGCAATGACCATGAAAAGAAAGCTCCCTTCTGGTCTCAGAACTGGGGAATGTTCAAAACCAAAGGAAAATGGAAAATAAATATATTCTGGATTTTTGTTAGTTGCCATATTGCCCATTGGGAAAGTCTGTTTATGTTTTACATGCTGAATTCAGGAAAAATGTAAATTGAATAAGGAGGTTTGGACTCCAGATATTCAAACAGCCTTTGGACAGGTGAAACCCTATCTTGACACTGACTGTAGCCAGAGGCCTCATGTGACTCTGATGCTCATGTTGGCAGGGAGGAAGGGAACAGGAGGTTCAGGGTTGTCTTAATACCAGAGAAGGAAAAGCAGAAGGGACCCACTTTCTTAAACAGGAAATGGATATTCCAAAATCACACCCCAGTCACAATGCAGAAAGCAGTCATAAAAATAGCTCATCCTTACACACGGCCTGCTGTGTGCCTGCCCTGCTGTAGACCCTTCCGGTGCATTAACTCACTCACTCTGAGCTTGGCTGATCTCTATCTTGAAGAAGCAGAAAATTC